>NW_012116267.1:96829-104480 GCF_000951035.1 Colobus angolensis palliatus
CTCATGCCTGTATTCCCAGCACTTTGGGAGGCTGAAGCAAGCGAATCACTTGAGGTCAGGAGTTTGAAACCAGCCTGGCCAACATGGTGAAACTTCATCTCTACTAAAAATAGAAAAATTAGCTGGGGGTGGTGGCGGCCCGCCACCGGTAATCCCAGCTAGTCAGGAGGCTGAGGCAGGAGAACCACTTGAACCCGGGAGGCAGAGGTTGCAGTGAGCAGAGAAAGCACCACTGTACCCCAGCATGTGCAATAAGAGCGAAACTCCATCTAAGAAAAAGGTAAATATTTCAAACATTTCCTTGACTGCATACCTTTTAAGATTCTTCCTGGAGAAAACATAAGTAGTATTCATTACATTTTCACCAGATTCCACACATCCAGCTGGGGAGCAGGAAAGGGAGGGAGAGGAAAGAAAAGTCACTGTTTCAGCAAACTGTTCTGTTCTGTTCACCAATGGAAACTCAAGAGCCTTCAGTTCCGGTTTGCAAAATAGCTCCCCCTGAAGTTATATTCTCTAGACAATGTTGTGACTGAGCACAAAAACAAATATTCCAGCACTGTCTGGTCTCGGCCTTTACTCCAGTTCTACCTACCTGTCATCTCCACCTACCTGTGGGCAGTCCCCGGGGACCTGGTTCTGATCTTGGGCCAGGAGAACATAGTGAGCCTTTGCCACAGGGCACCTTTGAGCCTCCAGGCAATTCCTCGATTGAAGCACCGTGACTAGATTCAGCTGCCCAGGCTCCTTTCTCCCTAGGAGCCTCATCTCTATTCCCTGGATTCCAGCCTTGGATGCCATCCAAAGGCTGAGACTAGCCTTTCCCCAACTTCCCTATCCAGCATGAGGCTGCCAGGAGACCTTGCCCTCTGCTGAAACCTCCAGCCTCCTTCAGAACCTGACTTTGCTCTAGGGAACAGTCCCCATCTGAGAGCTCTTCTCCATTCACCCCGTGCCGTACTTAAAACAGTTCAGCCCTGTCAGAGTGACCATCATATACTGCTGCTCTTGGAAACATCTCCGTTTTATGTTATTTCTTGATACATAAACACACACACAACTTTACATATGACCGTTTCATATCTACCAGGGAGGGCAGTAGACAGTATCAATAGTCTTTTATTATTATTATTATTAATACATTCTACATAGCTGCCCTCTTTTCTTTTGAGACAGAGTCTTGCTCTGTCACCCAGGCTGGAGTGCAGTGGCGTGATCTTGGCTCACTGCAACCTCCACCTCCAGGGTTCAAGCAATTCTCCTGCCTCAGCCTCCTGACTAGCTAGGATTACAGGTGCCTGCCACGATGTCTGGCTAATTTTTGTATTTTTAGTAGAGATGGGGTTTCACCATGTTGGCCAGAGTGGTCTCGAACTCCTGACCTCAAGTGATCTGCCCTTCCTGGCCTCCCAAAGTTCTGGGATTACAGGCATGAGCCACTGCACCCAGGCCCCTCTTTTCATGCCACTCCATTCTTCCATCCCCAAGAAATCCATTTTAACATTCAACAAACCATTATGTCATCTGTATATTTCCCCCATGCTCACAAAATCATTACAATCAGTTATAACTCAATCACATATATACCTCTATGATTTTTTTTTTTTTTGAGACGGAGTCTAGCTCTGTCGCCCAGGCTGGAGTGCAGGGGCACGATCTCGGCTCACTGCAAGCTCTGCCTCCCGGGTTCACGCCATTCTCCTGCCTCAGCCTCCTGAGTAGCTGGGACTACAGGCGCCCACCACCACACCTGGCGAATCTTTTTGTAATTTTAGTAGAGACGGGATTTCACCGTGTTTGCCAGGATGGTCTCGATCTCCTGACCTCATGATCCACCCGCCTTGGCCTCCCAAAGTGCTGGGATTACAGGCATGAGCCACCACACCCGGCGGAGGATTTTTTTTTTATTTAGTCCATTTGTTTTACAAAGCAGGGTATTGTTGACACTTCTCCTTATTTTGCTTGTTTCAATCCACTACTCATGAAAATTAACTTGCATAGCACTGATGCATTATTTTTTTGTAGCTGCATAATATTTACTGCAAGATTCATTCACCTAACCTCTATTAATGAGTATTTATTTGCTTTTGGTTTTTTACCACTATAAACAATGCTTGCAATAAGCATACTTGAACATACAGTTTTTTGTTTTGTTTTGTTTTGTTTTTGAGACAGAATCTCACTCTGTTGCCCAGGCTGGAGTGCATTGGCGCGATCTTGGCTCACTGCAACCTCTGCCTCCTGGGTTGGAGCAATTCTCCTGCCTCAGCCTCCTGAGTAGCTGGGACTACAGGTGTGTATCACCACGCCTGGCTAATTTTTGTATTTTTAGTAGAGACGGGGTTTTGCCATGTTGGCCAGGCTGGTCTTGAACTCCAGACCTCAGATGATCCACCCCCTCCCCCCCCTTGGCCTCCCAGAGTGCTGGGATCTTGAGCCACCACGCCCGGCCAGTTTCCAGTCTTAATTGGGTCTTCTCCATTCCTAGAATGTCCTCTTATATTTCCTTACAAGAGTTTTCTATTTTTACCTTTTGTGTTTAAGTACTGAATTCACCTGGAATTTATTTTTTATATCCAGGCAAGGGGTCCAGTTTTATCTTCTTCCACATAGCTGGCTACCCCAACACTACTCATTCAATAATAGAGTCCTCCCTTTGCAAGATCCATCTCTTGTACAACATGGTGATTATGGTTCATAACAATGTAGTATATTCCTGAAAAATGCTAAGAGAGTAAAGTGTTCAAACCACAGAAATCCTAATTATGTGAGATCATGCTATGCTAATTAGCTAGATTTAGTCATTCCACAACATATGTATACTTCGAAACATGTGGTGCACAACTACATACAATTTCATCTGTCAATTAAAAAAAAAGAGGAGGCCAGGTGCGGTGGTTCACGCCTGTAATCCCAGCACTTTGGGAGGCTGAGGCAGGTGGATCGCCTGAGGTCAGGAGTTCGAGACCACCCTGGCCAACATGGTGAAACCTTGTCTCTACTGAAAATACAAAAATTAGCTGGGCATGGTGGCAGGTGCCTATAATCCCAGCTACTCGGGAGGCTGAGGCAGAAGAATCGCTTGAATCCAGGAGATAGAGGTTGCAGTGAGCCAAGATCACGCCAATGCACTCAAGCCTGGGTGACAAGGGTGAAACTCTGTCTCAAAAAAAAGAGGAATAGGTCTTTGTCCAATCTCAACACTTCCCAGCCTTCTTAATGACATATTCTTGTCCTGTTTGCCTTCAGTGTCCAATTCTCTTGAGAAGTACTTAAGTAACATACAATTAATTACAAATAAATAACAGATTTTTTTTCCACTGGAACAGTACCTGAGGTCATATATTAAATTGCCTTATATCCTGAGATCTTCTTCTGGACTCTGTGTTCTGGTCCACTAATCTATTTGTTTGGTCCTCTAGCAACACCATATTGATTGGATAAAAGTAGTGTTAGAGTATCTTCCGACATGTAGCGAGGCAAATGCCCTCCCAACCAAGTATCACTGGGTTTTTTTCATACTTCCTTGGCTATTCTTCAGCATTTATTCTACTAAACAAAGCTGAGATTTCATCCAATTAAAAAAAAAAAAAAAAAACTTTAATGCAATTCTACTTGGAAATGAAATTGGTATGTTAATTGTTAGAACATGATATATCTTTCCATTTGTTCAGAACTTGTTTTATAACCTTCAATAAGACCTTCTAGGCTTCTCCATAAAGGTCCTGCCCCTTCCTTATTAAATTTACTTCTGCCGGGGTGTGGTGGCTCACACCTGTAATCCCAGCTCTTTGGGAGGCTGAAATGGGAGGGCTGCTTGAGCCCAGGAGTTTAAGACCAGCCTGGGCAACACAGCAAGACCCTGTCTCTACAAAAAAATAAGAAAATTAGCCGGGCATGGTGCTACATGCCCATGGTCCCAGCTACTAGGGAGGCTGAGATGGGAGGATTCCCTGAACTCAGGAGATCAGGGCTGCAGTGATGCAGTGGGCCATGATCACACCACTATAGTCCAGCCTGGGTGAGAGAGTGAGACCCTGTCTCAAATAAATAAATAAATAATTTACTCCATGTATTTTGCAGGCTTTGCACTACAATGAATAAAATATTTCTCCTCCTTCCATTTCTAAGTACTCCCTGCCAATATAGACGAAAGATAGCAGATTTTTATATATTTTACACTATCCAGCCATCTTATCAAATTCTTTTAAAAATTCTAATAGTATTTTTAAAATCTCTTGGATTTTCTAGAAATACAATCCTATTGCAGTTTTTTATCTCTTCTTTTCCGATCTTTGTAATTTCATTTTCCTGTTTTTCCCACACTAACACCACAAAGAATAATAATGTTGATAACAGACATCCACCCTGCTTGATTTTAATTGAAAATATTTTTAGAGTGGCCACTTAGTAAAGGATTTGATACTGGGGCCGGGCACGGTGGCTCACACACTTGTAACCTGTAATCCCAGCACTTTGGGAGGCCAAGGTGGGCAAATCACCTGAGATAAGGAGTTTGGGACCAGTCTGGCCAACATGGCGAAACCCCGTCTCTACTAAAAATACGAAAATCATCTAGTCGTGGTGGCAGGCGCCTGTAATCTCAGCTACTCAGGAGGCTGAAGCAGGAGAATCGCTTGAACCCAGGAGGTGGAGGCTACAGTGAGCCAAGATGGTGCCACTGCACTCCAGCTTGGGTGACCAAGTGAGACTCCTTCAAAAAAAAAAAAAAAGCCAGGCGCGGTGGCTCATGCCTGTAATCCCAGCACTTTGGGAGTCTGAGGCAGGCGGATCACAAGGTCAGGAGTTGAGATCAGCCTAAGCAACATGGCAAAACCCTGTCTCTACTAAAAATACAAAAAAATTAGCGGGGAGTGGTAGCCATGCCTGTAATCCCAGCTACTCAGGAGGCTGAAGTAGAAGAATCGCTTGAACCCGGGAGGCAGAGGTTGCAGTGGTGAGGGGAGTCTGAGGCAGGCGGATCACAAGGTCAGGAGTTGAGATCAGCCTAAGCAACATGGCAAAACCCTGTCTCTACTAAAAATACGAAAAAATTAGCGGGGAGTGGTAGCCATGCCTGTAATCCCAGCTACTCAGGAGGCTGAAGTAGAAGAATCGCTTGAACCCGGGAGGCGGAGGTTGCAGTGGTGAGCGGAGATCGCACCACTGCATTCCAGCCTGGGCAACAGAGCGAGACTCCGTCTCAAAAAGAAAAATGATTTATTACTGGGTTTAGTGAATAACTTCTAATAAATGTTTAGTAACTAACTTTAGTACATACAACCTAAACAATTACTTATTCTTGGGCCTGAGACTTCTTGAGCCAAAGTGTCGCTCCCACATGTTCTGCAGTGTTCTTTAAAGCCCTACCCACACAGCTGCATGTGTGATTCACACCCTTCTCAGGCGCTCCCTGGCTCCGCTGGGGTGGGACTCAGTGGCAAAGCTGGTCGGTGCCCTCCCGTTTGGCCCAACCCTGGGCTATGTTGTCATCTTTATGCACAGGATGGTCCTGGAGCCATGGCAATGAGCAGACATTCTCCTCTGAGAACACTGTGGCCACAACACTGCCGAGCCTTATCTTGCTGGGCCTTCCTAAGGACAATACCTTGCCTTCCTAAGGACAATAAACCTATCTTGTCCTTACTTGGCTGACCTTTTGATTTTGACCACTGCTGCTTTACAAGTTTGTCCATGTGTCTAATGCTGTCACAAATGCGCTTCTTTATTGCGGAGAATAAAAACAATAAAGGAGCTTTATTTTTGGCTTTAGCACTATGACTTCCATATACATGTTAATGAATGGAAAAGCATTCATTAAAAGGTTTACATAGTAAAGTTTATTTTATTTTATTTTATTTTATTGAGATGAGTTATCACTCTGTTTTCCAGGCTGGAGTACAGTGGTGGGACCTCAGCTCATTGCACTGTCCGCCTCCCAGGTTCAAGCGATTCTCCTGCCTCAGTCTCCCAAGTAGCTGGGATTACAGGTATGCGCCACCAAACCCAGTTAATTTTTGTATTTTTAGTAAAGAGGGGGTTTCACCAAGTTGGCCAGGCTGGTCATGAACTCTTGACCTCAAGTGATCCACCCACTTCAGCCTCCCAAAGTGCTGAGATTAGAGGTGTGAACCACTATGCCCGGCCAAAAGTTAAATTTATCTAAGAGAAAATGCCTATCATTTTAATCTCATAACTCCCAAAGGTTTCTGCACGTTAGAATCACTTGGAAATCTTAAAATTCCAAAAGCCACACCACCCAGATCAATTACACTATAATCTCTGGGGCTGGGACACAGGAGCCAGCGTTTTTTTTTTTAAGCTCTCCTGGAGGTTCCAATGGGCAGGTAAGTCGGGGACCCTCACTCTAACCAGCATTCACTGAACTGATAAGCAGCAGCGTAAAACGGGAGCAGACATCCCCGCTCAGCCCTCATTCCCTTAAGTCCAAAACTACAAAACACACCTGGCGTGAGGAGCAAAGATCCATCGGGAGTGAAACTCAGTCTACGGAAGAAAGACTTCATGCTGTCGTCATGGAACATCCGGTAGCTTCTTGCCTGTCGCACACAACATTTATTTTTATTATTTTGTTTGTTTCTTTCTTTTCTACACACAAAGTTTAATTTTTACAAATCTTTTTCCAAATCTTTACACTCACAATAAAGGCTTCCCAACTGCTGTATGTGGCTATGGTTTTCTTTACATAGTGTCATTTATTGTTGATATAATCATAAATGAAACTGAAACATTACAAATCAGATAATTGTACAACACCGCAAGGGTAAACATTCATGAAAACTGACCACACACTTTTGTTAGGTAAAGCTATATGTATATGTGTGTGTTTTATGTGTTCTAAAATTATTTTTAAAAACTCTTAAGAACACAAACCACAGGGTCAACAGTGGCATGTCTGGGGCTTGAGACTGGGAGATGGTGGGAAGATGACCAGGAGACCTCTGCTTTCTATCTGTGCGGATTCATTTAGAATTTCCAACTGAACGCACTCTTTAGAGACAGTCTCATTCTGTCACCCAGGCTCGAATGCAGTGGCGCAATCATAGGTCACTGCAACCTAGAACTTCTGGGCTCAAAGCAATCCTCTCTTCTCAGCCTCCTGAGTAGCTGGGACTATAGGCACATGCCACCACATCCAGCTATTAATAAATGCACCCTTTAAAAAAAGAAAATTGTGGATTATTAAACTGGTAACCATTAATCTTTTAAAACAACATTTCTTGAACACCTGTCTGGGACAGTTTTTACTACTATTTATTGACATTTTATAAACATCAAGCATTTGCCAGACATGGTGGCTCACACCTATAATTCCAGCACTTTGGGAGGCCAAGGCAGGTGGATCACTTGAGTCCAGGAGTTCGAGACCAGCCTGACCAACATAGCAAAACCCCATCTCTACTAAAAATACAAAAATTACCCGAGTGTGGTGGCGCACACCTGTAATCCCAGCTACTCAGGAGGCTGAGGCAGGAGAACCGCTTGAACCCAGCAAGTGAAGGTTGCAGTGAGCCGAGATCGTGTCACTGCAGTCCAGCCTGGGTGACAGAGCCAGACACTGTCCCAACAAACAAGCATTTAATTCTCAAGACTACAAGGAAGTAGGCATTACTATTCATATATATTGAAT
>NW_012116267.1:104960-107199 GCF_000951035.1 Colobus angolensis palliatus
CCCGGCCAGTATTACTATTCTTACTTCACAGGTGTGACCTCTCAGTGCCTGTCAGCGCCCAGCTCACACTGCCTTACCCTGGTTCCTTGGGTGCATTTGCACCTTGTCCCCGTGTGGAGCCAGTAACCAGCTTGCTCGCCTGCACCTCGCTGCCTGCCTCAGTAGCCTTGATTCGTTTAGAAATAGGGTCTTATTTTCATTTGCCAATTCTTTCAAAGTCAAAATCCTTCTTATTCCTAAATACCAGTGTTTTGGCTGGATCTCTGCTGTCTGCTAGCAAAGCTCTCCACCTACCTGCCAAGACAATAAACTGCCTGCTGCCAGACAGATCCAACGCTCGACCTGCCTGTCTTCTGTTGCCTCATGTAGGGATCTTCCCAGATCAGTAGTGACCAGCCCTTGCTACACCTGAGAATCACGGAGGCCCTGCTTAGCTCCAGCCAAGAGACCTCACGCCACTCAGGCTGGGCCACGGCATCCATATTTTTATTTTTATTTATCTATTTTGAGACTGAGTTTCGCTCTTGTCACCCAGGCTGGAGTGCAATGGTGCGATCTCAGCTCACTGCAACACCTCTACCTCCCAGGTTCAAGCAATTCTCCTGCCTCAGCCTCCTGGGTAGCTGGGATTATAGGTATGCGCCTGGCTAATTTTATGTTTTTTGTAGAGACGGGGTTTCACCATGTTGGCCAGGCTGGTCCCAAACTCCTGACCTCAGGTGATCTGCCCGCCTCAGCCTCCCAAAGTGCTGGGATTATAGGCGTGAGCCATCATGCCCGGCCTTATTTCATTTTATTTTTGAAATAGAGTCTCGCTCTGTCACCCAGGCCAGAGTGCAGTAGCATGATCTCAGCTCACTGCTGAGACCTCCACCTCCCAGGTTCAAGTGATTCTCATGCCTCGGCCTCCCTAGTAGCTGGGATCACAGGACTGCACCACCACACCTGGCTAATTTTTGTAATTCATTGAGATGCGGTTTGGCCATATTGGCCAGGTTGGTCTCAAACTCCTGACCTCAAGTGATCCACCCGCCTCAGTCTCCCAAAGTGCTGGGATTCCAGTCATGAGCCACTGCACCCGGCCAGCATCCATATTTGTAATTCTTCCCAGGTGATTCCACGGTGCAGCCAGGGTGGAAAACCGCTATCCTATCCTCCATCAGTGGCTCTCCCCTGGTCTCCAGATGTCCCCATTTCCATACAGACTAGCCCACCACAGTAACTGAGCCTTGACTGTCCAAAAGGAAACCTTATTGTAGTTCAGGAATCGCTCCTTGAGGCCAGTGATTTGGCCGCAAGGGTATGGGAGGAGCTCACGACTTCCTAAGTCTCAGTTAAAGCGCTGCTGAAAAAGAATAGCAAAATATTTTATACCTCTCCTTCAGCACCTATTCCAGACAGCATCTTCGAAACATTAAAAGCCACACGCTTCTTCTGCATACTGTACACACGCAGTACCCTGAAAAAAGAACATGTCTGATTTACCACTTCTAGTAAATGAATCATGCTTCACACAGAAACAACTTATTACCAACAGCCTATTACCACCTCAACAACTTTCAGTCTGCAAAAGCCTTTACCAATGATATTCACAACTGGGTAATTAAGAAGGAAGCAAGCATTAACAACCTAAAGGATATTACAGGCTGGGCGCAGCGGCTCACGCCTGTAATCCCTACACTTTGGGAGGTGGAGGCGAGTGGATCACTTGAGGTCAGGAGTTTGAGACCAGCCTGGCCAATATGGTGAAACCCCATCTCTACCAAAAATACAAAAAAGTAGCCGGGTGTGGTGGTGGGCACCTGTAATCCCTGCTACTCGGGAGGCTGAGGCAGGAGAATCACTTGAACCCAGGAGGCAGAGGTTGCAGTGAGCCGAGATCATGCCACTGCACTCCATCCTGAGCAGCAGAGCGAGACTCTGTCTCACAAAAAAAAAAAAAAAAAAAAAAATTTGGTAAGTCACATTACTCCCACTAGCTAATCAGATTGTTTTTACTGATGACTGTCTGAATAAAACACACTTATCAGAAAATAAATGGTATTTAGAATACAGCAGGAAATTCTATGAAAAATAAACACTAACTCCTCCCTACCACTTTTATTCCAAGGCCATCTTATATTCAATTTGTTTTAATTAAAAGTAGTTAGAGGCCGGGCGCGGTGGCTCAAGCCTGTAATCCCAGCACTTTGGGAGGCCGAGACGGGCGGATCACGAGGTCAGGAGATCGAGACCATCC
>NW_012116267.1:108268-118853 GCF_000951035.1 Colobus angolensis palliatus
AAAAAAAAAAAAAAAAGATTTACTAAGTACAAACTTCATGGAAGGCACTTGTCCTAATTAATTTCCAATTTCTGATTATGTTGTAAGAATGAGTATGAACACAAGAACAAAAGAATCAAAGCTAGACTATGATAAATCTTGGTTAAGTGGCAATAAATACCTCTCTTCAGAAAATTACAAGTAAATACAAAGAAATTCCAAGTAAATGCTAAAGCTGAATTTACCTGTCACAGCTCAGAGTAGCAACATATTGACCCAAAGGGTCCCAGGTTACTCCTTGGACATAACTTTTATGTTCATTAAAAATGGATATCTTTTGTCCTACAAAAACACACACCGAAACAGCATTATCAAAACCTATTTGCGCCCAAATAGTATAAACTACGACTTAAATATCATTCCCTTTACCATGCATCACTCAGCAGGCAGTAAGTGAGAGACTCCGCACTGAACCCTGTGTCAGGCTCTGGGGCCACAGAGATGACTTCATGCAGTCCCCACCCTCAGGGAGCTCACAGATCAGACAGACCCATCAACAGGCAAGCATCACGCACGTGGACCCGGGGAGGGGAGCTGACAGCACAGGGCAGAGGGTCTGAGAAGATCTAAGTTCAGCTCCCCAGGTCAGGCAGGATGAAGAGGAGATGAAGGGTGGAAGAAGGTATCGTCAGGGAATCCCCGGGTTAAGACCGCTTAGTGAAGAGAATATGGAGCAGTGAGAGGCAGCTGAGAACTGCTAATGGGCACACAGGAGGGCCAAGAACAGAAGATAAGGAGGAAACAAGAAGTGTTCCAGAGACCTTGTGTGTAAGGAAAAGGCTGTGGGTATTCGAGCTGAGGAGTCACCTGTATTTTAAAGGTGAAACAGGTTTAGAAGATGACAAAGAGGGTTGCTAGTTAGGAGGTGATAGAGTAGACCAAGAGAGAGATGAGGAGGGCCCAGAGCAATGTGAACAGGGCTGAAAAAGGGACTTTGGGGAAAATATTTAGCACACAGAGATTGCCTGCATAAAAAGACAAGGGAGTTACGAAAAGACAAGGGAGTTATGAAGTCTTGGCCATTCCCTTTTGTTTTTCTTTTCTTTTTTGAAACAGGGTCTGGTTCTGTTGCTCAGGCTGGAGTGCGGTGGCGCCATCAGAGTTCATGGCAGCCTCAACTTCCCAGACTCAAGAGACTCAGCAGCCCTAGTAGCTGGGACTATAGGCATGTACTACCACATCCAGCTAATTTTTGCATTTTTTTTGGTCGAGAGAGGTTTTTGCCATGTTGCCCATGCTGGTCTTAACTCCTAGGCTTCAGCAGTCCTCCCAAAGTGCTGGGATTATAGGCGTGAGCCACTGTGCCTGACAAGTCATTCTTTTTTTTTTGAGGTTTTTGGTGAGGTTCAGTAACAACCCATCACACTTACAGTAAAACCTAAAATCCTGGCTCACGCCTGTAATCCCAGCACTTTGGGAGGCTGACGCAGGCAGATCACTTGAAGTCAGGAGTTCGAGACCAGCCTGGCCAACATGGGGAAACCCCATTTCTACCAAAAACACAAAAATTAGCTGGGGTGTTGGGGGCGCCTGTAATCCCAGCTACTTTGAGGGCTGAGGCAGGAGAATTGTTGAACCTGGGCGGCGGAGGTTGCAGTGAGCCGAGATCGCACCACTGCACTCCAGCCTGGGCGACTAAGGGAGACTCCATCTCAAAAAAAAAAAAAAAAAGAAATAAAGAGCCAAAAAGACAGTTGATTGTAGATGGTTTCATAATGAAGGATGGAGGATGGCTTGGCTGGACAGCATGGAACTAAAAAGAGCAACAATTTTTATAGACTGAATGAGAACTGGGCTGACACACTGCTGTAGGGGCAGCCAGTAACAACTGCCCTACCCAGGAACTTGAGTTGTAGAATTGGCAGGAAGAGGTTTGGGAGAAAACAAAGTTTGAGTAAAGGATGGCGGGAGATAAAAATGGTTAGGAGTTAGCCACTACTTGCTTTTGGCATTTCACAGCTATTTTTACACCACTATAACTTTTCACAGGTCCACTGTCTCCCCAACTAGAGAACAGAATGTCCCTGGCTTTCCTTGATCTTCTAAAATGGAAACCTGATCCCACCTACCCCATCAACTAGCATGCAATGCCCTATAAATTATAAGTGACTTGTTAATCTTTCCGAGATCCTAACCTCCATAAAGGCAGGGCTTGGGCCTGTCATCTTATCTGTTGGCCCCACCATGTGGGATTTGCCTGGCCTCAGTATCAGTAACTTGCAGCACCACTACTAAGCCTCTTACCCTCTGACAATCCATGGCATATGGTACTAAACCCTATCCTGCTGAGCCAACCACCTACTCTAGTTCACTAAAACAATTTTTTGTGTTGCTTTTAAAGTTAAAGCAAGTAGGCCGGGTGTGGTGGCTCATGCCTGTAATCCCAGCACTTTGGGAGGCCGAGGCAGGTAGATCACCTGAGGTCAGGAGATGGAGACCAGACTGGCCAATGGTGAAACCCCGTCTCTATTAATGATACAAAAATTAGCCGGGCCTGGGGACAGACACCCGTAGTCCCAGCTACTCGGGATGCTGAGGCAGGAGAATTACTTGAACCCAGGAGGTGGAGGTTTCAGTGAGCCAAGATTGTGCCACTGCACTCCAGCCTGGACAACAAGAGCAAAACTCTGTTTCCAAAAAAATTAAAATAAAAAATAAAGTTAAGGCAAGTTAGGCCCAGGGGCGGTGGGTCATGCCTGTAATCCCAGCACTTTGGGAGGCTGACGCAGGCAGATCACCTGAGGTTCGGAGTTTGAGACCAGCCGGGCCAACATGATGAAACCCTGCCTCTACTAAAAATACAAAAATTAGCTGGGTGTGGTGGTACGCGTCTGTAGTCCCAGCTACTTGGGAGACTGAGGCAGGAGGATCGCTTGAACCTAGTAAGTGGAGGCTGCAGTGAACCGAGATCATACCACTGCACTCCAGCCTGGGCGGCAAAGCGAGACCCTGCCTCAAAAAAAAAAAAAAAAAAGTTAAAGCAAGTTAGGCTTTTAGGCTTTTACAGACACTTAGAATATTTCTTCCTGCTAATAACAAAAACATATCATTTACCTTTATTGACATCCCATATGATGGCTGTGTTATCCACAGAGGCAGAAGCCATTAAATTCCCGTCAGTTGCCCAGCAAATATCATACACATCTTCTAAGTGGCCCCTAGAATCCAAAAACAAAGAGGAAAAAAGCAATTACTCCCCAGGTATAGCAGCTTACAACTGTAATCCCAGCACTTTGGGAGGCCGAGCTAGGCAGACTGCCTGTGGTCAGGAATTCAGGGCCAGCCTGGCTAACATGGTAAAACCCCATCTCTACTCCAAATACAAAAATCAGCCAGGTGTGGTGGCTCACGCCTGTAATCCCAGCACTTTGGGAGGCCGAGGCAGGGGAATCACTTGAACCTCGGAGGCAGAGATTGCAGTGAGCTGAGATTGTGCCACTACACTCCAGCCTGGCGATAGAGTGAGACTCTGTCTCCAAAAAAAAAAAAAAAATAGCCAAAAAAAAAGCCAGGCATGGTGGCGCACACCCGTAGTAGTCCCTGCTACTTGGGGGCTAAGGCAGGAGAATCCCCTGAAACCAGGAGGTGGAGACTGCAGTGAGCCGAGAGCATGCCACTGCACTCCAGCCCACACGACAGAGTGAGACTCCATCTAAAAAACAAAACAAAACAAAACAAGAAGCAATTATTAACTCAAAAAAGGACAAGTTATCAAAAATATAAGGGCAAGCTCCAGAACTATGCATAAAATGAGATTCCAAAATTTCCACTGGCACTATATTAGCTATAAAAAACTACTTTCAAGGATCACTATATCTCGCCAGGCGTGGTGGCTCACGCCTGTAATCCCAGCACTTTGGGAGGCCGAGCTAGGCAGACTGCCTGTGGTCAGGAATTCAGGGCCAGCCTGGCTAATATGGTAAAACCCCATCTCTACTCCAAATACAAAAATCAGCCAGGTGTGGTGGCTCACGCCTGTAATCCCAGCAGTTTGGGAAGATGAGGTGGGTGGATCACTTGAGGTCAGGAGTTTGAGACCAGCCTGAGCAACAAGAGCGAAACTCCATCTTAAAAAAACAAAAAGAAAGGATAGCTGTATTTTTAAAATTGAATCCTTTTTACTGAGAAAAATTCATAGGAGAAACTAAGAAAATACATTTTAATTATGCTTTCATCCTTTAAAACTATTGTCTTAGGACTGTTTCACATAAATAAAACTTCTAAATTAGACCAGCCTGGGCAACATAGTGAGACCCCGTCTCTACAAAATATGTAAAAATTAGCAGGGTGTGGTGGCATGTGCCTGTAGTCCCAGCTGTTTGGGAGGTGAGAGGATCACTTGAGCCCGGGAAGTCAAGGCTGCAGGGTACTGTGATCACAGTACAGCACTCCAGCCTGGGTGACAATGAGACCCTATCTCAAAAGAAACACACCAAAAAAAAAGTCAAAATGTATATTCCATTTAATGCACTTGGCGTAAAGAGAGATCACTGCCAGGGTCCCTCCCAAGTTACCGCAGAGTCTTCACAACTGTCCAGTTCTCCTTGTTCAGCTGGGCCTCGTCCTCATCCTGAAAAGCGATCTGCTCCGGCTCCTTGTTATCATTCACCTTCCACAACAGGATGACGGCATCTGCGGGGTGATTCAATTACAGTGATCCACGCTTCACCCACACTCCTTCACGTCAGGATTTTTATTTATTTATGTATTTATTTTTGAGACGGAGCCTCGCTCTGTCGCCCAGGCTGGAGTGCAGTGGCGCGATCTTGGCTCACTGCAACCTCCGCCTCCCGGGACCATCCTGGATAACTGTCTCTACTAAAAATACAAAAAAATGAGCCACACATCAGGATGATCAGGGTATTAAAACAACATTTATGTTCTTCAGTGGACATTATGGCCACGATGATTTACTTCCAAGCATTTCAACAGGGAAAGTAGGTTTGCCTTCTCAGCAAAAACTCCAAAATCAAATTCATAATAGATCAGAGCTATACAAAATCACCTTAAACAGAAGGGTCCCTAGGCCAGCAAAATGCCACTGCAAAACGACACTGGCTACATTAACAAAACTGAAGGCATAATCTATAAATAGCTGAACAGAAAAACAAAACAGCAAAGAACCCCTAGTGCAGCGGTTGGCTAATGTTCCTGCTGAGAAACCTTCAGCAAGTCACTTAGCATCTTGATGTCTCAGTTTCCTCACCTGTAAATGGGGATAATAGGCAGGGTGGGGTGGCTCACGCCTGTAATGCCAGCACTTTGGGAGGCTGAGACGGAAGGGTTGTTTTAGCCCAGGAGCTCAAGACCAGCCTGGGCAAGACAGCAAGACCTTGTCTCTACTAAAAACCAAAAACATTAGCCAGGTGTGGCGGCACACACCTGTAGTCCCACTACACAGGAGGCTGAGGTGGGAGGATCACTTGAGTCCGGGAGGTAGAGGCTGCAGTGAGTTCTGATCTTGCCACTGCACTCTAGCCTGAGTGACACAGCAAAACCATGTCTCAAAAATGGGGAAAACAATGTATCTACCTCACAGGCTGTTCTGAGGATTAAATTGGTCAATGTGTATAACACACTTACAACACAATGGCTGGCAGATAGTAAGCCCCATGGAAGTGTCAGCTATTAATATCATTATAGACATATCAGGTACTTTAGCCTGAGGTCACCCATTATCTGAGTCCGATGACTCCCCACATTCTGACTCCACGATTACCACATAACCTTCTGACCATCCCTTGGTTTCCTTTAGAAATGTGCACAGCAGGAGAGTGAATGAATGAGGTTGTGAGGACATGCGCATTCCCATTCTTTTTTTTTTTTTTTTTGAGATGGAGTTTCACGCTTGTTGCCCAGGCTGGAGTGCAATGGCACAATCTCAGCTCACCGCCCCATTCGCCTCCCAGGTTCAAGCGATTCTCCTGTCTCAGCCTCCTGAATAGCTGGGACTACAGGCATGTACCACCACACCCAGCTAATTTTGTATTTTTAGTAGAGACAAGGTTTCTCCATGTTGGTCAGGCTGGTCTCGAACTTCTGACCTCAGGTGATCTGCCCACCTCAGCCTCCCAAAGTGCTGGGATTATAGGCGTGAGCCACCGCACCCAGCCTGCATTCCCATGCTAAGTTAACTGGAATCCTGATTACACACATTAGTCTGGGAGCCTGGTTAAGACGCCATTGGCCCTGATGGATGAGCACTCTCCGCGTGCTGACAACAGCAGGTTTCTGGGCCTCCAAGGCCAAGGCACTTTGGAAAATGGGGACTGCCATGTGCAACCTCAGGGCAGACAGCAGGCAGCCACCCCTAGGTGATGCTCCTGCTCCCCACCTTTCCCTCTACAAATCAGCGTGCATGCGCGCACGCGCATACACATACACACACACCCTGTCATGTGCTCTGGGCATCATGGCACTGAACTCAACCAGGTCTCTTTTCCTCCTTCTGCAAAAATAAAACTTTAGATTTCTGTTTTATTTTGTAATAGTTTCTAGATTGTTTTAAAGTATAGTAAAAAGGAAGGTTTACTTTTTGTTTTTTTTTTGAGACAGAGTCTCATTCTGTTGCCCAGGCTGGAGTGCAATGATCCTATCTTGGCTCAGTGCAACCTCCACCTCCCAGGTTCCAGCAATTCTCCACCTCAGCATCCCGGGTAGCTAGGATTATAGGAGTGCACCACCATGCCCAGCTAATTTTTGTATTTTTAGTACAGACAAGGTCTCACTATATTGGCCAGGCTGGTCTCGAACTCCTGACCCCAGTGATCCACATGCCTTGGTCTCCCAAAGTGCTGGGATTACAACAAGTGTGAGCGACCGCACCCAGCCTGGTTTACTTTTTCCATATAGTTTTATCCCATTTAAGCACAGGCAGAAAACAAGAATCAATCTATTCCCAAAAACAAGTAAGCACAAATCACAAGGCCATTCATTAACGACACTCCCAGTATGCTCCCTCCCCAGCACCCTCCAGCAGCCCGGCACTGCAGACACCAGGACTCCAAAGCAGCATCAGGCACAGCAGGGAATGGGAGAAAACACATGGATGTCAGACCAGAGGAGCTGCCAAGCTGGGTACTGATGTGGGATCTTATCCCGACGGGCACTGCTGGAGCGTTTCAGAGGCTACTATGGGTATTACAACAAGTATGTCACTGTGAGGAAAGGGAGCATCGCGGGGCTTTCCACAGTGCTGGCAGCTTATGTGCTTTTCAGCTACTACTTTTCTTACAAGGAGATCAAACACGAGCAGCTACTCAGAGCCCATTGAAGAGGGGCCAGTGGGAGGGCATGCTGCGCTTCCGAGCATGGCACCCCTCCATGAGGAACTTGGCCATTGCTGAATTCTTTCATATCCCACTTTAGAATTCATGCCCAAATAGCCCAGGCACAGTGGCTCACGCCTGTAATCCTAGCGCTTTGGGAAGCCAAGGCAGGCAGATTGCCTGAGCTCAGGAGTTCAAGACCAGCCTGGCCGACATGGCAAAACCCCATCTCTACTAAAAATACAAAAATAAGCCAGGGGTGGTGGCGGGCGCCTGTAATCCCAGCTACTTGGGAGGCTGAGGCAGGAGAATCGCTTGAACCCGGGAGGCGGAGGTTTCAGTAAGCCAAGATCGTGGCACTGCACTCTATCCTGGGTGACAGAGTGAGACTCTCTCAAAAAAAAAAATAAAAAATAAAAAATAAAAACCCAAATAAAAGATGACTGGTTAAAAAAAAAACTCCCAAAGCCAATTAATTAATAACACAGTCCTAAAGCCAATTAATTAATTATACAGAGACAATGAAGTGACTCTGATCACCACAGATATTAAACTAACAATCAAACAAAACCAGAACAGCCGCCGCCTTGCTTGGGATGTGATGGAAAGGTAAGTGCCTCTCCATCTTGTCTCGGAACAGCCCAGTGGGAGCTAGCAGGAAAGCAGCTGTTTTCAAACAGGTGTTCCCGGTGTCATCTTGCTGTCCTCCCTCTCCAACTCTACCGCACTCCCTAGAACATTATTTTACTGAACTACCGAAATGACAGATTGAGAAGGTCGGCCATATCTGAAATAAAAAGCATATCCAGGCCAGGCGCGGTGGCTCATGCCTGTAATCCCAGCAATTTGGGAGGCCGAGGCAGGTGCATCACCTGAGGTCAGGAGTTCGAGGTCAGCCTGGCCAACATGATGAAACCCCATCTCTACTAAAAAAAAAAAAAAAATTAGCCGGGCGTGGTGGCAGGTGCCTATAATCTCAGCTACTTGAGAGGCTGAGATAGGGAGAACTGCTTGAACCCGGGAGGCGGAGGTTGCAGTGAGTCGAGATTGTGCCACTGCACTCCAGCCTGGGGAATAAGAGCGACACTCTATCCCACCCCCCTAAAAAAGCATATTCAGCTCAAATCTCACTATCTGACAGGAGACACACAGGTATCTATCTGGTTCCTAAAGAATCTCTGAAGAACAGCAATACTCACCATCTCCTCCCGATGCTAAAATTTCCCCAGTTGGAGAAAAACGCACGACATTGACGGCTTTGGTATGACGAGCAAGATTGGACAAAAATTCCACGATGGCTTTTCCATCTGGTCCCTTTTCTACCTTCCAGATCTGTTGATACCAAAACATTCATTTGAAAAACATAGAATGGCCACATATTATACTGTTTGTATTAAAACAATACTATGGGCTGGGTGCGGTGGCTCACAACTGTAATCCTAGCAGTTTAGGAGGCCAAGGTGGGTAAATCACTTGAGGCCAGGAGTTCAAGACCAGCCTGGAAACATAGTGAGACCTGGTCTCTACAGAAAATTTAAAAAATTAGCCAAGTGTGATGGCACATGCCTGTAGTTCCAGTTACCCGGGAGGCTGAGGTGGGAGGATCACTTGAGCCCTGGGGGTCAGGGCTGCAGTGAGCCAATATCAGGCCACTGCACTCCAGCCTGGGCGACACAGTAAGACCCTGTCTCCAAAAAAAAACAACAAAAAAAATACTATGCTTATTTTCAGAAAGAAATCCCTATCTAAAACATAAATGTCTACGGTTCCGCCTTCCTTCTAGAGCAACTTGTTACCCAATAGGAACCAGGATCAGAATCCCAAAACAATGAACGTCCAGTTACAATAATCTAGGAAAAATGAATCAAATAAGAAAGCAGAGCCGGGCATGGTGGCTCAGGCCTGTAATCCCAGCACTTTGGGAGACCAAGGTGGGTGGATCACCTGAGGTCAGGAGTTCGAGCCCAGCCTGGCCAACATGGTGAAATCCCGTCTCTACTTTATACAAAAATTAGCCGGGTGTGGTGATGAGTGGCTGTAGTCCCAGTTACCTGGCAGGCTGAGGCAGGAGAATAGCTTGAACCTGGGAGGCAGAGGTTGCAGTAAGTCAAGATTGCACCACTGCACCCTGGCCTGGGCAACAGAGCGAGACTCCATCTCAAAAAAAAAAAAAAAAGCAGCTCTCTTTTTCATTGTTCACCACAGGCCCTGGCAATTTAGCATTCTGGGCTAGATGACAAAGCAGTTTGAATTTGTTGACATATGTTCATTCATTCATTCATTTACTTAAGAGAAGGGTCTGGCTCTGTCACCCAGGCTGGAGTGCAGTGGTGTGATCGTTGCTCGCTTCAAACTTCAAGGCTCAAGCGATCCTCTCACCTCAACCTCCCAAGTAGCTGGCCCTACAGCTGCACACCGCCACGTCCTGCTACTTTTTCATTTCTGGCTATGTTGCCCAGGCTAGTCTCGAACTCCTGGACTTAAGTGATCCTCTTACCTCAGCCTCCCAAAGCACTGCAATTGCAGGCGTGAGCCACCGCGCCCAGCTGACACTGATTTTAAATAAAAGAATGAAAACTATTGCTTCAAGCAGTGTTCCCAGATGGCTATCTCTGCCCCAGTTTACCCTGACAGCGGTGTCCACGCCCGCAGACGCCAGTCTGTGGATCCTCCCGGCCGCCCCACGCTGGAAGTCCAGGCTGTACACGGGCTCCTTGTTGTGCCAGGCTATTTCACAAGTGATGACTTTCATCCTTCTGAGTCTTGAAGGGGCAAAACGTTTCTCGGGTACCGTTCTACTTCAAGACAGAGGAAAGCTGCAAAATGCTGGTGATGGATTAAACAACAGTGTTAGCAGCAGCGAAGGGTTACTGAGCGCTCAATAGGGCAGGAGCCATTTAAAATGCACACTGCATTGGGAAAGGATGTTAACGTTGCCATCTGACAAGAACACCTTGCTAGCTCCACCTAAAATGCTTCGCTGGGTCCTGACATCCACAAGTTTATGATACGCCGCTACGTCCAGAAAAGCAAAACCAAACATTCAGGTGGAGGCTACCTAGGGGCCCCGGCCATCTGCATGGCCTGTCCCCGCTTAGTAGGGTCTAGGGGCGCGCCCTGAGAGCCCAGCTAGGGGCCCGCCCCGGGAGGGGCCTCCCGGAAGAGGGGGGCAAACGGGGTAGGGGACCGGGGCGGCGGGGCGAGAGCAGAACTTCGCCTTTCCCAGGCACCTGGCGCTGGGCCCGGGAAGCTGGGACGGAGGCCGCCGGGAGGAGGCC
>NW_012116267.1:119133-121396 GCF_000951035.1 Colobus angolensis palliatus
CGCCCCCCGCATGGGTGGGACCTCATGGACGCCCCGCCCCTCAGGCGCCCCTCAGGTCCCGCCCGACGTGGGCGGTACCCCCAGGGAAGCCCCGCCCCCTCCTAGGCGCGGAGGCGAGTCCCGCTCTGGCCTTGGGGTCGGAATCCGGGCCGGAATTTATTCCCGCCAGACCCACGACCGCAGGAAGAATGGATTCATTATTATTTATTACTATTATCCATTACTTATTCCTTGTTGATTCGTTCTTTTAGCAAACGTTTACAGAGCCTGGGCTGTGTGTTAGACCGACCCTATGCTGGCGCTGTGCACTTGGAGGGCGAACACGATCGGTTCTCTTGACCCTTCTGCAAACAAAAACTGAGATCTCTGGGTTTCTATATTGGCTTCTAGAACATTTGGGAGAGTTCAAAGCTATGAAATTGTTCAGTACCTAGCGCAAGGTTGCTTACATTTTATTATTATAGTAGATGCAGTTATAAACCCCTTCTAAGAACAGACTCACATTTTAAAGTGAGGCGGTAAATTGATCGGTAGGCACAGATACCGCAGGCCTTTTGAAATGGGACGTTTCCATATGAGACCTAATTTATCTGTGGGCTTCGCAGAAGGCCAGTAAACAAGTACCTCTGGATGCGCTGCTTTTACTGGATAAAAGAAACACACAGGTTTATCTGAGGAACCAACTGCTCTAGGATTTTTGGAAAAAAAGAACAGACATGGATTCTTATGTAAATACTGGCTGATGCTTTTAGCTAGCTTTATGAAAGGTACAGATATTGCCTAAAAATCAGTGTCTCATGTTGATAAGAATGGCTGTATGCTCCTTGAAGCCTGATTTCTACAGGAAGCTAGAATAACATAATCCGAATATGCAGTTTTTAGATTTTTCTCTCCAGAATTTACAGATTTTGGACTGGGAATGACTATATACTTTAGATAATTTGGCTGTTATGAAAGTACAGACTCCTGGCCCTACCAGCCCCATGATTCCGAACATCCAGCAGAGGCCCCTGCTCCAGGAGCTTGCATTTTCATAAACCTCAGTCTGTTTTGGAAAGCTCGGGATTCTTCGTGTCTCTCCAACATCAAATTTCTCCAAATTTCTCATAAATGCTATTCATTCACAAATGAATAATCTGCCCACCTCTTGAAGTGTCACGACGCTGAACTGTGGATTTAAAAGATAAAAACACATGCTTTAAGTACTAAAAGTACACGAAGGAGTTGGCTTTCTTGGCGAACATTTTAGAGATCCAACTTCAGTGCCAACTTGATAAGCCAACACGGGCAGGGGATGCGGCTCCAGAGAGAGGCCCTGGGCTATCTCAAATATTTTCTCAAAAAAAAAAAAAAAAAAAAAAAGAAAAGAAAAAGAAAGAAGTTACTTATTTGCTCAAAACCTCAAAGTTAGCACCACAAATGTTGGACTAAAGAATTCCTGCCGGGCGCGGTGGCTCAAGCCTGTAATCCCAGCACTTTAGGCAGAGGCAGGCGGATCACGAGGTCAGGAGATCAAGACCATCCTGGCTAACACGGTGAAACCCCGTCTCTACTAAAAATACAAAAAATTAGCCGGGAGTGGTGGCGGGCACCTGTAGTCCCAGCTACTGGGGAGGCTGAGGCAGGAGAATGGCGTGAACCCGGGAGGCGGAGCTTGCAGTGAGCCGAGATGGTGCCCCTGCGCTCCAGCCTGGGTGACAGAGCTAGACTCCATCTCAAAAAAAAAAGAAAGGAATTCCTATAACGCAATTCTAACTAGATTCCTCAACAACCACTGGCCTTCAGCTTGGGCCCCAAGCATCCATTTTGGGCAGAACTGCCTCCATTTAAGGGGACCAATGTTATTTGGTTCCTGAGAACTTTTTAATAATGAAAATTGATATAAAAGCACTAACTCTTAACTCAGCTTCAAAAAAAACTTCTCAACACACTTTAATTTCCATTTGTAAGTGTGAACATTCTAAAATCAAAATCTGAGCCAGGCACGGTGGCTCACATCTGTAATCCCAACACTTTGGGAGGCCAAAGCAGGCAGACTGCTTGAGGCTAGGAGTTCCAGACCAGCCTGGCCAACATGGCAAAACCCCTTCTCTACTAAAAATACAAAAACTATCCAGAGTGGTAGTGTGTGCCTGTAATTCCAGCTACTCGGGAGGCTGAGGCAAGAGAATCGCTGGAAGCTGGGAGGCAGAGGTTGCAGTGAGCTGAGATTGCACCACTGCTTTCCAGCCTGGACAACAGAGTGAGACTCTGTCTCAAAAAA
>NW_012116267.1:125871-128023 GCF_000951035.1 Colobus angolensis palliatus
AATAATAATAATAATAATAATAATAATAGCCAGGCATGGTGGCGGCGCCTGTAATCCCAGCTACTCGGGAGGCTGAGGCACTAGAATCACTTGAACCCACGAGACGGAGGTTGCAGTGAGCCAAGATCATACCACTGCACTCCAGTCTGGGTGACAGACTCAGTCTCAAAAAAGAAAAAAAGAAAAATAGGAGAAATGACAGAAATCACTACAGGAGAATGGCAACAACAGGACCTCTGGCACACTACTGGTAGAAGTATAAACTGATGTAAATACTTTAGAAAACTGTTCAGCAGTGTCTAATAAAGTTAATGATATGCCTACCCCATGACTCAGCAATTCCACTCCTTGGCATATGTATCAGGAAAACAAAAGCAAACTCATACAAGAATCATTATTCATAATAGCTCCAAACTGGAAAGACACCAAATGCCCACCCACAGGAGAAAAGGTAATCAGACTGTGCCATATTCCTACCACAGCATTCTACTCAGTAATCCAAAAGAAATACTGACTGTGACAGTTAATTGTACGTGTCAGTTTGCCCGGGCTAAGACATACCCGATAGGTGGTCAACATTATTTCTGACTATGAGGGTGTTTCTGGAAGACTTTAGCGTTTGAATCAGTAGACTGAGTACAGATCTGCCCTCACCAACCTGGACAGTATCTGGGGCATCATCTAACCTGTTGAGTCTGAAAAGAACAAAAAGTGGAGGAAGGGTGAATTCTGTCTCTTCTTGAGTTGGGGACATCCGTCTTCCACCGTCAGATGTCAGAGCTCCTGGTTCTCAGGCCTTTCGACTCCAGGACTTACGCCATTGGTGTCCCTGGTTCTCAGGGCTCAGGAGTGGGACTGTTATACCACTGGCTTTCTCGGGTCTCCATCTTGCAGACAGCAGATCATGGGACCTCTCAGCCTCCATAACCACTTAAGCCACTCCTCCTGATCAATCTCTTGCATCTATCATATTGGCTCTGTTTTTCTGGAGAACTCTACACTGACTGACACAGGCAGCAACATGGATGAAGAAACATTGTGATGCACACAAGGAGTTATTATTTCAAGTGACTGGCAAACACAGAAATTTTATACTACCCCAAAGAAAATTTACCTCCAGTCAGACTATGGCTAGAGACTATAGGCTCTTTTAGTTCAGTCCACTAAAAAGGCCTAGAAATGCCCAAACTAGGCCAGGCACAGTGGCTTATGCCTGTAATACCAACACTTTGGGAGGCTGAAGCAGCCCAGGAGTTCAAGACCAGCGTGAGCAATGCAGCAAGATCCTGTATCTAGAAAAAAAAAAAAAAATCAGCCAGGCATGGTGGGACGCACCTATAGTCCCAGGTACTTGGGAGGCTGAGGAAGGTGGAGCACTTGAGCCCAGGAGTTTGAGGCTGTAGTGAGCTATGATTATGCCATTGTACTCCAGCCTGGACAACAGAGCAAGACCTTGTCTAAAAAAAAAAAAAAAGAAAAGAAAAAAAAAAAGAAAAAGAAAAAGAAATGGCCTAACTAAAAACAATGACTATATCTGTGCCTAGATTATGGTCTTCAAATAGCATTTCCCACAAAACGAAACAGAGCTCTTGGAGAAATGGCTGTCACCAAGTCTAGACCAGGAAACTTATTAGATGTATTGAAATACCTTACATCTGAAATACCCTGGAGTATACAGAGTATAGAAAAACAACAACAACAACAAAAAACCATAAATTAGGGCTCATTCCCGTAATCCCTGCACTTTTAAGAGATTAAGAGGTGGGGGAGTGCATCGCTTGAGCCCAGGAGTTTGAGACCAGCCTGGGCAACAAGGCAAAAATCTGTCTCTACAAAAAAATACAACAATTAGCTGGGCATAGTGGCGTCTGCCTGTGGTCCTGGCTACTCAGGAGGCTGAGGTGGGAGGATCACCTAAGCCCGGGAGGTTACGACTGTAGTGAGCCATGATCGCGCCACTGCTACTCCAGCCTGGATGACAAAGCAAGAGCCTGTCTCAAAAATATGTATTTTTTAAGGCCGGAAGCAGTGGTTCACGCTTGTAATCACAACACTTTGGGAGGCCACAGTGAGCAGATCCCTTGAGCCCAGAATTTCTTGAGACCAGCCTGGGGGAAAAAAAAAAAACCTAAAACAAAACCACCAAGCAAGG
>NW_012116267.1:128073-129780 GCF_000951035.1 Colobus angolensis palliatus
AAAAAAAAAAACCTAAAACAAAACCACCAAGCAAGGTGGGTTGGACAAGCTTGCTGGTACCTCAATTGCCTCCATGAATATCACATTTTGAGAGATTCCCACCAAGGGAGTCACAAAACAAGGGAAATTGCCTAGGAAAAAAAAAAATTATATACTCAGATTACCTTGAGTCTTGGTTCAGATCACAGTACAAACCAAGGGCCTCACTTCCAAAAGGAACCCCATGGGAGATTAGGAAGACTTGACTCTTTTGTGAATATAAAACACCATTACATTTTATTATGAAGATACAGCCAGCTGGGCATGGTGGCTCACGCCTGTAATCCCAGCATTTTGGGAGGCCAAGGCAGGCAGATTGCTTCAGGCTAGAAGTTGCAGCAGCCTGGGCAACATGGCAAACCATCTCTACAAAATATTCAAAAATTAGCTGGGTGCAGTGGCATGTGCCTGTAGTTCCTGCTACTCATAAGGGCTGAGATGGGAGGATCACTTGAGCCTGAGAGGTTGAGGCTGCAGTGAACTATGATCATGCCACTGCACTCCAGCCTGGGCAACAGTGACACCTTGTCTCCAAGAAAAAAAAAAAAAAAACCACAAAAAAAACAAAACTACAGCCAAATTCTAGATATTCACATATCAAACACATACATAACCTAAATATTGTTAGCCAGGTTGGGATTTTATTCTGTCTTGTTAAGTCCTAATGACTCTCTAAGAAATTGTGGCTCTAAAAGGTTTCTTAACTCTTAACCAGACTTTCTTCCTACAGACTAGTATATGAAAGTTAACTCTGTGATCAAGAAACAATTCTAAAAAGCAACACATTTATTTTTTCCTCTACACCAATCAGGTATTAATAGCATTCACTTTGTGAGCTGTGACCAACATTCAACAGACAAATATGCAAAGACAGGATTCTATTTAGATTTTCAAGCCACTTCAGTGACTCCCTGTTTATGAGACACTGCAGAAAATAGGACTAACCAGTCAGGTGCAGTGGCTCAAATGCCTGTAATCACACTTTGGGAGGACCAGAAGGGTGGATTGCTTGAGTCCAGGAGCTTGAGACCAGTCTGAGCAACATGGTGGAACTGTTTCTACAAAAAACAGAAAAATTAGGTGGGCATGGTGGTGCACACCTCTAGTGCCAGCTACTCGGGAGGCTGAGGCAGGAGAAGCATTTGGGCCTCAGAGGTTGAGGCTGCAGTTAGCCATGATCACACCACTGCACTCTAGACTGGGCAACAGAATGAAACCCTGTCTCAAAAAATAAAAATAAAAAAAATAAAAAGACAACCTACTGTGAATTTTCTGAAATAGGAAGAAATGGGTAGTGTCTGGGTAGTTTTTGGGTGATGTGTGGCCAAATTAAGGCAAGCTTTCAGCTTCTTTACAGCAAGAAGAACCCAGTAGAAAAGGCAAAGAACATATATAGAACACAGAAAATTAAAATGGCCAATATAAGGACTGAGACAAATGTCAGCTGTCATATTTTTACATATCAAATTAAGTTTGAGAGATTTTGAGGAAAAGTCATATTTATTACTCGTCCTAAGTATAAATTCCTGCAACCTTTTTTGGATGGCAACATTTATTTAAATGTACACGGCATACATTCTTTGACCTATTATATTCACTGTTAACAATTTACACTCTGGATGTAATCAGAAAATCATGTGTGGTATGTATTAATTTTCACAGTATGTT
>NW_012116267.1:130280-138879 GCF_000951035.1 Colobus angolensis palliatus
AAAAAAAAAAAGAGACAGGGTTTCACCATGTTGGCCAGGATGGTCTCGATCTCCTGACCTCGTGATCCACTCACCTCGGCCTCCCAAAGTGTTGGGATTACAGGTGTGAGCCACCATGCCCGGCCAGTATATTCTTTCTAACAAAAAGTAACCATTAGGAGCATATTCCTGTGATGAAATGTTACTTAAGCTTTTTGAAAGAATGGTATGGAAATGTTTAGTTATCAATTATATGGTATAATCCCATTGTGTAAATTTCGATACAAATATATGCAGTTTAATGTAAATAAAATACATACACATGAATGTGTGCATGTATGCACACAAAAGCCAATAGTGGTTACCTTTAGAGGCCATGGAGAAAGTCTTTTCACTGTTCATTTACATCTCTAACAGGGGCACCGCTCTGCTTCCCCTCCCTCTCCCTGCTTGCCCCAGTGAAAAAGTGGATATGCTGATCCCGTTTGTTTCATGAACCACTCAAGTTCAACATTTATAAATACTCAACAGAAGACACAGATCAACGGTGCTCGGCTCTGATGGTACACTGGAATTAACCCGGGAGACCTTGAAAAATAGTTATCTGGTCTAACCCCAAGGACACTGACTTAACGTGAAGCGCAGCCTGACTTTGGGACTTTAAAACACTCCCCAAGTGATTCTACTATGCAGCTGGAGGTGAGAGCTTAAATGATTTCTCAATGACGTATGACCCAAGCTTAAGAGGTCTATGTGACAGCAAGAATCAAGCGTCTGAGATCACAGGCAGCATGATCAACTGGACCTGCCACATGAAGAATCTGAGGCCCAAAGGAAGCACACAGGGACATGCCATGCCCTCCTGCTCTGTGTGCTCACTCAGCCTTCACTGCTCTTGCCACCCTAGGTCCTGTTTGAAGACCGTGGACTGTTTTGGCTTACTTCCTCATACCTTTTGTGTTTTAAAGTAATAAACGTTAGTTGAAGCAATACTGTCGCCCACACGCAACAAAAGAGAAAGGTACATACATCATGAAAGCCCACACTGTTCCGTTAAACAACAGTTGTTCTGTCTGAAACTGTTAGCCACATTTTTGAAGTCTCATATCTTGGCAATACTTCAATATCTTCATAAAGAGCAAAAAATATCTAAGTGCTTCCAAAGAATCAATTTAGCAAGCAAGTTTCTCTTACTAATCCCATGATTAATTTTCCCATCAAGCCAGATAGCCACAGGAAGTATTTTTGCAAGAATACATACAGAAGCTGGCCAAAAGGAAGGGAAAAATAGCAAATTCCAAAAAGAACCACTGCATGAGTTAGATATTCACAAAACTTACACATGATTTACACAGCTGCTATTATTTAGGCAAGGTTTCTCTAGAGTAAATGACTTACACAATGAAGTCTTTTTTTTTTTTTTTTTTAAGATGGAGTTTCGATTTTGTCGCCCAGGCTGTGCAATGGTGCGATCTTGGCTCACTGCAACCTCCACCTCCTTCAAGTGATTCTCCTGCCTCAGCCTCCTGAGTAGCTGGGATTACAAGCATGTGCCACCATGCCCAGCTAATTTTTGTATTTTTAGCAGAGACGGGATTTCTCCATGTTAATCAGGCTGGTCTCGAACTCCCAACCTCAGGTGATCCACCCGCCTCAGCCTCCCAAAGTGCTGGGATTACAGGTATGAGTCACCGCGCCTGGCTGAGAAAAGGCTTTTGAAAACAGAATACACATACTCTGAGGAAAGAGGAGCTCAGCCTCAGTCTTAATGGTAACAGTCTTCAAAAAATAACCTGCAATTAAAGTAGTTAAAATGAGCTCCAGTTGAGGGTCTAATGAATACATTTTTAGCTTTAAAATAATTTAAAGTTAATATTAATTCTTTAAAAGTTGTATCTGAACAGTTAGCCATCATATATTTTTATTTTATTACAAGATATTTTAAAATTTGGGAAATTACAATTGTGACAGAAAACCAGCTTCATACCAAAAATACACTTTCAATTACTTTATCAGGCAAATAAAAACAATCTTCATTTATTTGCTCTTTCCAGAATTACTATACAGTAAAAATTCAATATTGTATATGACAGACATGTATTAAGCATTACATACAAAATGAACAGATTGAATGTTCAAAAACAAAGGTAAAAATAAATAGCAATGATAAAACTTTGGAAAAAATAATGCACATTTTAGTTGTGGAAAATATGGTTCTTATATATACATAGTTTATACTTAATAGAAAGTCATCTCTTTAAAATTGCACAAAACATGGGACCAATAAAGCATAGTATTTTATGGCATGTAATACTATAATCCTAAGGAAATTTGTTCCTTGACTCCAGGATATAAAACACTTAGGTTTGTAATATAATAAAAGGTATGTAGTATTGTTCGAGAAAGACTCTCTTCCTCAACTCACATTAACCTGTAGTAATCCTACAAAAGGCTGTACAGGAAATTTCACAAAAAGAAATATTAAAAAATTATCATGCCCACTTCATGCTGACTAAACAGCCAAAAATGGGCTTCAAAGTAAACTTGGTGGCCATTTAATATTTCAATACCTTTTTTCTGTTAAAGACTGTTTCTTTGTTCGATAAAAACACTTTGTGTTTAACTGTGATTGGCAATCTCAGCACAAGAAAATCCTGGCAAAATGGAGTTGGTTTTTGCTTACCTTATTTTCATGAATAAAATATTTCAGGATAGGAATTTATACAAAAGAAACATTAATGCTCAATTCACTTATAACCAGAGTTGTATCAGGAGTGTTACTACATTATTTAAAAATTCTATTTAATAAATTCCTTTATAAGAAAATCAAAGGTAACATTTCCATTTGTATTATGGCATAGCCCTCGACTTAGAGAAAAATACACTTTGGGGAACCAGAAAAAATTGCACAAAGCTTAGGGGCAACCTGAAAAGCTCTTGGAGAAAAACACTTCAGTACTCTAGGGCAATAAAAAAATATGTGCAGGCTTAATTACAAATATTTACATTCCAAACAGAGTCATGAGTTAGCTTCAGCTGCTCAATGCCAACAATTCACAGGCATTTCAAAACATTTGATAATGTGTCCACAGTATCTGTGACCACATTTGAATGCATAGAATACAGTAAAGATTATGGTTTTCAGTCTGTTGCCTATCATATCTATAAAACAAACATACTTATATTTTAAAAGCTGTACAACCAAAAGAATTGAGCAAGTATCTTATCTTACATAATATATACTTTAAGTACTACTGATTTCACTCATTTGTTCAACAACTTGTCCTAAAATCTCATCAACTACATCAACATCGTAATTCACTTGCTGAAGATCAAGATCAGGCACAATCATAGCCAGCAGCTGTCCTACGTTAACTCGAAGAGATCGGAGTTTGAGGCTGCAAATACAAATATGTAACATATTAGATGAGCATTACAAGTTAATATTCATGTAGACCTTAAAAAGTAAAATACCAAAATCAAATCTCTGTAGAATAATATACAATTAAACAAAAAGAAAAGCAAAACCTCCCCTAGAGAACTCAATTTACTTTTATCAGTCAGGTGCACTTGCTCATGCCTGTATTCCCAGCACTGTGTGAAGCCGAGGAGGGAGATCGCTGGAGCCCAGGAGTTCGAGGCCAGCCTGGCCAACCATGGTGAAACCCTGACTCTACTAAAAACACAAAATATTAGCCGGGCTTGGTGGTGGCACCTGTGGTCCCAGCTTCTCAAGAGGGTAAGGTGGGGGATCACCTGAGCCCAGGAGGTCAAGGCTGCAGTGAGCTGCAATGGCACCACTGCTCTCCAGGGTTCATGCAATTATCCCACCTCAGCCTCCCGAGTAGCGGGAAGCACAGGCCCACACCACCATGCCCGGCTAATTTTTTTAAATTATTATTTATAGTAATGGGGTTCCACTATATTGCCCAGGCTGGTCTCAAACTCCTGGGCTCAATCAAGCATTCTGCCCACCTCAGGGTGCTGGGATTACAGGCATGAACCACCATGCTAAGCCACAATTATCTAAAACATGTTCTATAAGATATTCATAGTTGTACAAGAGGTAATAAAAGGTTCTGTGGTCAAACAAGCTTACAAAACGTTGTGTTAAACAATGTGAAAGAAGTTTTTTTTTTAGGCTGGACACAGTGGCTCACGTCTGTAATCCCAGCACTTTGGGAGGCTGAGGCGGGCAGATCACCTGAGGTCAGGAGTTCAAGACCAGCCTGATCAAAATGGTGAAACCCCGTCTCCCACTAAAAATACAAAATGTAGCTGGGCGTGGTGGCGCATACCTGCAGTCCCAGCTACTGGTGAGGCTGAGGCAGGAGAATTTGCTTGAACCTGGGAGGCAGAGGTTGCAGTAAGCCGAGATTATGCAACTGCACTCCAGTCTGGGCGACAGATCAAGACTCTGTCTCCAAAAAAAAAATAATAATAATTGCAGGACTGCTCTGATCCTATTACATTAAGTTACCATGCATTTACAGAGAGCAATGGTTTTCTGAAAACAGTGGGAAGCCCTAGATTAAGATAATTACGCCTTCCAAGTCTATGAATATCAGCATTCTAGACTTTTATTAAATGCCCAAAAGTATTTAAGCAATAAACACCTAAACTGTAAGGCACCTTTTGTTTCAAATATTATGGCAAACACATAAAATGAGTGTTACAGTTGTTCGTGTTCCCCATCCCACTACAATATAGTAAGTCCATATTTAATTTAGATACTGATTTTTCTCAAGTGGAAACCTATGAATGGATCAAGATGTTCTTCCTTAGGTTGACAATGCAGAAAATGTGATTTTGAGCATGTTCGTTTTGTGAGCTTTTACGGTAAGAGTTCACTAGACCTTTGAAAATACTTTAATCGTTCCCATGCCAGCTTTTTTTTTTTTTTTTTTGAGATGGAGTTTTGCTCTTATTGCCAAGGCCAGAGTGTGGTGGCGCAATCCTGGCTCACTGCAACCTCCTTCTCCCAGGTTCAAGTGATTCTCCTGCCTCAGCCTCCCAAGTAGCTGGGATTACAGGTGCGTGCCACCATACCAAGCTAATTTTTTTAGTAGAGACGGGGTTTCACCATGTTGATCAGGCTGGTCTCGAACTCCTGACCTCAAGTGACCCACCCACCTTGGCCTCCCAAAGTGCTGGGATTACAGGCATGAGGCACCATGCCTGGTTTTGAGACAGAGTCTTGCTCTGTCACCCAGGCTGGAGTGCAGTGGTGCAATCTTGGCTCACTGCAACCTCCACCTCCTGGGTTTAAGCGATTCTCCTGCCTGAGCCTCCCAAGTAGCTGGGACTACAGGCACCTGCCACCACGCCCAGCTAATTTTTGTACTTTTAGTAGAGACAGGGTTTCTCCATGTTGGCCAGGCTGGTCTTGAACTCCTAACCTCAGGTAATCCGCCCAACTCAGCCTCCCAAAGTGCTGAGTTTATAGGTGTGAGCCACCACGCCTGGCCTACTTGTTTTAATAGGACTTCTTCCTAATGTCATCTGTACTATGGCAATGTTTAGTAATTTTGTGATTTCCTAAAAGATTAGAGAGAGCATATCGTGAAATAAGGACAGCAAGCCATAAAGAAATGCTACCAAGTACGACAATAAAAGAAAAACAGGTTGAAGGAGTGAATTTCAGTAACAGTCTTGTGTCTTCTACTCATGGCCAAATTCCCCCTATTCTTCAATATCGTGCCCATTTTTATTTTCCTTCAAAAAACATTCTAAAACCACTCTGCACAATCAAAGTTTTATTCCTTCTAAATTCCTATTCTACTTAAATAGAACCTAAATGGTCAGAAACTGGAAAGGAAGGATAATGAAGTGTCACTTCTTTTGTATCTATCATATAACACCAGAGTCAGAGCAAACAATCAATAACTTCTTCTGACAGAACAGTATCTATCTGATGGGTGCTAGCAGATAAAAATAAATAGTATCCTAACCATAATTGCAGCCCCACAAAAACGCCTCATTTAATATTACCTTTCCCCATCCATATAATTTACAGACTCCTCAATGTTACTTGATGTTGAAACATCTGTTGCTGTCTGTTGATTTGTAGATTTTAACTGTTCAACTTCAGTTTTGAGTTCTTCACACTGTGAACGGATTTGTGATTTTTCCATTTCCAGCAATTCAACCTAACAAAAAATATAAATGAACTTTATAACTGTAAAACTTAAAAATGCTAATGGCAAAGTGAAATTTCAAGCTAAGAAATATAGAGAACCTGCTTGATAACATTATCAACTATCAAAAAACAAATACACAAAGAAAAACCAGTAGTTTTCTATAAACAAAGCTTCATTCGTTTACAGCTTCACTTCTCTATCTTTTTACATGGAGAGAATACAACATATTACCACCTGATTTTAAAAAAAGTGGTACCTAGAAAATGAAAAACCAGCCAGCACGGTGGCTCACACCTGTAATCCCAGCACTTTAGGAGGCCGAGGTGGGCGGATCACCTGAGGTCAGGAGTTTAAGACCAGCCTGACCAATAAGGAGAAACTCCATCTCTACAGAAAATACAAAATTAGCCAGGTGTGGTGGCAGGCGCCTGTAATCCCAGCTACTCGGGAGGCTGAGACAGGAAAATTGCTTGAACCCAGGAGGTAGAGGTTGCAGTGAGCTGAGATCACACCACACTTCAGCCTGGGCAACAAGAGCAAAGCTCCACCTCAAAAAAAAAAAAAAAAAAAACAGAAAAACCAAGATACTAATGCTTAAATTATGTTAATGTCACAGTGGCTTTTATTTCTTGCATACTCATCAACTTATAATTAAGTTACAATAGCGGGTTTATGCTTTTTATAAACAGATGGTCCCTGACTTACAACGGTTTGACTTTATGATTTTCCAACTTTATGATAGTGTGAAAGTTACATGCATTCTATAGAAACCGCACTTTGCATACCAATACAACCATTCTGTTTCTCGTTTTCAGCACAGATTCAATACATTACATGAAATACTCACTATGTTGTGATAAATCAGACTTTGTGTTAGATGATTTTGCCCAAATGTAGGCTAATACAAGTGTTCTGAGCATTTTAAAGGTAAGTTAGACTAGGCTAAGATTTTGGGAGTTTGGCTGTAATGAAATAAATTTTGGAGTTAATGCTATTTCCAACCTATGATGGGCTTTCCAGGACTGACACCGTAAGTTGAGGAGCATCTGCATTTTGTCATTCAGCTCCTGAGCCAAGGCATCAAGATTAGTGTTTGCATGAGCAGCACTAGTCCCAAGGAAGAGACAGCACAGCACCACACCATGGTTCCCAAACTCTTTAGCAGGAAAATCCTTTCTTTTCTTTTTTCGAGGCAGAGTTTTGTTCTTTTTGCCCAGGCTGGAGTGCAATGGCACGATTTCGGCTCACCGCAACCTCCGCCTCCCAGGTTCCAGCGATTCTCCTGCCTCAGCCTCTCGAGTGGCTGGGATTACAGGCATGTGCCACCATGTCCGGCTAATTTTGTATTTTTAGTACAGACAGAAACCGTGTTGGTCAGGCTGGTCTCGAACTCCTGACCTCAGGTGATCTGCCCGCCTCAGCCTCCTAAAGTGCTGGGATTACAGGTGTGAGCCAGTGCACCTGGCCGGAAAATCCTTTCAAAAGCCTCACACACGGCCGGGCGTGGTGGCTCATGCCTGTAATCCCAGCACTTTGGGAGGCCAAGGCGGGCAGATCACGAAGTCAGATAGAGACCATCCTGGTTAACATGGTGAAACCCCATCTTTACTAAAAAATACAAAACAAAATTAGCTGGGCGTGGTGGTGGGTGCCTACAGTCCCGGCTACTCCGGAGGCTGAGGCAGGAGGATGGCATGAACCCAGGAGGCAGAGCTTGCAGTGAGCCGAGATCACGCCACTGCATTCCAGCCTGGGCAACAGAGCAAGACTCTGTCTCAAAAAAAAAAAAAAGCCTCACACACAAAAATGTATAAAATAGATTAAAAGGAGCTACCTGAATTTGAAGTAGGGGCATACGAAGAGGCTACTGATATTTATCATTTGTCTACCAGTATTTATCGTTTTTCTCCTTCTTTCTTCAGTAAAAGAACCCACGCATAAAAAAGACTGCATTTCCCAGGCACCCTTTAGCCAGATGACTCAGTACTGATAGAACATAAGCAATTCAGTCCAGACACAGGGGCTCACGCCTGTAATCCCAACACTTTGGGAGGCCATCGTGGGTGGATCACTTGATGTCAGGAGTTCAAGATCAGCCTGGTCAGCATGGTGAAACCCTGTCTCTACTAAAAATACAAAAATTAGCCAGAGATGGTTGCATGTGCTGTAATCTCAGCTACTAGGGATGCCGAGGCAGGAGAATTGCCTGAACTCGGGAGGTGGAGGCTGCAGTGACTCGAGATCGGGCCACTGCACTCCAGCCTGGGCAACAGAGTGAAACTCTTGTCTCCAAAAAAAAAAATATATATACACACACACACACACACACACACACACACACACGCGCGCGCGCGCGTATACATCAATCAAGATTTTTAAAGGGATAAGTCAGGCCGGGCGCGGTGGCTCAAGCCTGTAATCCCAGCACTTTGGGAGGCCGAGACGGGCGGATCACGAGGTCAGGAGATCGAGACCATCCT
>NW_012116267.1:139124-148029 GCF_000951035.1 Colobus angolensis palliatus
AATCTAGAAAAATGAATGACTCCATAACTAAAATATTAACTATACTTAAAAGTAGAATTGATGCCCAAAAAAGAAAGAACATAATTAACTGTATTAATGAGGTATTAAGTTAATATTGGTATTCTGAACAGGATATTTACCATACCTGGCTACCCCCATTATTTTTCAGGAATGCACATCTCAAGACATTGAAAGACCCAAAAATGCCCCTAACACATTTCCATATGCCTCCAGGAAGCCCTCTCCTCAGGTGAGAACCAGTAGAATAACAGACACTCAATAAAAACATAATTATTTTTAAGTGAAAGTATTCCAATCTAGCAAATGGTAGTTTTGTTTGTTTGTTTGTTTGTTTTCTTTTTGGAGACAGAGTCTCACTCTGCTGCCCAGGCTGGAGTGTGATTGTGCAATCCTGGCTCATGGCAGCCTCCACCTCCCAGGTTCAAGTGATTCTCCTGCCTCGGCTTCCCAAGCAGTTGGGACTATAGGCGCCTGCCACCACGCCCAGCTAATTTTTGTATTTTAGTAGAGATGGGGTTTCACCATGTTGTCTAGGCTGGTCTCGAACTCCTGATATCAAGTGAACCACCCGCCTTGGCCTCCCCAAGTGGTGGGATTACAGGCATGAGCCACCGCTCCCAGCCAACTGGCAGCTTCTTAAGGTTTAAATGGCCCTGGACTCCATGACTACATGTTGGATGATATAACTCACCTCACTTTTATACTGGTCCCTCTCAATACTGCATTTGTCCAGTTGTCTAAACACATCGTCAAGCTGCACGGCCATCTCATCCATTTCACTTTTACTCTCATTATTGGAACACTGGCTGCATTCAGCCTTTACATGTTGCAAAGCACTACATTGTTTTTTCAGCCTTTCTATTTCTTCCAAAGCTTGCTGATACTGAGATACCACATAGTCTGGACTTTCAGATTTGCCATTAATACTTTCAAGTAAAAACACAGCATCGGTTTCAGTGGACTGATGGCAAGTTTCTTTCTTAACATACTTGTCATTCATTTCTAGTATCCTCTGTTGTAACACTTTGATTTCATCAGTAAACATATGACACTGTCTTTTATAATTCTCTTTCTCCTCGGTGACAAGGAGTAGCTGGTTTCTCAGTTCTTGTAATTGGCAGCCTGCATCATCTGCAGATTTATCAGCGGTTTCCTGGGTTTCATGTATCTTTGCTTCAGCTTCTACACAGGAGGGCAGAATCACTGCATCATTTCTTACGTCTATCTCGTCTTCAACGGTTTCTTCTTTTTTAACAACTAAACTCGGTACTTCAGTCTGGGTAGCTGCAGTATTTCCCTGGTCGCATCGGGATGATGAGGTGCTGGTTGAACCAGTCTGGCCACAAGGTTCACTGTCACTCACAAGCTCGACCTGAACACCACCTTGCTCAATGTGACTCTGTTCTGATTTCATGTCAATATCATGATCTACTGCAGGTTTGGGGGTACTGTTTTCTTCTAAGATGATGACATCTTCATCGTCGTCATCACCTTTATAAACTGAATTTTCAAACTGACTACTCAATCTCCGATTCTTTGCATTCAAAATTGAGGAACGAGTAGAAAGTCTCCGTTTCAGGCTGAAAAAAATTTTATATATAAAATATAAGATTATAAAGTACAGACAAAATAGATGACCTTGAAGTAATTATTCTAATAAATGCAGTATTATAACAATTTTTTTGTTTGTTTTTTGAGATGGAGTTTCACTCTGTCACCCAGGCTAGAGTGCAATGGCATAGTCTCGGCTCACTGCAACCTCTGCCTCCCAGGTTCAAGTGACTCTCCTGCCTCAGTCTCCTAAGGAGCTGGGATTACAGGCACCTGCCACCATGTCCAGCTAATTTTTATATTTTTAGTAGAGACGGGGTTTCCCCATGTTGGCCAGGCTGATCTCAAGTCAAGCAATCTGTCTACCTCAGCCTCCCAAAGTGCTGGGATTAGATGCATGAGCCACTGCGCCCAGCTTGTAAGTTTTGAAATACTAAGAAATACCCAGGCTCATTTTTTAAAGTGATGCATTGTATAGTAGCAACCACTGATTTAATGAAGTAGAGATTTTTTTCTCTTTTTACAGATCAAGACAATGGACTACTGAGATCTTTTTGAAGTACCAGATCTATTTACTGCCAAACATCTCTGCATTTGACGACCTCCAGGCATTTCAATGTATACATTTTCAGAAAAGAATGCTACCCACCCCAGCCCCTTCTTTGTATTCTTCAGCTCAGGGAATGGCATCACCATTTTCATTTGCCCATAATAATTTTTATCAGTAATCAGTGATCAGAGGTTAAGCCATAAAACAAACCAGTATTTATCCTTCCGTATGAAACAATTTTATCCGAATTAAAAATTGTCCCAGTTTCTTCATTTGCATCATTTCCTGTTTATTCATGTTAATATGTGCACAGTTCACATTTATTTATCACTATTTGATTGCCTGTTTCCACACTTGGAAGAATATTTGTACCGGTTTGCTATTTGGGCCTTGTGTTAGACCTCCTAGATCTCAGGAAGGATTTCCTCCTTTTTAGACTGTCTCACAGGGAGCACAGCCTGCAACAGCATCTTAATGAAGGGTACACAGAACATAACAAATGCCAAGTTCTGCATGATGAAAACATCTTTATTTCCCTCTCAAGTCTATTGCTAGCTTAACTGTTATACAGGCTTCCAAGCTGAAAATTATTTTCTCAGAAATTTAAAAGCATCATTCCATTTTCATCTGCCATTCAAGTGTTTCTGCCTAATTTCTCATCTCTTGGACATATATAATCTGTTTCTTTCTGAAAAAATCTTTTATTCCCTGTGTTAAAAAATGTCATGATCCTATGTCTCTGAGTGGCTCTCTTTCTAGACATTATGCTCCGTAGCCAGTGGAAATGCAGTTTTTCTGGTATGAGTTCCCATGCTGGAAGGCAGCTATGTTTACTACACCGTACCACCACCACCCGTGCCTACTTTCCATTCTGAAACTCCCTTATTCAGATGGTGGCTTTCTAGTACAGATACTGTATCTTTTCTTCTTTCTCTGTCTTCAAGCCGTTAAGCTTTTTGTTCTAAATGATTTATTTATTCAAGTCTACACCACTTTCTGCCAATAAATTTCACAATGTTTTCTTCTATTCCCTTTGTTTCCGTTTGCTGTCCCATGTGAGAGATGACACATATGGCTATCCATGGCTATCTGTGTATACCTAAGAGTGAAACTGACTAGCAGCAGTGAGGGCTGAGCTGGTGATTCAAAGGGTGCTCAAACTGCCATCATCATTTAGGGCTTCTCTCCTGGAGCACAGTGAGGAGCAGGGGTGGATTTCTCATCATTCAGTATCCAAACTTTCCCTTACTTATTCTGTTTTAAAACAATGGCTCATCTACATCTTCAGCAATAAAACATGCTCCATAAAGTAAATCCCCTATCTTCTGACAGAGGCAGAAAAAGAGCACTCGCCAGACTTTGCAGGTTGGGAAGTAGTCTCGACTTTAAATTTCCAACCAAGCCTCTGGTTCTCGTCCCTATCTATCTTCCACCTTCAGCAGTCCCCAGTGCTTCCAAGTTAGGAGACTTTCTAGAAACCTGTGGAGTAAACTGGTTTCTACCATCCTCCAGTAGCCTTAGGTTTCAGCTTCCGTTGGTTTGCTATATCAATTACTTTTTGCTTACTCTGCCCTGTTTAATTTGGAGTTACTCTATTATTTTTCTTACCAAGCCAATTCCTATTTGTATTTCCTAAGACTTAGTTTAGATACACCCTTTCAACAAACTTTGGTTTCTAAATTTGAGAATAAATATGGCTTTAAAAACTGTTTAATAGGCCGGGCGAAGTGGCTCACGCCTGTAATCCCAGCATTTTGGGAGGCCGAGGTGGGCAGACTGCCTGAGCTCAGGAGTTTGAGATCAGCCTAGGTAATATGGTGAAACCCCATCTCTACTAAAATACCAAAAATTAGCAGGGCGTGGAGGTGTACATTTGTAGTCCCGGCTACTCGGGAGACTAAGGCAGGGGAATTGCTTGAACCCAAGAGGCAGAGGTTGCAGTAAACTGAGATTATGCCACTGCACTCCAGGCTGGGTGACAGAGCAAGACTCTGCTTCAAAAAAAAAAAAAAAAAATTGTTTAATCAAAAATTTCCCTCTTTACTCTTGTCTTCCATTTTGATGACAGCCAACTTTTAAGAAATTTTCTTTGCAGCCATAAAAAAGAATGAAATAATGTCCTTTGCCACAAAATGGATGCAGCTGGAGGCCTTTATCCTAAGCGAATTAATGCAGGAACAGAAAACCAAATACTGCATGTTCTCACTTGCAAGTGGGTGCTAAGTGCTAGGTACACATGGACATAAAGATGGGAACCACAGACACTGGGAACTACTAGAGTTGGGAGAGAGGAAGGGAGGTGGGCAGGGCTGAAAAACTACACATTGGGTACTATGCTCAATAGCGGGGCGATGGTATCATTCATACCCCAAACCTCAGGATCATGCTATACACCCATGTAACAAACCTCCATGTGCCCTGAATCTAAAAGTTAAAATCATTAAAAATACTTTTAATCTCTTATCTGTAAACTATAAAACCATCCTTACAAAGAAAAGCCAAAAATATTAAGGAGACCTGTAAAATATGAGTTCTTAATAAAGTAGCAATCCAGCTCCAAAATGAGTGGCCAATACACAGGTTATAAAGAGCAAACTGGCCAGGCGCTGTGGCTCACGCCTATAATCCTAGCACTTTGGGAGGCCAAGGCGGGCGGATCACCTGAGGTCAGGAGTTCGAGACTATCCTGGCTAACATGGTGAGACCCCATCTCTACTAAAAATACAAAAAATCAGCCGGGCATGGTGGTGTGTGCCTGTAATGCCAGCTACTCAGGAGGCTGAGGCAGGAGAATCGCTTGAACCAGGAGTCAGAGGTTGCAGTGAGTTGAGATGGCACCACTGCATTCCAGCTTGGGCAATAAAAGCAAAACTATGACTCAAAAAAATAAATAAACAGCAAACTATTCTAGAATATGCCCTTTTTGATTTATATATGCATAAAGGCAGTTAATTAGTTATAATCTTCCTTGGGGTCAAAAACTCCTTTGAGAATTTGATAAAAGCTACAAAACATCTCAAAAAAATCTGGTCCCATTATCTTAGAGAAGCTTGTTTCAATGTTCCTCTTTGAATAACAAACATCAGTATAGTCAGTCTGATCCACTAGTTTGTAGACATCACGTTCATTCTTCTTCACTTTTCTTCATTCTATTAACTTGGAAGAGGCCATCTACAAGACTACTGTTTTCAGAACTTCAGGAACCAACCTAAGTACCACCTCATCACAAAGCCTTTGCTGATCAATCCAGTCAAGATGGCTGACTACTCAATTCATGTATCACTTTCTTTTTGTCCTTTCCTTCTCCTTCCACTCTTCCAATAAATTAAGTGCCTACAGCATGCCACAGGTGTTGCAAAGGATTTCCGGGTCACTATAGTGTCATACTGTTAATTGCTTCACTTTTTTTTCTTTTTTTTTTGAGCAGAGTCTCGCTCTATCACCCAGGCTGGAGTGCACTGGCGCGATCTCAGCTCACTACAACCTCCTCCTCCCAGGTTCAAGCGATTCTCCTGCCTCAGCCTCTCAAGTAACTGGAATTACAGGAATGTACCACCACGCCCATCTAATTTTTGTATTTTTAGCAGAGACAGGGTTTCACCATGTTGGCCAGGCTTGTCTCGAACTCCTGACCTAAAATGATCCACCTGCCTCGGCCTCCCAAAGTGCTGGGATTACAGACGTGAACCACTGCGCCTGGCCTGCTTCACTTTTTTTTTAAGTCCTGATCATCTTAAAAGCAGGAATTGTCATACTATATAGAAGTTCAAAGAGGTGACAATGTGATCAAACTCTACAATCAATACAATTAATGCTTTTTTTTTTTTTTTGAGGCGGAGTTTCCCTCTTGTTGCCCAGGCTGGAGTGCAGCCTCAGCCTCTGGAGTAGCTGGGATTACAGGAGCCCGCCATCATGCCTGGTTAATTTTTTTGTATTTTTAGTAGAGACGGGGTTTCACCATGTTGGCCAGGCTGGTCAATTAATACTTTTTAACTCATTTAACAGGTGGCAGAAGTAGGGTTTAGCTTAAGTTTAGACAATAAAAGTAAGACAATTTGTCCTTAAGATTTTCACATTCATGGAACCTACAATTCACAATGTAACCTACAATGATCCTGAACTGCATCACTGTTATAGAAGTGTCAAGTAAAGGTTCTGTTTAATATTCCCCAAATGGAAAACCAATCTTAGCCACTGACCTGTTGCTCTCAGGTTCAGACTGGGGAGAAACTTGATGATTATTTAGAAGTCTTGTCGCATAAGAATTTGTTCCTTCTGAAAGATGTCTTCTTGGAACACTTTCCTTAGGAGAAGAAAAGCTTGGAGTTGAAAGAGCAGTTGGCCGAAACAACAGTTCAGCATTAATCTGTTGGAGGGAAAAAACATCATCTCAAAGGAACTATTTCTAGTGTGACATGTCCAAAACACAAGATATAATCTTCCTTTTCCCCCTTATCCCAGAAGACAGAAAAACAATTCTAAACATGTAAATTCCTTGTGCTATATAACAGGACTCAACAAGTCAACCCATGAACTAAATCCAGCCTGCAAGTAGGCTAAGAATGGCTTTGTATTTTTAAAAGATGTGAAGAAACAAAGCAACAAAACAAAGAAGATGCAACAGAGACTTTATGTGGCCCACAAAGCCAAAAAGATTTATCATGTGGTGACCTCTTTGCTGCTGGACTTATCAAGACCCAAACTTCTCAAGCAAGAAGCACAACCGCCTACTTGTATTCAGATGGCCCGATTTACAATGGCATCAACTTTATGATGGTGCAAAAGCAATACCCATTCAGCAGAAACTGTACTTTGAGTACTCAAGCAATCATTTTGGTTTTGTTTTTCACTTTCAGTATTCAATAAAGTTCATGAGATACTCAACACTTTATGATAAAACAGACTGTTAGATGACTGTCCAATGTAGGCTAATATAAGAGTTCTGAGCACAATTAAGGTAGGCTAGGCGAAGCTATGATATTCAATAGGTTAAATGTATTAAATGCATTTTTGATAATATTTTCTGTGTTTTTGGGGTGTGTTTTTTGTTTTTTTGAGGCAGAGTCTCAGTCTGTTCCCCAGGATGGAGTGCAGTGGTGCAATCTTGGCTCACTGAAACCTCCACCTCCCGGGTTTAAGCAAGTCTTATGCTTCAGCCTCCTGAGCAGCTGGGATTACAAGCGCCTGCCACCATGCTCAATTATTTTTTATATTTTTAGTAGAGACAGGGTATTGCCATACTGCCCAGGCTGGTCTCTAGCTTCTGGCCTCAAGTGATCCACCCACCTCGCCCTCCAAAAGTGCTGGGATCACAGGCATGAGCCACCACGGCTGGCCAAAAACATTTTCAACTTATAAGAAGCTTACTAGGATATAACTCTATGGTAAGCCCAGGAGCATCTATACTCAACCAAAGCTCTTTAACACAGTAAGTATTAAGACAGAAGAGAGAAGCCAGGCACAGCAGTCGACACTGGGAAAAACACTATGGTTTTTGTCCAGGTTAGGACCAGAATATGGCTTCCTGGGTGTTCCTGAGATGTTTTCCTTTACTGCTTATCTAACAGTACAATTTTTAAACGTTTGTTTCCCTTTCCTCAGAAGATACCCAACTAAACAATAAAACTAACGGTTTGAATGATGTTGGATTACGAAGAGTTGGAAAGGTGGGCAAGGAGAAGTACAAGAGAAGAGAAGAAAATGAACTAAATAAATCAAATCCCTTTGATATGTATTAAACTTTAACATTCACTACTGATTAAACTAAGCATCACACAACGTAAGACACAGCTATAAAATGGAAAGTTTGGACAAGTGTGGTGGCTCACACCTGTAATCCCAGCACTTTGGGAGGCTGAGATGGAAGGATTACCTGAGGCCAGGAGTTCAAGACCAGCCTGGTCAACATAGTGAGACTCCATCTCCATTTTATGTATTTTATTTTTTGAGATGGAGTCTCGCTCTGTGGCCCAGGCTAGAGTGCAATGGCACCAATCGCTCTCACTGCAACCTCCGCCTCCCAGGTTCAAGCAATTCTCCTGTGTCAGCCTCCCAAGTAGCTGGAACTACAGGCATGTGCCACCACATCCAGCTAATTTTTGTATTTTTAGTAGAGACAGGGTTTCACCATGTTGGCCAGGCTGGTCTTGAATCCTGATCTCAGGTGATCCACCCGCCTCAGCCTCCCAAAATGCTGGGATTACAGGTGTCAGCCACGACACCCAGTCCCAATCACTATTTAAAAAAAAAAAAAAAAAAAAAAAATGAAGGCTTAATTACCCGAGGGATCATTTCCGGTTGTCTGATCCTGAATTTTTCCTTGTTGCTTTAAAATAAACATGAAAAACATGTTGTTATTTCTTAACCCCATTTCCCAACGATATACCTGCCATTTATGCAGTTACTAAGGTACTCTGAACTCTGCTTCTATTTCAATATAATCAGCAGTAAGCCCTTTGGGAAATATTTTCTACCTTTTATCTCGTAGCACCCTAATTTCAGCCTGAATTTTTCTATCCTCACGGGTATAAACTGCAGCTCTTTGGTGTTTTTTCCTCCACTAAGACCAGATAACTCAGTCCAGAATCACAGACTTTTGAACTAGAACATCACATAGGTTATTTTTTTTTTTTTTAGAGTGGGAGTCTTGCCCAGGCTGTAGTGCAGTGGTGCAATCTCAGCTCACTGCAAACTCTGCCTCCCAGGTTCAAGCGATTCTCCTGCCTCAGCCTCCCAAGTAGCTGGGATTACAGGTGCGTGCCACCATACCAAGCTAATTTTTTT
>NW_012116267.1:148319-172523 GCF_000951035.1 Colobus angolensis palliatus
GGGTTCAAGCAATTCTCCTGCCTCAGCCTCCTGAGTAGCTGGGATTACAGCACATGCCACCACACCCAGCTAATTTTTGTATTTTTAGTAGAGACAGGTGTCGCCATGTTGGCCAGACTGGTCTCAAACTCCTGACCTTAAGTGATCCACCCACCTCAGTCTCCCAAAGTGCTGGGATTACAGGTGTGAGCCACCGCACCAGGCCCACATGGGTTTCTATACTTCTAATACTATTGCTGGATTTCATTAAAGAATAGTACATTACAAATCAAACCATCTGAAAGGCTTAGTAACTTGGCCTTCTGTGTGTGGTAGATTAGCCTGAAGTCTCCACTGGCTGACTATCCTTATTCAGCATCTGTCCTGCCTCCATTTTCTTTCTTTCTTTTTTTTTTTAAGATGGAGTCTCACTCTTGTTGCCCAAACTGGAGTGCAGTGGCGCGATCTTGGCTCACTGCAACCTCTGTCCCCTGGGTTCAAATGATTCTCCTCTCTCAGCCTCCCAAGTAGCTAGGATTACAGGCACCCGCCATCATACTTGGCTAATTTTTTGTATTTTTGGTAAAGACGGGGTTTCAACATGTTGGCCAGGCTGGTCTCGAACTCCTGACCTCAGGTGATCTACCCGCCTCAACCTCCCAAAGTACCACATTCATTTTCCATTATTCCCATTCACATACTGTAGCTAAACTGAGCAAATGTTTGTTCCCTGTACATTCTCATCGTTCCCATCCTTCAAGGCCTATTACAAAAATGATCTCCTTCCTGAAGTTTCCTGATCTATTTCTGCTCTCCCACCCACCAGACAGAACCACTCTCCCTATGAGCTTCCTTACAGGACTGGACCAGAGCTTCTATGGCACTCAACAACACCTGATAAAATTCACGTCTCACCTCTTCTGTTAAACCTTCTCTATAAGCTTGAATGGGGCAGTATTCACTAATGATTCCTGTGTACAGCTCAAAACAGCAGACTGCTCTTACACAAAACATCTGGCACATATGGCAGCAATAAGCATGAAAGAAACAGCAGGTATCCAGAGCATAAGTTTTTGTTTTTAAAGCCCTTAATATTACGCACTCCACATTATAAACTTTTTCAGTTACACGAGCTTTACCTTGGAGAAGCATCAACTAATGTTGCCAAGGCATCAATGTTCATGATCTGGGCATTATTACCCACCATACATCACTACAACACTCACGTCTTTTTGTAGGTTTTTTCATAAGTGGGATGTACCAAATCCTCATCTTCAGGTTCTTCTGGAACCTCACAATTTCTATTCAGAAAAATCACATAGGAATAACATGTCACCAGCGCCTATTCATACATTGTGAACAATACTTTCCATCTTTCCAAAAAGGGTACTACCAACTCTATGGTACCTGAACTGTGGGTCAGGGTTATTGGAGCAATACCATTTTTCAGGAAGTTGATCCATGCCATCAGGTAATTTCCGCCACTTTAAACAGGCATCACACTGAACCCATGTCTGATCAGGACGCTTCCTGTCCCAAAACAAGAACAAAATATTAACACAGAAATATGGACTTTACATACTGCATCAGATGTTCCATGTCATTTCTACCACAAGATGCCGTTATTGAATTCCTTTCCTAAAAATTATGACATTAAGTCTTTCAAAATTACGCTGGGTGCAATGGCTCATTCCTATAATCCCAGGAGTTAAAGACCAGCCTGGACAACATGGTAAAACCCTGTCTCTACAAAAAAACACAAAAATTAACTGGGCGTGGTAATGTGCACCTACTACTCAAGAGGCTGAGGTTGGAGGATTGCTTGAGCCCAGGAGGCAGAGTTTGCAATCACACTACTGTGCTCCAGCATAGTCTATAGGGTGATCAAAAAAAAAAAAAAAAAAAAAAAAACAGCAAGGCACGGTGGCTCACGCCTGTAATTTGTAATTTGGGAGGCCAAAGCAGGAGGGTTGCTTGGGCCCAAGAGTTTCGGACCAGCCTGGGCAACACAGTGAGACCCTGTCTCTACAAGATTTTTTTTAGAAATAAATTTTAAAAACAACCATTATGAGTCAGGTGTGGTGGCACACACCTTAGTCTCAGATACTCAGGAGGCTGAGGTAGGAGGACTACTTGAGCACAGGAGTATGAGGTCAGCCTGGGCAACAGAGTAAGACCCTATCTCTCAAAAAATAAAACACAACCATTTTGGTTACCTTCAAAAGATTAAAAGTCACAAGCCAACTTGAACAATGTGACTTAAATGTCTTAATAGCATTACATTTTTTTCATAATAACTTAATACTCCAAATGCCTTGCCCTGAACTTTATGTTGTTTAGTGTCTACAATGTCTGTATACATTATACTGTATTATTAGCATAATAAATCACTGAAGTCGCCCAGGCTGGAGTGCAGTGGCCGGATCTCAGCTCACTGCAAACTCCGCCTCCCGGGTTCACACCATTCTCCTGCCTCAGCCTCCAGAGTAGCTGGGACTACAGGCTCCCGCCACCTCGCCCGGCTAGTTTTTCGTATTTTTTTTAGTAGAGACGGGGTTTCACCGTGTTCACCAGGATGGTCTCGATCTCCTGACCTCGTGATCCGCCCGTCTCGGCCTCCCAAAGTGCTGGGATTACAGGCTTAAGCCACCGTTAAGTAACTTTCAATCAGACACTTTTGACCTCTATATTTCTAAATAACTAAAATTAGTATACTTCTAGTTTACAAAATGCTTTCACATTTTTCTCATTTAAAAGTCACAGCTGGGCGCGGTGGCTCACGCCTGTAATCCCAGCACCTTGGGAAGCCAAGGCGGGTGGATCACAAGGTCAGGAGATCGAGACCATCCTGGCTAACACGGTGAAACTCCGTCTCTCCTAAAAATACAAAAAATTAGCCAGGCGTGGCGGCAAGCGCTTGTAGTCCCAGCTACTCGGGAGGCTGAGGCAGGAGAATGGCGTGAACCCGGGAGGCGGAGCTTGCAGTGAGCTGAGATCCGACCACTGCACTCCAGCCCAGGCGACAGAGCGAGACTCCGTCTCAAAAAAAATAAATAAATAAAAATAAAAATAAAAATAAAAAAATTGAAAAGTACAATGGGAAGCCTATAAACTGAGCTGCATCTTTTCTTGTTTTTCATTATATATCTTGGTTATCTTTGTAATAATGTATAAATTATGAGTAATATATATAATGTATAAATTATGTATAATAATGTATAAAGAATACACAAATAAAGAACACAAAGATATTGTTCATTCATTTATAGGACTATTATCACATGATGTGTTACTAAGTGCCTGTCAGGCATATTATTTAATTCACATAATTCAAGGAGGCAAATGCTCTTAATGTTCCCATTTTATACACAAGAAAATGGAGGCTTACAAGAGGCCAAGTAATATGTTGAATGTCACTTGGCTACTTAAGTGGAATGAGAATATGAACTCAAGATGGGTTTCAGTCTCATCATCCTAATGATACACTATACCAGTGTTTTTCAAACTATTATATAATCCATTCATAGCATCTTAAAATGAAGTAACATTAACATGCATCACATATGGGTAAACATTGCTTTATGAATGCTTTGTGTACATGTATACATGTTTACATTCTATTCACTGATTTTGCAGTGTGCTAATTCATGTTGCAGAATTTATTCCTTACTATGAGTTACAGTCCTAAGTTTGTGTAACATTGTACAATCCCTCTGCTCTCTAATACCACATCTTGATATCTAAGTGAGTTGACTGATATTTTTTTAAAATGTACTTACTGTATATCTTCAACTGGCAAATTTAGAGGATATTCTGTATTTTTCTTCACTTTCATTTCATTCCAGTAATCATTCAGCTTTTCTCCTAGTGCTGTTATTGTAAGTCTTAAAAAGTAAATCATAAAATCAATTTAAGAAAAATATTCTTTTCAAACACAAATCATAAATAATCTAGTAATGAGTAAAAAAACTCCAAAACATATAGTTAATAAAGAACATTTAAGGTACAGGTGACCCTTGAACAACACAAGTTTGAACTGCACTTATATAAAATTTTCTTTCAATAAATTAGAAAATTTTTTAGAAAGTTATAAGTTTGAAAAAAACTTGCACGAACTGCATTGCCCAGAAATATCCAAAAACTTAAGAATAAGTTACATATGTCATGAATGCATAAGACATGCAAATACTAGTCTATTTTATAATTTACTACCATAAAATATACACAAAGCTATTTAAAGTTAAAATTTATCAAGACTTAAGCAGGCCGGGCGCGGTGGCTCAAGCCTGTAATCCCAGCACTTTGGGAGGCCGAGACGGGCGGATCACGAGGTCAGGAGATCGAGACCATCCTGGCTAACACGGTGAAACCCCATCTCTACTAAAAATGCAAAAAAATTAGCCAGGCGTGGCGGCAAGCGCTTGTAGTCCCAGCTACTTGGGAGGCTGAGGCAGGAGAATGGCGTGAACCCGGGAGGCAGAGCTTGCAGTGAGCCGAGATCGCGCCACTGCACTCCAGCCTGGGTGACTGAGCGAGACTCCGTCTCAAAAAAAAAAAAAAAAGACTTAAGCATATACAGACTGTAGGTGGTTTCATTTGCAGTCAGAAATGTAAACAAAGGTGCAGTCTTAAAATTATAACTGCATAAGATTAATTATAGTACATACAATACTATCATAATAATTTCATAGCCACCTCCTGTTGCTATTTTGGTGAGCTCAAGTGTTTTATTTGCTTCAAGTGCCTTATGACATGCTTATCTCCATGTAAGCATCTCCGAGAAATTTTGTATTGCAGTAAAAATCATTTAGTGAATCCTGTAAACCTTGAATAACACCACAGGACCCACACAAACTGCCACTAGTGATGCTAGTTGTTTTCCCAAGAAGCAAAGTCATAATACAAGAAAAAGTCTAAATTGCTTGATATGTAGGTTGAGCCTCCTGAATAGCTGGGGCTACAGGCACTCGCCACCTCACCTAATTTTTTTTTTTAATTTTTTTGTAGAGACAGGGTCTTACTTTTTTGCCCAGGCTGCTCTCGAATTCCTGGCCTCAAGCTATTCTTTTGTCTCAGCCTCCCAAAGTGCTAGGATTACAGGGATGAGCCACCATGCCCAGCCTGTTTGAACAGGTGTTTAATGCAGACAAAAGTAAGCTATTCTGGGAAAAAATGCCACAAAGAACACTTATTAGCAAAAAAGAGGAGCATAAACCAGGATTTAAGTCCAAGAAGGGACAGGCTAACCCTACTGCTTTGTGCAAATGTAGTCAGGTTTATGATCAGGACTGCCGTTATCTTTAAAGATGCTAACCCTCAAGCCTTGAAGAGAAAAGACAAACACCAGCTGCCAGTCTTTTGGTTGCACAAACAGAAGGCCTAGATGAGAAACCCTTTTTCTGACTGCTTCCATTGACGCTTTGTTCCTGAAGTCAGGAATTACTTGCCAGTAAAGGACTGCCTTTTACAGTTCTTTTGATATTGGACAAGGTACCCTGGCCACCCATAACCCCATGAGTTCAACACCAAAGGCATCCAAGTGGTCTACTTGTCCCGAAACACATCTCTAATTCTGCCTCTAGATCATAAGAGGGGGTAAGGGGGGTCATAAGACCTTTAAGGCTCACTACACACAGCAAGTCTATGGAAAAGGTTGTTAACGCTGTGAAAGACAACTCCGACAGAGAACACATCATGAAAGTCTAGAGTAACGACACCACTGAAGATGCTATTATTAGTACAGAAAAAGCTGTGAAAGAAATCAAGCTCAAAACAAATTCCTGCTGTCCACATGTTGTGCACGACTTCACAGCATTTACAAGACAGCCAACTGAGGAAATCGTCAGAGAGATTGTGGATATACAGGAAAAAAAAGGTAGAGGGCAAAAAGTTTCAAGATATGGATATTGCAGGAATTCAAGAGCGAACAGACACCACACCTGAGGAAATCAACTGAAGCCGACTTGATGGAGATGAGTGTTTCTGAACCAGTGTTAGACAGTGAGGAAGAACACAGAAGAAGCAGTGCCCAGACAACAAATTGACATTAGACAATCCAGCAGTTGGGTTCCAATTATTCAAGACTGCTTTTGACTTCTTTTACAACATGGACACTTCTATGATACAGGCACTGAAACTGAAGCAGACAGTGGAAGAAGGATTGGTACTGTACAGAGATATTTTTAGGAAAATAAAAATGCACTGGGCATGGTGGCTCACGCCTGTAATCCCAGCACTTTGGGATGCCGAGGCAGGCAGATCTCAAGGTCAGGAGTTCAAGACCAGCCTGGCCAATATGGGGAAACCCCATCTCTACTAAAAATACAAAAATTAGCTGGGTGTGGTGGTGCGTGCCTGTAGTACTAGCTACTCAGGAGGCTGAGGCAGAAGAATTGCTTGAACCCGGCAGGTGGAGGTTGCAGCGAGCCGAGATCTGGACAACAGAACGAGGCTCCGTCTCAAAAAAAAAAAAAAAAAAGAAAGAAAATAAAACTGTTAAAAAGTCAGACAGAAATTACAATGTATAAAAATTAAACTGAGTGTGCCTGCCTCGCCTTCCACCTCTTCCCATGCCATAGCAAAACCAATCCCCCTTCTTCCTCAGCCTACTCAACATGAAGACTACGAGGATGAAGACACATGAACCACTTCTACATAATGAAGAGTAAATGTATTTTCTCTTCCTTATGATTTTCTTTGTTTTTGGTTTTCCTTTTTTTTTTTCTTTGGAGACAGTGTCTCGCTCTATCACCCAGTCTAGGGCGCAAGGGCGTGATTTAGGCTCACTGCCGCCTCCACCTTCCAGGTTCAAGCGATTCTCCCAAGCAGCTGGGATTACAGGTGCCCACCCCCATTCCTAGATAATTTTTTTGTATTTTCAGTAGAGATGGGACCGGGAGTGGTGGCTCACACCTGTAATCCCAGCACTTTGGGAGGCCAAGGTGACCGGATCACCTAAGGTCATGAGTTAGAGACCACCCTGGCCAACATGGTAAAACTCTATCTTTACTTAAAAAAATAAATAAATAAATACAAAATTTAGCCGGGCTTGGTGGCAAGCGCCTGTAATCTCAGCTACTTGGGAGGCTGAGATAGGGAGAACTGCTTGAACCCGGGAGGCGGAGGTTGCACTGAGCCGAGATTGTGTCACTGCACTCCAGACTGGATGATAGAGTGAGACTCCATCTCAGAAAAAACTAAATAAAATAGTAGAGATGGGGTTTCACCATGTTAGCCAGTCTGGTCTTGAACTCCTGATCTCAAGTGATCTACCCGCCTCAGCCTCCCAAAGTGCTGGGACTGCGGTTCCCTGGTGGTCTAGTGGCTAGGATTCGGTGCTTTCCAAAGTGCTAGGATTACAGATGTGAGCCACCACACCGGCCTGAGCCACAGCACCTGGTCATGGTTTTCTTAATAACATTTTTTTTCATTAGCTTATTTTAAGAATACAGCATATATTTAACATATGAAATACATGTTAATAGATCATTTTCCTTTTTTTTTAAGAGACAAGGTCTTGCTCTGTCACCCTGGCTGGAAAGCAGTGGCACTATCACAGCTCACATGATCATTCTGCCTCGAGCATCCTGAGTAGCTGGGACTATAGATGGGTGCCACCATCCCCAGCTCAATCAACTATTTTTGCTATCAGTAAGGCTTCCATTCAACAGCAGGTTCTTACGGTTCTGGGGAGTTATGTGTAGATCTTTGACTGAGGAGGAGTCAGTCCCCCTAACCACCGTGCTGTTCAAGGGTCAATGGTACTTAACGTTGTAAACTATGGGTACAAGTTGAACATCCCAAATCCAAAAATCCAAATAGCTCCAAATCTGAAACTTTTTGAGTACCAACCTGATACTCAAAGGAAATACTCATCAAAGCACCTTGGATTTCATATTTTCAGATCTGTGATGTTCAACCAGTAGTTGTAATGCAAACATTCCAAAATACAAAAAATCCAAACCAAAACACTTCTGGTCCCAAAGATTTCAGATAAGGATACTCGACCTGTAACAGAGCTTTATGTCTTCCTTTTCAACACCCCCTCTTTTTTTCTGGCCTTATTACACTAGTTATTTCCTCAAGAGCATTAGTGAATAGCTGATATCCTTAACTCTTTCCCACCCTTCCAGGGAAAGCTATCAATTGTTCCCCATTAGTAATGTTGCTTGCTGTGTGTGTGTAAATACTCTGTTGTTATGCCCTTTGATTCACAGTTTTGGTAAGTGTTCCTTTTAAAAATAATCGCAAGTGCTTCCTCTCTACGTAGATGATCATAAGAGCTTTCTCTTATTTAACATCAGTATGATGACTATGCTCATTTCTTACACTAAAACCACCCATGTTGTCTTAGAACACAGCCCACCTGGTTTTAATGGTATTATTCTTTTAGCGTGTACTGGATGGTATTTACCAATATTTTAATTAAGACTTTTAATTCTATGATAAGAGATTGATGTAAATTTCCTTTCCTGTACTCTTGAGCTTATTATCAAGGTTATGTGGCTTCATAAAACCTTTGATTATTGTGAACACTGCTGCAATAAACATGAGTGCAGGTATCTCTTCGAATATACTGATTTCCTTTCTTTTGGATATTTATCCAGCCATGTGATTGCTCAATCATATGGTAATTCTATTATTAGTTTTCTTGAGGAACCTCCATCCTATTCTCCAAAGCAACTATACTAATTTACTTTCCCACTAACAGTGTACGAGGGTTCCCTTTCTCCACATCCTTGTCAGCATCCATTAACGAATATGAATAAAGAAACTATGGTACATATACACAATGGAGTATTATTCAACCACAAAAATGCTTCATTTGTAATGACATGGATGTAAATGGATATACCTGAAGGACATTCCGTTCAGTGAAGTAAGTCAGGTATAGAAAGCCAAATATCTCATGTTCTCATTCATATATGAGAGCTAAAAAATACCGACCTCAGGACATAGAGAGTAGAATGAGGGTTACCAGAGGCTGGGACAGGTAGTGAGGAGAGGGAAATAAAGAGGGTTGGCTAATGAGCATAAAAATACAGTTAATTAGAAGGAATAAGATCCAGTATTTGGTAGCACAATAGGACAACTGGGCCAGGTGCAGTGGCTCACACCTGTAATCCCAGCATTTTGGGAGGCCAAGGCAGGAGGATCATGAGGTCAAGAAATCGAGACCATTCCGATCAACATGGTAAACCCAGTCTCTACTAAAAATACAGGAAATTAGCTGGGCATGGTGGTGCGTGCCTGTAGTCTCAGCTACTCGGGAGGCTGAGGAAGGAGAATCACTTGAAACCAAGAGGCGGAGGTTGCAATGAGCTGAGAGGCCACTGCACTCCAGCCTGGTGACAGAGTGAGACTCAGTCTCAAAAAAAAAAAAAGAGGACAACTGTAGTTAACAATAACATCTTATATATATATTTCAAAGTAACTAGAAGAGTAAAATTGGAATGTTCCTAACACAAAACATGGCAACTGCTTGAAGTGATGGATATCCCAGTAACTCTGACTTGATCATTACAAAATATCACATGTATTCCATACAAATGAACTATTATGTATTGTTTTAAATAGTTTTTTTTTTGTTTGTTTGAGACGGAGTCTCGCTCTGTCGCCCAGGCTGGAGTGCAGTGGCCGGATCTCAGCTCACTGCAAGCTCCGTCTCCCGGGTTCACGCCATTCTCCTGCCTCAGCCTCCCGAGTAGCTGGGACTACAGGCGCCCGCCATCTCGCCCGGCTAGGTTTTTTTTTTTTTTGTATTTTAGTAGAGACGGGGTTTCACTGTGTTAGCCAGGATGGTCTCGATCTCCTGACCTTGTGATCCGCCTGTCTCGGCCTCCCAAAGTGCTGGGATTACAGGCTTGAGCCACCGCGCCCGGCCAGTTTTTTTTTTTTTTTTTTAAATAAAAAGACTGATGCCACTTCTTCCTTAAATGTTTGAATTTAACATGTGGGACGTTTTCTAAAAACTGATTCAATTTCAAAGGAATGTGTCCACGTTATCTAAAATGAAGAAAATGTATTTGCGCTATCTGCTTAATGTTTCATGTCTGGAGGCTCTGTAGTAATTTCTTCTTTTTCATTTCTAATATTGATGATTTGTATCTTCTACTCTTTTTCCTTAATCAGTCTTGCCAAATGCTTATAGACTTTATTAGTCCTACCAAAGAACAACTTTTTGGATTTTTTTTTTTTTTAGGCAGGGTGTCTTCTGTCACCCAGGCGGGAATGCAGTGACACAATCACAGCTCACTGCAGCCTCAATCTCCCGAGCTCAAGTGATCCTCCCACCTCATTTTTTTATTTTCTGTAGAGATAAGCTCTCACTATGTTGCCCAGGCTGGTCTCAAACTCCTCAGCTCAAGCGATCCTCCTGCACTGGCCTACTAAAGTGCTGGGATTACAGATGTGAGTCACCGTACCTGGCCTTTCTTTTCCTAAGATGGGATCTCACTCTGTCATCCGGGTTGGAGTACAGTGGCGCCATCTCAGCTCACTGCACACTTCACCTCCCCAGGCTCAAACGATCCTCCCACCTCAGCCTCCTGAGTAGCTGGGACCATAGGCACATGCCACCACACCTGGCTAATTTTTTGGTAGAGGCAGGGTTTTGCCATGTTGCCCATGCTGGTCTCAAACTTCTGAGCTCAAGCAATTTGCCCACCTTTGGACCCCCTTAGTGCTAGGATTACAGGCATGAGCCACCACACACCCGGCTGACTTTTTTTATTGAGTCAGTTACCAATTTATTATCTCTAGGCTCCAAATCTAGCCCAAGTTCTGGTACTCTGTTACTATTTTGCTAGGGCCCAGTGACCTCCCAGAGGAGCTTCAGCTGTGCCCACCAGGCCATGCTCTGCCCACCAGCAGTCTTCTGCTAGCTCCAACAACATAAGGCACCCTCTACAGACCAGCTCCAGCCTTGATCCACACACCCTATGTCAACCAGAGACCATGTCAATAGGCCAGCATTGGCCAGGCCCTCTATTTACCTATTTAAATTATTGACTTCTTTTTCAAGTTTATTTTCAAAACACTTGCATAACTTCTCTTAAGCTAAATGTTTTGCCACCTTGTGGATTTTTAATTTTAATTACAAAATTATAATTACATAATCAAACTTTAAGAAAATGGGTAGGTAAGGGACTTACATAGAAAACTAATATAACCATCTTCCATTCTAGGAATTGTAACCTACACCATCACAAGTAGTATATGCATATTCAAACCTTTCTTTACTATAAGGTATTTCTGAGATTCACAGAAAATAGAGTAGCTCCTGCTTTCTTGGTAATCCATTTCCTAGGAACCTCAGTCAATAATTTAAATAGGTAACATACCTGTACTCATTAGTATAGTCGAAATCTTGTTTATTATGAGTTGGCTTAAGGAAATTACACTCTATAATTCCAACCACTCCAACACCCATGTTGTTTGCCTGAAAAAATAAAATGAAATCAGCATTTTAAGCATAAGACATGATGTTCAAAGTAATTACCCTTAAAGAATTATAGTTTGAGTATTTTCCTATATTTTATCTTGCATGATTCTCATCACATTTATGTATTTTTATTTTTATTTCTATTTTTATTTTTTGAGACAGAGTCTCATTGGGCCACCCAGGCTGGAGTGCAGTGGCATGATCTTGGGTCACTAAAAAAGCCAAGCGGCCTCCCAAGCTCGGCTGACTCACGTTGCCTTAGCCTCCCGAGTAGCTGGAAGCACAGGCACGCACCACCAAACCCAGGTAATTTTTCTATTTTTTGTAGAGACAGGGTTTCACCATGGCTAGTCTCAAACTCCTGACCTCAAGCAATCCACCAGCCTCGGCCTCCCAACGTGCTGGCATTACAGGAATGAGCCACCGTGCCCAGCCAACTCTCATCAAATGTAGACTGAAAAAAACACTAGTAGCTGATTTATTTTCCTGGGAGTTAATTTCTAAATACACTAGAGCCTTCCACAAAAACCCTTTGATTGTTGACAAGTATCCATTTAGAAAAGTATTATCATCCCCAATTTTATACAAGAGAAAAAAAGGACTACCTGCTGGGCATGATGGTTCACGCCTGTAATCCCAGCACTTTGGGAGGCCGAGGTGGGTGGATCACCTGAGGTCAGGAGTTCGAGAACAACCTGGCCAACATGGTGAAATCCCATCTCTACTAAAAATACAAAAAATTAGCCAGGCGTGGTGGTGCGCACCTGTAATCCCAGCTACTCAGGAGGCTGAGGCAGGAGAATTGCTTCAACCCGGGAGGTGGAGGTTGCAGTGAGCCGAGATCGTGCCACTGCACTCCAGCCTGGGCAACAAGAGCAAAACTCCATCTCTCAAAAAGCAAAAAAAGAAAAGAGAACTACTTTCACTAGGGTACAATTTCTTAGAGAACAGAAACCACAAATAATTCATCTTGATCTTGCAGTGACTAGCTAAGACTCTGAAAGGCAATATTCCGTAAGTTTGTGAGATAAAAGTTCAAAGTTAGGTATCCAGTTGCTAATGATGAAATAAAAACCTAGGTTGGTTAAATTAGTTATTTTTTAAAATCTGCTAGCTAAAATGTTGAACTCAAAGTATACGAGTCATCTTCTGATTATCTACATGTGACTAACCAGTGTATTTTGTTCATGAGTGTCGCTATACTTCCTAGCCTATGAAGAAAAAAGTAAAATAATGTGTAACTCACGAAATGAACATTTTTATAAACACAACTATAAGCCAAACCATACAACTAATCCTAATTCTGCTCTATTAAAAACCATCAGGTTCACCATTTCAGACTATTCGTAAACTACAGTAATAACAAGATCCTTCTATCTGTGGTTCTTATCCATCTTCCTTCCAGCCTTATCCTGTCTCTCTCATTCCTCTGTTCTCCCCTTAAAATATGGTCCAGCCACAGCAAATTACTCCCTTTATGATGTCATACTCTCAGATGCCTCTTTCTCTGCCTTTGCACGTGCTGTCTCTCCCTGGAAAGCCCTTCCACACTTTGCAGCACAGTGAAGTCAACTGAGACTCATCTCAATCAACACTTTCTCTAAGAAGCCTTTTCTGATGCTTCCAACGATGTTCCACAGTCCCCTCACAAAACTGAGCTTTGAGGGCATGCTCTGTATTTTATCAACTTTTTATGCTGAGCACCCAGCACAGCAAATCACGATGGGTATCTGATACTTATTTAATGCTTACTGAATCCACAGAATGCAAATACTAGGCCCAGTCCATCATCTGGTAAAGACAAACTTTGTAATACACACAGTGCAAATTTAACTCGGTTGGGAAAATGGGCTATGTATCTTGGTTAAGTCAGATTCATAAGTGATAAAACAAAAAAAATTACATTCTGTGGTAGATATAAAGTTTATTTACTTCTGCAAATATGCTATATTTGGGCTCACGCCATATAAAGTAGGTGAAGCAGAGTCAGAACCCCTGTTAAGTGATATTCAAGGTGAATCCACATTGTTATACCGTGTAGAGCTCACATCATTCTACAAAAAACTCAGAATAAAGTAAGATAAAGAATTATCACCAAAATCTTAAAAATATGCACTGGATCCATATCCAAACGCAGTTAAATGATGTGTTTCTGTCTGAGATCCATGCTGTTATGTCTTAGACAAGCTGCTTCATCTATTTATTATTGGCCCCAATTTGTTTTATTTTTTCTTTTTTTTTTTTATTTAAGAGACAGGGTCTCACTCTGTTGCCCAGGCTGGAGTACAGGGGCAAAATCATAGCTCAGTGCAGCCTCAAACTCCAGGGCTCAAGCACTCTCCCACCTCAGCCTCCCAAATAACCGGGACTACAAGGACATAGAACCACACATGGCTAATTTGTTTTTGTTGTTTTGTAGAGACAGTGTTTTTTTTTGTGCATTTGTTTGTGATAGGGTCTCACCCTGTTGCCTAGACTGAAAAGCAGAGGCACAATTTTGACTCACTACAGCCTCAACTTCTTGGGCTCAAGCAATCCTCCCACCTCAGCCTCCTGAGTAGCTGGGACCCACCAGGCCCAGCTAATTTTTGTATTTTTTTGTACAGACAGGGTTTTGCCCCATTGCCCAGGCTGGTCTTGAACTCCTGGGCTCAAGCAATCCCCTGGCCTTGATTTCTCAAATGCGCTAGGATTACAGGTGTGAGGCACTATACTCAGCTGAGATAGAGACTTGGTATGTTGCCCAAACTGGTCTTGAAATACTGACCTCAAGCAATCCTCCTACCTCAGCCACACGAAGTGCTAGGATTACAGGAAAGAGTCACTGTGTCTGGTCCTCAACTTTCTTATGCATAAAATAGGGATAAAAGAAATATTCTGTCCCCACCTCAGGGCTGTTCAGTATCAAATACGAAATTAATATAATAGGCCAGGCACATGGGCTCAGGCCTGTAATCTGAGCACACTGAAAGGCCGAGGTGAGTGGATCACTTGAGGTCAGGAGTTTGAGGCCAGCCTGGTCAACATGGTAAAACTCTGTCTCTACTAAAAACACAAAATTTGGCCAGGAGTGGTGGCACACGCTGGTAGTCCCAGCTACTTGGGAGGCTGAGGCCCGAGAATAGCTTGAACCAGGGAGGCAGAGGTTGCAGTGAGCTGACATCACACCACTGCACTCCAGCCTGGGTGACAGAGTAAGACTCCATCTCAAAAAACAAATAAATAAATAAACAAAAGAAATTAAGGTGCTGGCATGAACCTGTAGTCAAAGCTACTCAGGAGGCTAAGGTGCAAGGATCACTTGAACTTGGGAGTCGGAGGTTGCAGTGAGCCAAAATTGTGCCACTGCAGTCCAGCCAGGCACAGTGTCTCTCAAAAAATAAAAATAAAGCCGGGCGTGGGGGCTCACACCTGTAATCTCAGCACTTTAGGAGGCTGAGGTGGGTGGATCACCTCAAGTCAGGAGTTTGGGACAAGCCTGGTCAACATGGTGAAATCTCGTCTCTACTAAAAATATAAAACAATTGGCTGAGTGCAGTGGCTCACACTTGTAATCCCAGAACTTTGGTAGGCCAAGATGGGCTGATCACCAGGTCAGGAGATCAAGACCATGTTGGCTGACATAGTGAAACCCTGTCTCTACTAAAAATACAAAAATTAGCCAGGTATGGCGGCACCTGCCTGTAGTCCCAGCTACTTGGAAGGCTGAGGCAGGAGAATTCCTTGAACCTGGAAGACAGAGGCTGCAGTGAGTCGAGATCTCACCACTGCACTCCAGCCTGGGCGACAGAGTGAGACTCTGTCTAAAAGAAAAAACAAAACAAAACAAAACAAAAAACAGGCATGGTGGCATGCGCCTGTAGTCCCAGCTACTTGGGAGGCTGAGGCAGCAGAATCGCTTTAACCCAGAAAGTGAACGTGGCAGTGAGTTGAGCCAAGATTGTGCCACCGCACTGAAGCCTGGGCAAGAATGGCAAGAGTGAGACCCTGTCTCAAAAAAAAAAAAAAAAAAAAAGAAAGTTCAAATACCATACTGTTATTTTTTTACAAATTTACATTAAAAAGCCATAGGCAAAAAGGTACAATAATTTAACATTTGACCCAAGAGTGTATATTATCCTAACTTTTGTGGAAAATAAACATTTTCTTTTCAAATAAAAAAAAAGCTTACCCTTAACTGACATCCAACTTTTTCATAAGCTTTGATGAGTCTATTTCTGTGATACATCATTATCCCATAATGATCTTTATTTCTGCAGTTGAATCCAAAGGTAATTCTCACTGTTTTAGACTTAGGATATTAAGGTAAATTTTGAACACAACACCTCACTCAGTTCAAATCATCCTTTCTATTTCATTATTTAGTAAGTCCAAAAGCACAAAAGGAGGGCAAAGCTAGAGCAGACTAGAATCCCTATCAGCATATAAGGCAAAAGGGGCAAAAGAGAATACACCTGACTAACATATCTCTATAAGGAATCATAAAAAGAAAAAGGATACTAAAAATTTGGGTCGATAAACATCACGTTCGATGTAGGCAAGACTCTTCGAAACCAGCTGTGTCTTCACTTTCTGTCCACGTAGGATGATCTGCATTCTTGGCTTTAGATATAATATACTGCAATAAGCCTGGAAAATAACATAACAAGAAGTTAGTATCTACAGATTTGCTCACCATTACTTAGACACAGATTTACACAGAAGCTCTCCTATTAACTTGATAAAAGACCAATCGACTCTTCAATAAAATAGGCTATAAGACTGTATGTTATTCTGATTTGGTTGTTTTTCATTAAAAATAAGCTCAATATATCGCAGCCAGTAAAAATGACTTGCAGAATACAATCAACTGATCTACACAGACACTGATACAGTTAATATTACTGAGTGAAAAAGATTACAAAACAGCACATAGGGTATGACATTTTAATTTTAAAAAATGTATATATGTACAAAAAAGTACATTTTCTGATTTTTCTGTCAAGTACGGAGGTGGAGGCTGCAGTGAGCCGAGATCACACCACTGCACTCCAGTGTGGGCGACAGAGGGAGACCCACACCTCAAAAAAAAAAAAAGATTCAACACGGAACTAAAACTTAAACATTTCTCTTACTTTTCCTGACTCTTGATTTCAAAAGAAGTGGTGCTTTGTGTCATTTTAAAAACACTGTATTTTGTAGTGTACTAAAACCATACCATCTTCTCTGGCTGCCTCTGAACTTGTTTTGTACTTGAGTAAGACTTTTTCAACACTAGGAACACATTAGGATACATCAAGGAATAGTAAATATCTGCTATTTACTATTTTAGTAAATACTAAAATTACTATTTACTATTACTAATACTGTAATTGCTAAGACCTTAGTGAAAATTACATGGAAAATCTGCAAATGTCAAATACATCCACAACTTGGGATTAGAGAATTATATTAACACAAGAAATAAAGCAAAAAGTGGCCAGGCTAGGTGGCTCAGGCCTGTAATCCCAGAACTTTGGGAGGCCGAGGCAGGCGGATAACAAGATCAGGAGTTCAAGACAAGCCTGGCTAACATAGTGAAACCCCACCTCGACTAAAAATACAAAAATCGGCCAGGCAGGGTGGCGCATGCTTGTAGTCCTGGCTACACAGGGAGCTGTGCCAGAAGAATCGCTTGAACCCAGGAGCCGGAGGCCATGGTGAGCCAAGATAACGCCATTGCACTCCAGCCTGGGCAACAGAGTGAGACTCTGTCTCCAAAAAAAGAAAGAAATCAAGCACAAAGTTAGTATCACATGTCTTATCAAAACTACTAAAAAACTTTAGGGTGCAGTGGTTCATGTCTGTAATCCCAACACTTAGTGAGGCCGAGGCAGGCAGATCACCTGAGGTCGGGAGTTCGAGACCAGCCTGGCCAACATGGTGAAACCTCGTCTCAACTAAAAATACAAAATCAGCTGGGCATGGTGGCGCATGCTTGTAATACCAGCTACTAGGGAGGCTGAGGCAGGAGAATCACTTGAAGCTGGGAGGCAGAGGTTGTGGTAAGCCAAGATAATGCCATTGCACTCCACCCCGGGCAACAAGAACAAAACTCTGTCTCAAACAAACAAAAAACCTTGATATTAATTTATCGATATTGTTATATCAAGATATTAATTTCTGCAATCTTTTTTTTTTGAGACGGAGTTTTCACTCTTGTTGCCCAGGCTGGAATGCAATGTCTTGGCTCACCACAACCTCTGCCTCCTAGGTTCAAGGCATTCTCCTGCCTCAGCCTCCCGAGCAGCTGGGATTACAGGCTCCTGCCACCATGCCCAGCTAATTTTTCTATTTTTAGTAGAGACAGGGTTTCACCATGTTGGCCAGGCTGGTCTCCAACTCCTGACCTCAGGTGATCCACCCGTTTCTGCCTCCCAAAGTGCTGCGATTACAGGTGTGACCCACTGTGCCAAGCCAATTTCTTCAATCTTAAACAGACACTCATTTTGACCAGGCGCGGTAGCTCATACCTGTAATCCCAGCACTTTGGGAGACTGAAGCAGGTGGATCGCTTGAGACCAGGAGTTTGAGACCAGCCTGGACAACATGGTGAAACATTGTCTCTACCAAAAATACAAAAAAATAGCCGGGTGTGGTGGCACACGCTTGTAGTCCCAGCTACTCGGGAGGCTGAGGTGGAAGGACTGCTTGGGGCCAGGAGGCAGAGGCTACAATAAGCCAAGATCGCACTGCTGCCCTCCAGCCTGGCTAAGAGAGTAACACCCAAAGACCTAATCTCCAAAAAGAAAAACAAAAAACAAAAACCTCATTTCTAAAGGGAAAATCCTAGAGGCATTTATCACAAAATTATATTAATGTACCTTATCTATCTATAGTCTATAATTTATTGCTTCAGGAGGACAATTAAGGTATGTATTCTAGAATATGTTAAATTTTTGTGTGTGTGTGATGGAGTCTCACTCTGTCACCCAGGCTGGAGTGCAGTGGCGTAATCTCGGCTCACTGCAACCTCCGACCCCTCTTGCCCCACCTCCAGGTTCAAGCGATTCTCCTGCCTCAGTCTCCTGCGTAGCTGGGATTACAAGTGTCTGCCACTGCGCCCGCTTAATTTTTGTATTTTTAGTAGAGACGGGGTTTCAGAATCTTGACCAGGCTGGTCTTGAACTCCTGACCTTGTGATCCACCCATCTTGGCCTCCCAAAGTGGTGGGATTACAGGTGTGAACCACCGCGCACGGGCAAATATGTTAAATTTAATAAGACTTTGAATTTGTTGCCTGTTGAATTAATTAGTCTGGCCACCATACACTGATTAATATAATAAAAATATACTGATTCTAATATGATAACAATGCTAGCATATAGTAAAAACTATAAGCATTGTTAGGCCTGACGACTTTACAATTTAAAAAGGGTTTCTAAGCAAATCAATCAACCAGTGTGCTAATGAAAAGTTTAAGCTGGTTCATGTCTGAGACACTTTTATTCAGAGAGCACTGGCAGCCTTTATATCACAAGCAGGTAACATGAGCTCTCCTAATACTACTATGATTCAATGATTTTCTCACTTCTACAAAGAGAGTTGAATACATACCCTCAGGGAATAGTCACTCTCAGGGGCAATCTGGTCCATCCTTTCCTGCTTCTTATATCCCTTCTTCCCTGTTATCTCATCTAAATCCTCAGGAATTCTGATATCATATTTATCCTTTTCAAAATCGAACTCCGTTGCATTTTTGTAGCTGCAAAAATAATTTTTAGAAAGAACCAAAAATTAACTTCACAGTAAGATAAGAAAGCAAACACTGTAAGCCATTAAAAAGGAAAGCAAATAAATAAACCTACACATGGTGCATGTCAGTGGGGGATTGGGGGTGCAAAGGCAAGAGAAAAAGAAAGAAAACGGATCCTGGAATACGTGGAGAAACTGTATCACTCGTACATTGCTAGTAGGAAAACATTCAGTACAACAGTCTGGCATTTCTTAGAAAATAAAACTGAAGTACTATATGATACAGCAATTACATGCCGGATATTTATTTCAGAAAAATGAAGACTATATTCCCACAAAACCATGTACACAAATGTTTACAGCTTTATTTGTAATATCCCAAAACTATAAACCCAGATGTCTTGAATAGGTAAACACACTGGGTTCCACACATACAATGAAATACTACTCAACAAGAAAAAGGTGCAAACTGGCTGGGTGCAGTGGCTCACACCTGTAATCCTAGCACTTTGGGAGGCTGAGGCGTGTGGATCACCTGAGGTCAGAAGTTCAAGACCAGCCTGGCCAATATGGCAAAACCCTGTCTCTACTAAAAATACAAAAATCAGCTGGGCATGATGGCGGGTGCCTATAATCCCAGCTACTCGAGAGGCTGAGGCAGCACAATCACTTGAACCCAGCGGGTGGAGGTTGCAGTGAGCCGAGATGGTGCTACTTCACTCCACTCTGGGGGAAGAGCAAAACTCCATCTCAAAAAAAAGAAAGAAAAGAAAAAGGTGTCTATACATACAAGAACCTGGAAAACACCAGAAAGTTATGCTAAGTGAAAAAAGTCAATCCCAAAAGGTTTCCATGTTGTTTATGTAATATTCTTAAAATGGCAAAATTATAGAAATAGAGAACAGATTAGAGGTTGTCAGGGATTAAGCAGGGAGTAGGGTTATGAGGGAAGTGGGTATGGCTACAAAAGGGCAACATGAGGGATTCCTGTGATGACTAAAGTGTCCTGCATCCTGACTGTATCAATGTCAAAATCCTGTCTATATCAATAGCACTACTGTACTACAGTTTTGTTAGATGTTACCACCAGGGGAAACTGGATAAAGAGTACATGAGATCTCTGTATTACTTCCTACAACTACACATGAATCTACAATTATCTCAGAAAGTATAACTGAAAAAATCCTCCAGGAGAAGGAGGGGTAGGGAAGTGAAAGCATGAAAAATGAATTCAGGTATCAGAATAGCACAAGTTTTTTCAGTTCTTTAGTCTTATCACTACCTGTGCTTTATTCCTGTGATTCAGTATGTTTTAGATCTTTCAATATTACACATTAGTCTTAAATTTTAAAATTTATTTGTGAAGGATTTTATCCTCACCAAGATAAAGGATTATAAATTTTAGCAACACAAAAATCTCACCTATATTACTTTTCTCATCAGGTGCTACATCACTTTTAGCTTTAAGTAATGGACACAATGAAGAAAGATTTATCCTCCTAAATTTGTCTTCTCATTGCTTTTTTTCTCTTTTCTTTTTTTGAGAAGACGGGGTGGAATAAATGAGAGAGAATGGAGTGCTAACGGAGACTGAATGGCAGGGATAGAAAATTTTATTTTTTTTGGCTGGGTGCAGTGGCTTATGCCTGTGATCCCAGCATTTTGGGAGGCCGAGGCAGGTGGATCACCTGAGGTCAGGAGTTCTAGATCAGCCTGGCCAACATAGAGAAACCCCGTCTCAACTAAAAATACAAAAATTAGCCAGATGTGGTGGCAGGCGCCTGTAATCCCAGCTGCTTGGGGGGCTGAGGCAGGAAAATCGCTTAAACCTGGGAGGCAGACGATGCAGTGAGCTGAGATCGCGCGCCATCGCACTCCAGCCTGGGGGACAAGGGCGAGACTTCATCTCAAAAAAAAAAAAAAGAAAGAAAGAAAAGAAATTTTTTTTTTAACAATATGAAAATATCGCCGGGCGCGGTGGCTCAAGCCTGTAATCCCAGCACTTTGGGAGGCCGAGACGGGCGGATCACGAGGTCAGGAGATCGAGACCATCCTGGCTAACACTGTGAAACCCCGTCTCTACTAAAAAATACAAAAAACTAGCCGGGCGAGGTGGCGGGCACCTGTAGTCCCAGCTACTCGGGAGTCTGAGGCAGGAGAATGGCGTAAACCCGGGAGGCGGAGGTTGCAGTGAGCTGAGATCTGGCCACTGCACTCCAGCCCGGGCGACAGAGCAAGACTCCGTCTCAAAAAACAAACAAACAAACAAACAAAAAAAAAAAAACAATATGAAAATATCCTGGGCAAAGACAAATCAGTAACTACACCAAAAAATGAGTACCTTTCCGTGTATTTCTACTGTGTGTAACGAGAGATGAATGTAGGGACTCCACCCTGCACAAGCACTGTACTCCCAAATGGTCAACACCTATGTCCATATTTACCTTCTAAGATTCCAAATGATGATCCTTGTCCCCTTCTTGCCCATAATAGCATCAAGTTCTGCCAGTAACTTCTGTTCCGTAGAAAACAGAGAATGTTCCAGAATTGCAGCAAGGCTGGCTTTTGATTCTGCTAAATTAATCATCTGTCGTATATCGTAAGTTAAAGACTCAGATTGCCAACATATTTTTCATAATTACAATATGAAAACCAACTCTGTAAACTTAAATAACAGAAAAACTATTTATACATAATTTTCCAAGGTTTTTTATTTTTTATTTTTTTTTGAGATAGGGTCTCACTATTGCTCAGGCTAGAGTGCAGTAACATGATCAGGGCTAACTGCAGCCTAGCTGGGACCACAGGCACCCACCACCATGACCGAGTAATTTTTAAATTTTTGGTAGAGACAGGATCTCCCTATGTTGCTTGAGCTGGTCTCTAAATTCTGGACTCAAGCAATCCTTCTGTGTTGGCCTCCCAAAATGATGGAATTTCAGGCATCAGCCACCAAGCTCAGCCTGTTTTCTAAGTTTTACCATGGTGGTTTGATTTCAAACAAACATCAAGAAGAATAAAAAATGAGCAGGTTATTATTCCTAACTAACTTAATACTTTCCAATATTTCAATGTGTTCATACAAAACGCATTTTCCTAAAGTTATCCTGCCTTTCGTGGTCATTAGTCAAATTTTCAAGCCAGACCATAAAGTCTTACTAGTCTACAATAACCTTGAACTAAACAGAAGAGGTATAGGAAGTTTAACATAAAATATTGAGTATTTCCATAGTAGGAGTCCAATAGAGAAGAGAAAGGAACAAACCCTTAGCCTCAGGTGTATGGTAAATGCAGAGGACAGAGGTAAGAAATGGAATAGGTATTATTCAAAGGAAATAATTTGGAAGAAGGCAAAAATATGGAATGTTTCCGAATTATTTCTTCAGTTTCTCCACAGCTTTTGCACAACCAAAAGGATATGGTGCTTGTTGAATGCCACTATCGGAACAACAACATGCTCCGCTTTTATGACTTCCAAGTAGGTCTGAGACAAAAGGCCCACGCTCATGCTTTCTCCATTTTTGGTAAAAACAATTGCGTCTTTACCCAGACGCATAGAACCTGACTTGAAGCCATTCCCATATAATCCAACTGGCACATGACCATTCATGGTGACTTTGTCACTGAAGCCAAAGCTAAGAAGAAAAGAAAGATTTTAAAAAATAAATACCTATAATCAAAAATAAATAAATACCTATAATTTTTTTTAATTCATTAATTGTAATACCAAGTAAAAAGCCTGGGTTCAAATGCTGGCCTCACCCTTCCTAGCTGTATAATCTTGGGCAGATTACTTTTTTGTTGTTGTTGATTTTTTATGTATTGGGCAGATTACTTTTAATGTATCTTGACATGTTTTCCCAGCTCTGAAATGAAGGAAACCAAATCTACGTAACAGGGGAGAGAAAGGATCACAAGTACTAACATGGAAACTCACTGCTGGCACACCCTGACTAAATAGCTGAGCATAACCCATGCTCCTGGGACTGTGAGACTTCACCCCATGAATCTCTTCCTCTAAAAGTTACTCCCAACAATGTGCTAAGTTTTATTATAAATACTGGTTAAACCTAATTTACACTAAAGTTATCAGTAATTGATATAAATATATTACAACTCTAAAGGAATGGTGGACTTTTAGGGAGTTGGAGGTAGGGTGGAGTAGGTGATAAGAATGGTGAGGACTGACTAATCATCTACCAGGAGTAGAAAATCATGGGAAGATTCTTAGAGAACAGCTCACACTGTACATACAGCATTTCATTTCAAAAAACAAAAACCAAGAATAGTCAGTATGGCATGGGAAACCCTTTAGGCAAAAGCAATCATTTTAAGAAGCGTGGCACATTTTTACCTACCTTAGCATTTTATGTAATTTATCAGAAGTCATACCATTCCCATTGTCAGTGAATGTCAAGCATATATGGTCATTTATTACTGTTTTGTCAATCCATATTTGTTTAGCGTTCACATCAGGATCGTAAGCATTATCTGGGAAACACAAGTTTGAAGAAATTCTGATTTTCCACTTTAAAAAAGAGCAATTAGTTCAGAACAATCCTATAAGAAGCAATAGAAGACTATGTTTTAAGACAACTTTAAAAGCTGCAATTTTTAGCAACTCCTAAGATTTAAGAACATGAAAATAAACTGCATCCTGGTATATATTAATTGACTATTACAGAATTAATACCTTCCATGTTAAAGAGACAGCACAGACTGGTACCCAGCACACCAAAAAAGTACAAAGGAAGAAAAACCACTACACTGCAGAGATGATTAAAAGACAGACTAAGGCTGTGTGCGGTGGCTTACACCTATAATATGAGCACTTTCGGAGGCTGAGGCGGGTAGATCACCTGAAGGTAGTTCGAGACCAGCCTGGCCAACATGGTGAAACCCCATCTCTACTAAAAATACAAAAATCCGCCAGGCATGGTGGCGCGTGCCTGTAGTCCCAGCTAATACAGAGGCTGAGACAGGAGAATTGCTCAAGCCTGGGAGGCAGAGGTTGCAGTGAGCAGAGATCGTGCCACTGCACTCTAGCCTGGGCAACACAGCAAGACTCT
>NW_012116267.1:173388-174144 GCF_000951035.1 Colobus angolensis palliatus
AAAAAAAAAAAAAAAAAGTTCCTTCCTTTTATTTTTTCTTCCATCTAAGATAGAACTCTTCCTTGATAAAGATTCTAAAATACATCTAAGAATTCCTAAGAATACAATTTCCCTTTATTATCTGTTTCTTAAACATATGCCTAAATTTTTCAACTAGGCATATGTTTGTGTGCATGACTTTCTTTTTCTTTTCCTTTTTGTTGGAGACAGGGTCTTATGCAGCCCAGGCTGGAGCAAGACTTACTCCGCTGCAGCCTTGACTTCCTTGGCGCAAGTGATCTTCCTACCTCAGATTCCCGAGGAAGTAGGACTACACGCATGCACCACCACCCTGGCGAATTTTTGTGTTTTTTGTAGAGATGGGGTCCTACTATGTTTCTCAGGGTGGTCCCCAACTCCTGGGCTCATGTGATCCTCCTGCCTCAGCCTCCCAAAGTGTTGGGATTACAGGTGTGAACAACTGTGAGCCCAGCCTATGCATGAATTTTTCCCAAGAAAAAAATCATGACCCATAAATGCAAATCTGACAGCAACCTTGCCGCTTTCTCACATTCATTGAAATGCTGTTAAAATACAATCCTAAACCTTAAACTTCCTTCCCATTTATTGAAAGAAGCAAGAATTTATCACAAATCTAACACAATACTAATCCTCCTGATACCAGAAAAATGAATCCAAGCTGTATGTTACACATACTTTTGTGCTACTAATAAACATAATTCTGCCAGGCACTGTGGTGCACACTTGTAATCCCAG
>NW_012116267.1:176379-177954 GCF_000951035.1 Colobus angolensis palliatus
AAGAGTTCCAATTGTTAAACTAAACTTGGCCCGAGAATGCCTACATATTCCAGTCAGTACATAAAGAATTACAACTTAACAGTATGAAAACTAACTGAATGCCTAACAGGAGAATTTGTACTCCAGTAACAAACAGCTGAGTCTCAGTCCATTACAGAAGCCCATCTTCAGACAATCACAGGTCACCAGATGATTTAAATAAGGCAAAATGCCAAGTTGCAACCAATTAAACTATTTCTATACTTTTGTTTTGTCCATAAATATTGCCTGATCACGTTGCAGGTCAGAGTGCTTAGAACCTGTTCTGGTTCTGAAGCCTGTCCTATATTTTTCTGAGACAGAATTGTGCTCTGTCACTCAGGCTGTAGTGCAGTGGCACAATCTCGGCTGACTGCAACGTCCGCCTCCTGGGTTCAAGTGATTCTCCTCCCTCAGCCTCCCGAGTAGCTGGGACCACAGGCATGCACCTCTATGCCTGGCTAACTTTACACTATTTTATAGAGACAGGAGTCTCACTATGTTGCCCGGGCTGGTCTCCAACTCCTGGCCTCAAGTGATCTTCCCACATCAGCCTCCCAAAGTACTGGGATTGCAGGAGTGGGCCACTATGCCCAATATTGAATCATTCTTAGCTCAATAAAACTTTAAGTTGTCTAAGGTTTTTCGTTTGAACACAATGCAACAAATTTGCATTGCGTCTTAATTCCCAAAGCTTTTATGTCTGATCTTACTCACAATTCATTATGGAAGAATATGCCAGTCAACCTCATGCTATTGGGAATTCTCTAAATTCCTGAATAGCGGTATGTACAAGTGTATAAAAACACACATGTAGTTGTTTTTGTTTTTGTTTTTTTTTGAGATAGAGTCTCACTGTCGCCCAGGCTGGAGTGCAGCGTTGTGATCTAGGCTCACTGCAAGCTCCATCTCCCGGGTTTACTTACACAATTCTCCTGCCTCAGCCTCCTGAGCTGAGGACTACAGGCGCCCGCCACCACGCCCGGCTAATTCTTGTATTTTCAGTAGAGACGGGGTTTCACGGTGTTAGCCAGGATGATCTTGATCTCCTGACCACATGATCCGCCTGCCTCGGCCTCCCAAAGTGCTGGGATTACAGACGTGAGCCACTGTACCCGGCCAAAAACACACAAGTAGTTTTAAAAGGCAGAGCCTTAAAAACTTCAGTATCCAGAGAATTTTCATGCAATTTTTTTGTTCATTCTGAACAGATTCTCTCTTAATTAGGGGGAAAAAGGTGAAAAGCACTTTGCAGTGTGAAGAGCCCTAAAAATATGATTAGACTGTAGATCAAGCCAATCACATCTGTAGTTCTCAGGTGCTGCCACAAGGTGTCAGAAAAGTCTACTTTTCCTCTGTCCACACTTGCTGCTGGACAATTCCCAAACCTTCCTTTACCATTAAGTTGAAGCACACAAGTGAGAAATGGTATCCTGAAGAAGACTGTTCAAACTAGTACATATGCAATTCAGACTTTCTCTGGCAGACATCATATAATACAGCATACATCCATGAAATATAGAGTATAGGTAACTCGGACTTTCTTTTTTTTTTTTT
>NW_012116267.1:178129-187837 GCF_000951035.1 Colobus angolensis palliatus
GTGTTAGCCAGGATGGTCTCGATCTCCTGACCTCGTGATCCGCCCGCCTCAGCCTCCCAAAGTGCTGGGATTACAGGCTTGAGCCACCGCGCCCAGCTGTAACTCAGACTTTCTAAAGCACACATCACAAACAGTTCTTAATGAAACTAAATTTCCAGCTCTTCATCTTGCACAGGAAGTCTTTTCTCAAAACTGAGGCATCAGGAAAACCTTTCTGTCCCACCTCCTCCCCTGTACAAATGTCATTCTACCATTGATGGAAGAATGATACACTCCTCTCCCCTAATCTACATCTTAACCATGGGGCATGGCCCTGGGGTGTAAAACCTCTGGCTACTGTCGACGAAAAAGAGTCAAACTTTGTAAAATATTTGAAGACATTTATTCTGAGCCAAATATGAGTGACCATGGCCCATGACACAGCCCTCGGGTGGTCCTGAGAACATGTGCCCAAGGTGGTCGGGGTACAACCTGGTTTTACATATTTTAGGGTGGTATGAGATATCAATGAAACACGTTTAAGATGTATATTGGTTTGGTTCAGAAAGGCGAGACAAGTCAAAGTGGGGACTTCCAGGGTCTAGGTAAATTTAAACATTTTCTGGTTGATGATTGGTTGAGTTTGTCTAAGGACCTGGGATCAACAGACAGGAAATGTTTGGGTTAAGACAAAGAATTGTGGAGACCAAAGTTTCACTATGCAGAGGAAGCTCTTAGCTAGCAAGCAGGCTTAAGACAGAAGAGGCTGTAAAATGTTTTCTTACGAGACTGAAAAGGGTGCCTGACTCTTAGTTGACTATCTCCTGGATCTGGAAAGAAAAAAAAAAAAGGAATGGCCAGGTGCAGTGGCTCAGGACGGGTCTGGTGGCTCACACCTGTAATCCCAGTACTTTGGGAGGCCGAGGCTGGTGGATCACCTGAGGTCAGCAGTCCAAGACCAGCCTAACCAACACAATGAAACCCCACCTTTACTAAAAATACAAAATTAGCCGGGCCTGGTGGCTCATGCCTGTAATCTCACCTACTTAGGAGACTGAGGCAGGAGAATTGCTTGAATCCAGAAGGCGGAGGTTACAGTGAGCTGAGATCGGGTCACTGCACTCCAGCCTGGGCAACAAGAGCGAAACTACATCTCAAAAACAACAACAAAAAAAGAAAGAAAAAGAAAAAAAAGGGAAAAGGGGATTCTCTACACAATTTACTTTTTTCACAAGAAAAGAGAGACAACAAGACAAGAGACAAACTTTGTAGGGCAACTTCAAGATATGACAAGGAAATTTATTTAGAATTACTTTGATTTCTTTCCTTGTTATGTGATGTTACACCAGAGAGTAATGAAGCAGGTCTGACCCCAACTTTCTGTCATGGCCTGAACTAGTCTTTCAGATTAAATGTTTAGAGTGCTCTGGCTGAGAAGGAAGTCCACTCAGATGGCTGGAAGAGCCTTAGAATTTTATTTTTGGTTTATACTACCAAACAAGAAGAAAATTATTAGTCAACTACCATAAACCCTTAGAGCTTCCTGTAATTCTGACGGACCAACCATAAATTGGGTGTTCATATGATTCCCTCTTTATGTTTGACAATGTGCTATAATGCTCACAAAACTCAAAAAAACACTGATTCATTGTAAAGCAAGCCTGTCCAGCCCTCAGCCCGCGCGGTGCATGTGGCCCAGGACAGCTTTGAATGCAGCCCAACAAAAACTTGTAAACTTTCTTTTTTTTTTTTGAGATGGAGTCTCGTGCTCCGTTGCCCAGGCTGGAGTGCAATGGCACGATCTCGGCTCACTGCAAACCTCTGCCTCCCGGGTTCAAGCGATTCTCCTGCCACAGCTTCCCAAGTAGCTGGGATTACAGACACCTGCCACCACGCCCGGCTATTTTTTTGTATTTTTGGTAGAGACGGATTTCACCATGCTGGCCGGGCTGGCCTCCAACTCCCAACCTCAGGCGATCCGCCACACCTCAACCTCCCAAAGTGCTAGGATTACAGGCATGAGCCACCGTGCCCAGCCTGTAAACTTTCTTAAAACATTATGAAGTTTCTTTCATGATTTTTTTTTTCTTTTGTAGCTCATCAGCTATCATTACAATTTTTTTTTTTTTTTTTTTTTGAGACAGAGTCTCGCTCTGCCGCCCAGGCTGGAGTGCAGTGGCCGGATCTCAGCTCACTGCAAGCTCCGCCTCCCGGGTTCCTGCCATTCTCCTGCCTCAGCCTCCCGAGTCGCTGGGACTACAGGCATCCGCCACCTCGCCCGGCTAGTTTTTTGTACTTTTTTAGTAGAAACGGGGTTTCACCGTGTTAGCCAGGATGGTCTCAATCTCCTGATCTCGCGATCCGCCCGTCTCGGCCTCCCAAAGTGCTGGGATTACAGGCTTGAGTCACCGCGCCCGGCCAATTTTTTTTTTTTAAACCTCATCAGCTATTGTTAGTGTATTTTATATGTGTGGCCCAAGACAATTCTTCTTCCAATGTGGCCCAGGGAAGCTAAAAGTTACAATGTAAAGGATATTACAGTCTGGGCCCAGTGGCTCATGCCTGTAATCCCAGCACTTTGGGAGGCTGAGGCAAGTACGAGACCTGCCTTGTCAACATGATGAAACCCTGTCTCTATTAAAAATACAAAAAATTGGCCAGGCGCGGTGGCTCATGCCTGTAATCCCATCACTTTGGGAGACCGAGGTGATTAGATCACCTAAAGTCAGGAGTTCGAGACCAGGCTGGCCAACATGGCAAAACCTCATCTCTACTAAAAATACAAAAAATAGCCAGGTGTGATGGTGCGCACCTTTGTCCCTTTGTCCCAGCTACTGGGGAGGGTGAGGCGGAAGAATCACTTGAACCCAGTAGGTGGAGGCTGCAGTGAACTGAGATCGCATCACTGCACTCCAGCCAGGGGGACTCCATCTCCAAAAAAAAAAAAAAAAAGTCAGCTAATTAGCATAAACTCCACTGTGCTTAAAAAAAAAAAAGGGCGGGGGCTTATTATTGTAAATAACAAAAGATGTTCTTCTCATGGTTATCAGGAAATACCAAAGATTTCAGGAGCTCCAGTGCCAAGAACCAGGACAAAAAACAAATATACTTTTTGATCATATCAACTGTATATAAATGTGAAATTAAAAATACAGGAGGACAGCTGGGTGTAGTGGTGGCTCACACCTATAATCCCAGGACTTTGGGAGGCCGAGGCAGGTGGATCACTTGACATCAGGTGTTCAAGACCAGCCTGGCCAACATGATGAAACCCCACCTCTACTAAAAATACAAAAATTAGCTAGGCACAGTGGCACACACCTGTAATCCCAGCTACTTGGGAGGCTGAGGCACAAGAATCACTTAAACCCGGGAAGCAGAGGTAGGAGTGAGCTGAGATTGTACCACTGCACTCCAGCCTGGGCGACAGAGCGAGACTCATCTCAAAAAAAAAAAAAAAAATTTAAATTTATACTGTTGTCTTCTGACATACAATAATTAACCTTAAGCAAAGAAGGAAATCCTAATACACACTACAACATGGATGAACTGTGAAGATATTAATGAAATAAGGCAGTCACAAGTCAAATATTGTATAATTCCATTGATATGAATACAGCAGTCTGCCTTTATCCTCAGACTCGGAGAATGCATTCTAAGACCCTCAGTGGATTCCTAAAACTGCAGATGGTACCAAACCATATATACGCTATGATTTTTTTCCTGTACGTACTTATGATAGAGTTCAAATTATAAATAAGGCACAGTAAGAATTTAACATTGTATTATTTATTTATATAGAGATGGAGTCTTGCTCTGTTGTCCAGGCTGGAGTCCAGTGGCGTGGCTCACTGCAACCTTCGTCTTCAGGTTCAAGCGATTTTCCTGCCTCAGTCTCCTGAGTAGCTGGGACCACAGGTGTGTGCCACCATGCCCAGCTAATTTTTTCGGATTTTTGGTAAAGTTGGGGTTTCACCATTTGTCCAAGCTGATCTCAAACTCCTGATCTCAAGTGATGTGCCCGCCTCAGTCTCCCAAAGCTGGGATTACAGGCATGAGCCACCGAGCCTGGCCAAATTAACAATAATTTATTCTATTTTATTTTTTTAAGAAGTTGTTTCACTCTCGTCATCCAGACTAGAGTGTAATGGCATGATCTCAGCTCCCTATAACTTCCACCTCCCGGGTTCAAGCGATTCTCCCGCCTCAGCCTCCCGAGTAGCTGGAATTACAGCCACCCGCCACCATGCCCAGGTAATTTTTGTATTTTCAGTAGAGACAGGGTTTCACCACATTGGCCAGGCTGGTCTCGAACTCCTGACCTCAAGTGATCCCCCCGCCTTGGCCTCCCAAAGTGCTGAGGTGTGCGTCACTGTGCCCAGCCAAATTAACAACAATTTCATAATAAAATAGAATGATACAACGACAGTGAATCTGGTAACTCACAGCTACTAAGTGACTAATAGGTTGGCAGCACAAATCCACAGTGCGGATATAATGGACAAAGGGATGATTCACATGCCAGGCACTACTCAGATGGGGGCACAGTTTAGAATTTATGAACTGTTTCTACAATTTTCCATTTAATACTTTCGGACCATGGTTGACTTTGGGAAACTGAAACTGAAGAAAGCAAAACTGTAGATAAGTGGGGACTACTGTAGTCAAATTCCTAGACAGAAAGTAGAATGGTGTTTGTCAGGTGCTGGAGAATTGACTATTTAATGGGTACAGGGTTTTAGTTTCGCATCAAGAAGAGCTCTGGAGAGGCTGATCATTACACAACAAGGTGAATGTACTTAGCAGTACTGAACTGAAACTTTAAAACGGTTAGCATGATAAATTGTATGCTACATGTGTTTTATTACAATAATAAACAAATAAACAGCAAGTTAGCAAACTGAACAATGTGATATGACTTTCTTCCTTTCATGCCAATTTCCAAGAGCTAGCAGCCAGGATTATGCCATGGCAGGAGACTACACACAGTAGAATTCCTCCTTGGGAAGCTCATTTCTAAAAGTTCTATTTAGTTTCTTAACAATTGTGCCTGGCCTTTCTGGATAGCATCTTGTTTTTGTTGTTCTCAGTGTTTAAAATTACTTTTTAAAATTTTCAGTTTTGAAAAATATACTTATCTTATTGTCCAACAGTTCCCATTTTTTACGGTCTACAGACACCAACATAAAGCACCCCCAACAAAATGACTCCTTCCTATGTGATCACCCAACAGTGAAGACCACCAAACTAGCTCTATTCTCGTATGAAAATCTTGCAGTCAGTTTTTAGTGTCTCACTTAAAAATGTGAGAAGGCTGCCAGGTGTGGTGGTTCCCGCCTGTAATCCCAGCACTTTGGGAGGCTGAGGTGGGTGGATCACTTGAGGTCAGGAGTTCAAGACCAGCCGGGCCAACAAAGTAAAACCCCTTCTCTATTAAAAATACAAAAACTTAGCCAGGCATGGTGGCACATGCCTGTAATCTCAGCTACTTGGGAGGCTGAGGCAGGAGAACTGCTTGAACATGGGAGGCGGAGGCTGCAGTGAGCTGAGATCGTGCCACTGCACTCCAGCCTGGGAAACAAGCATGAAACTCCATCTTAAAAAAAAAAAAAAGTGAGAAGGCTGTTTCCAGACATTTGAGAGAGTTTAAAATTAGAAACCAAAAACAATATACAGTAAAAGAAACATGAAAATAGAGATAATGCAGTGAGCAAAAGAAAACTTCAAATATACTACAGTTAGGCCAAGCACAGTGGCTCATGCCTATAATCCCAGCACTTTGGGAGGCTGAGGCGGGCGGATCACGAGGTCAGGAGATTGAGACCATCCTGGCTAACACGGTGAAACCCCCGTCTCTACTAAAAATACAAAAAATTAGCCGGGCGTGGTGGCAGGCGCCTGGGGTCCCAGCTTACTAGGGAGGCTGAGGCAGGAGAATGGCGTGAACCCAGGAGGCGGAGCTTGCAGTGAGACGAGATTGCGTCACTGCACTCCAGCCTGGGGGACAGACGGAGACTCGTCTTAAAAAAAAAATAATAATAATAATACAGTTAATGTATCTAGCAATAAGAATGAACATTTTGTCGAGGGAGAATTCAAAAAGACATTCAAAAACTAAGACATTATTTGTAACAATTAAAAGCGTTGTGGCTGGGCGTGGGCTCAGGCTTGTCATCCCAGCACTTAGGGAGGTCGGGGTGGGCAGATCACCTGAGGTTAGGAGTTCAAGACCAGCCTGACCAACATGGAGAAACCCCGTCTCTACTAAAAACACAAAATCAGCCGGACATGGTAGTATATGCCTGCAATCCCAGCTACTTGGGAGGCTGAGGCGGGAGAATCGCTTGGACCCGGTAGGCAGAGGTTGGGTAGGCAGAGGTTGCGATGAGCCTTGCACTTCAGTCTGGACAACAAGAGTGAAACTCCATCTCAAAAACAAACAAACAACAAACAAGAAAAACACTACGGTAGCACGGCCTCTATTAAACAATCAAGCACATTTTTAAAATTTGGAAAAAATTTCCAATCCAGAATGCAAATCTAGCCAAATTATAATTCAAGAAAGAGCAAGCGTAGCATGAATGTATTTTCCAGAAATGACAAAATTTTTTTCTTCCCATGAACCCTTCTTTCAGGAAGCTACACCTGTTTCTGGAAATGGTTTTATTGTCAGTGGTGGCTATTCTCCACCACTAACAGTAACAAAAATAGCAAACATTATTCTGCACCTACAGCACGTACAGCGCTTTTATTTATCTATTTGCTCATGTAATTTTTAAAACAACACTTTGAGGTGGGTAAGATTATTATTGCCATCATTCAGATTGGAAACTCTGGCACAAAGAGGTTAAATGACTTGGCCAAGGACACACATCTGGTTATGAGTCAGGATTTGAACCCGAGAGAGTAGGCTTCAGAATGTCAGTTACTCAGCTACATATCAGACAGAAGGATATGTGAGATGGAAGCACATGAAAAGAGGAAGGAAATTTCCAGACAGATGTTAAAGGGAAGTCCCCAAATTACAACTGAGCCGATGACTCCCAACTGACTTCCAAATGACAAAACACTGGGTGTGTCTGAATCCATCTGGAAAAGAGCTCCCAGTTCTCTGGATGTCTGGATGATCAGTACAGAGAAAAACTAAACAAACAAAATATAAACCAATTAACTTCAGGGAAAACATAAGGTTTGTATAGGAAAGAAAATGCAATCATACTACACTGGTTAGCTCATTTGTAAGAGTATTAACAAACCATATAGTAATTCAACCAAAAAAAGTGATAAAAGCATTGAAGTATGGGAGGTGGTGAAGAGTGTGCATCAGCTAAATCCACAGTAGGATTTCTGAAAAAATAAACAACAAAAACCAAAGTATATGCATTTCACTTCACTAGAATTACAGGGGTAAAAAGCAAAAAATTTAAAAACTTTTTGTCACTCTGCATTTCATCCTGGTATCTCTGACCTCCTAAATGACTGTTTAAAATGTGTATACATTGGGCCGGGCACAGTGGCTCAGGCCTGTAATCACAGTGCTTTAGGAGGCCAAGGTGGGAGGATCACCTGAGGTCGGGAATTTGAGACCAGCCTGGCCAACATGGTGAAACCCTATATATACTAAAAATACCAAAATTAGCGGGTGTGGTGGCCCACGTGTGTGAATGCAGCTACTCGGGAGGCCGAGGCAGGAGAAGTGCTTGAATCCAGGAGGTGGAGGTTGCAGTGAACCGAGAGAGATCGTGTCACTGCACTGCAGCCTGGAGACAGAGTGAAACTCTAGCCCACTCCCCCCAAAAAAGTGTATACACTAAGGGTTCACCCTTTGTGCCTTAAAAATGTAGGACTTTTGACAAATGCATAAGCTCATTAACTTGTATCTCTATTAATGCACGCATTTGAGAACTATAAGCAAATAATGTTTATGGCTATATTCCAATAAAATTTTATGGGAACTGAAATTTGTATTTCGCATTATTTATACCTCACTAAACATTCTTCTTTCTTTCCTCAACCATTTACAAATGTATAAATCACTCTTAGCCTTCAGGCCATATAAAAACAGGTGCTGGGCTGGATTCGGCCCATGAGCTGTATGTAGTTTGCCAACTCCTGACCTAAAGCAAAAGCAAAGAGGCTGCAGATGGGAGATTTCTGTCAGTAAGGTTCCCAACAGCCCATATTACCCACAAAACAAAGACCCAGCACATGGACAGCAGCTACACCCAGAGGGCCCGCTAACAATGCTGGTGTCTAAACGCTGTTTGACCATTATCTCTGCTTCCTTTCTCCCCTCAATCTTGAAGAGCCAGAGTCTACAAGAGCCCGGGGGCCGGGAAGGGAGAACAGAATCAAAGAACAGAAACAGTTAGGAAATTAACTCACTGCATTTCTCCGCTACAGGCTTCTGGGCCTGAACAAGACTCAACCTCGAGAGGGGAAGGAGAGAGAAGCGGGGAAAGAAGAGAGGGGGAAAAGGGAGAGAGAGAGAATAGAGATTTTAAACTAGATAAGGCCAGACTTTACAATACCTTAAGCTAATGGGAAAGCGTTAGTCAACCCAGCTTCACACAAGTGGGGAATAATTAATGTCTACAGCCAATGGTTAAAAAAAAAAAGAATAAAATTGTCCTCTATTTTCAAACTACCAAAGCCTAGCTCGCTCAATAAGCCAGTTACATAACAAAAGGATGGACCTTTATCTAGAATACGTAAAGAATTCTTACAAATCAATAAAGATCCTCCCAAAAGAAAAATAGAAAATGGGCAAAGGATATGAATAGGCAATTCAAAAAAAAAACCAAAACAAAAAACCACAAAGACTAATACACGCGAAGAGCCCAACCACACAAAATAGTCAAGGAAATGCAAGTAAAAGTAGATATCATTTCACAAAGATCGGACTAGAAAAAATTTAAAGTCCGTCAAAACCAGGTGTTAGAATCTGCCTAAACGAATGAAAGAAGTCGCAGAGCAATGCACCAATTATTCTCTACGTGTTTGTACCCCAAGCAGTCACTACCCATTCGAATGTTAAAATTAGTGGCACTAGGGCAGTCATTCTTCGGCAAGAGTCAACAACCTCCAAAAAAGAGGAACATTTCAGCATAACAACAATTGCGCTCACAAGGAAGTAAAGTTTTTTAGGATAATCAGGTGGGGAAGCCACGCCCACATTTCCTGGACGTGAGATTTCAAGTCATCCTGTGTGACCGCTCCCTACGATTTAAGATACAGGAAATGTTCGCAGGGTTTTCAAGAACTCGAAACGCCCCAAAACAGACGCAACGTGGGATAGCGGAGAGCTCGAGCTCGGCGATCTAGGGTCTGGGCCCCAGGGCTTCCACTGCCAAGGAAGCTGCGGGCACTGACAGCTATCAGGCACACTCATCCCGACTCCACTCGCCCGTGGGCAGGCCCGGCGCCCAGTCCCCGCCCCCGGGAGGTCGAGGCCGCCGGCGTTTCTGGACGCGGAACCCGCTCCTTTCCCACCACGGCGCCCAGCGGACAGAAGAGTCAGGGGCCCCGCGGCCCCCGGAGCAGTCCGGTCTCCCGCCGAGGCCTCGCCCGCGGACGACAGCTGCGGGTAGACTAGAAGGGAGCTGGAAGGAGGGGCCGCGACCCTGGCCCTCCCCGAAGCAAAACAGAAACACAATGCAGAGGCGACGGAATGCAGCCCGGCCCGCAGCCTAGCCGCTCCGCCGACGGGAGCGAGATGGCCGCCCCCTC
>NW_012116267.1:188117-199078 GCF_000951035.1 Colobus angolensis palliatus
CGCCTGCCCGCCCTCCTGGGACACGGCCCGCTCCACCCCTCGCGGCTGCTCACCGCGCTGAGGCGTATCCCGCGGGGTGGCTGCGCCGCCATCTTGAGCTAGCTACAAAGCCAGGACCGGCCTCCGCCGCAACCCGACTGGGCGGCGGCGGAACGACTGTGGAGCCCTTGGGTCCCGCCCACTTCCGGGGAGGGGCGCACGTCTAGCCCCTCCCAGCCACTTCCGCCTCCAGGCACTGCCGAATTGGGAGCTTCGGGAAGGAAGGTGAATTGCCTGGCTGGTTAAAGCAGGGTACACTGGGAGCTGAGCTTCCAGCGCGGGGCCCTGCGGGCCTAGGGCGCATGCGCTAGGCGCGGCGGGCCGTACCCGTCTCAACGCCCAGCTGGACCTCGAGACTCGGGGATCTAGCTTTTGAAGCCTGGCGCGAGGTGCGGTATACCCGAGACGGGTGAACTCCAGTCACTTGACCTAGTAGGATGTGAATTTTTGCGCTGAAAAAAGCCATTCTATATCCTCTAGTGTTCATGTGAAACCTTAACGAAATAAAGACAGAAATTAGTGGAGACTGTTTGGATTTGCCCTGAAAATTATCAACCTAACTCATGATTCAAAAAAAAAAAAAAAAAAAAAAAGAGTTCTAGGGCCGGGCGCGGTGGCTCACGCCTGTAATCCCAGCACTTTGGAAGGGCGAGGCGGGCGGATCACCTGAGGTCAGAAGTTCGAGACCAGCCTGACCAACATGAAGAAACCCCATCTCTACTAAAAATACAAAATTAGCCGGTCGTGGTGGCGCATGCCTGTGATCCCAGCTACTCGGGAGGCTGAGGCAGGAGAATGTTTGAACCCAGGAGGCGGAGGTTACAATGAGCCGAGATTGCACCATTGCACTCCAGCCTGGGCAACAAGAGTGAAACTCCGTCTCAAAATAAATAAGAGTCCTAAAGGCATAAGTCCAGTCGCAGTGGCTCATGCCTATAATCCCAACACATTGGGAGGTCAAGGCTGGGGGTTCACTTGATAGGGTTCAAGATCAGCCTGGCCAACATGGTGAAACCCCATCTCTACTAAAAATACCAAAATTAGCTGGGCATGGTGGTGGGCGCCTGTAATCCCAGCTACTAGGGAGGCTGAGGCAGGAGAATTGTGTGAACCCAGGACAGGGAGGTTGCAGTGAGCCCAGCTCACGCCACTGTACTCCAGCCTGGGCAACAGAGCGAGACTGTCTCCAAAAAATTACCTCTTTTTAAAAAGATAAATTGGCTGGGTGCAGTGGCTGATGCCTGCAATCTCAGCACTTTGAGAGGCTGAATTGCGAGGATCTCTTGAACCCAGGAGTTCGAGACGAGCCTGGGCAACACGAGAAGACCTCATCTTTACAAAAAAAAAAAAAAATTGAATTAGCTGGCAGGGTGTGGTGGCTCACACATGTAATCCCAGCACTTTGGGAGGCTAAGGTGGGCAGATCACTTGAGGTCGGGAGTTTGAGACTAGCCTGACCAACATGGAGAAACCCCGTCTCTACTAAAAATACAAAATTAGCCAGGCATGGTGCCACATGCTTGTACGCCCAGCTACTGGGGAGGCTGAGGCAGGAGAATCTCTTGAACCCAGGAGGCAGAGGTTGCAGTGAGCTGAGATCGCGCCACTGCACTCCAGCCTGGGCAACAAGAGCGGAACTCTATCTCATAAAAAAAAAAAAAGATTAACTGTGCTTGGTAGTGCACGCCTGTGGTCCCAGTTACTTGGGAGGCTGAGGTTAGGAGGACTACTTGACCCTGGGAGGCTGAGGCTGTAATGAGCCATGATCTCACCACTGCACTCAGTCTGAGCAACAGAGTGAGACTCTGTCTCAAAAAGCAAACAGAAACAAAAGAGAAAGGAATTTTTTTTCTTTCTAGAGACCTGTTGCCCACGCTGTAGTAGAGTGGCACAATCATAGCTCACTGCAACCTTGAACTCTTGGGTTCAAGCAATCCTCCCACTTTAGTCTCCCAAGTAGTTGAGACAACAGGTGTGTGCCACCACACCCGGCTGATTTTTAAAATATTTTCTATAAAGAAAGGGGTCTTCCTGTGTTGCCCATGCTGGCCTTGAACTTCTGGGTTCAAGTGATCCACCTTCTTTGGCCTCCCAAAGTGCTGGAATTATAGCCGTGAGCCATCGTGCCTGACCAAGGAAGTAAGTAACCAGGATAGAGAGGAATTTCCAAAGAATTCAGAGGGACAGCATTCCAGGGAGACACCACTCTGCAATTCCAGAGAAACAGCAGCAGAGGACTAGAGATTTGGAAAGGGCTGTTCATGTTTGAGGAACTGAAATGGGACAAGTGTAATTAGAGCCTGGCATTGGAGGCAGAGAGTGCAGTAGGATAGTGATGAATTGATGACATAACCTATTGTACAACAGACTGGTCTGCACAACCTGTTGTACAAGTGAATATGTCTTCAAATTTTCCTAAGGTTAAGAGGATTCTGGAAAGATACTGTGGGGGCATGGTTTTTGAGCCACCCCAAAAATACCACTACATAAATCCCTCCATAAACACACATAGAGGGCTGGGCATCATGTCTCAAGCCTGTAACCCCAGCACTTTGGGAGGCTGAGATGGGCCGATCACTCAAGCCCAAGAGACCAGCCTGGACAACAGGGCAAGACCCCATCTCTACAAAAAAAAAAAAAAAATACAAAAATGTTCCTGGCGTCGTGGTGCACCCCTGTAGTCCTAGCTCCTCAGGAGGCTGAGGTGGGAGGTTGAGCCTAGGAGGTTGAGGCTGCAGTGAACTGAGAACACATCGTTGTACTCCAGGCAGGATGACACAGGGAGACCCCTGTCTCAAACAAACAAACAATAGCAATAACAAGACACATGGAACAATTAGAATAGCAAAACCAAATTTCATGGATGGTGTCTAAAAAACATGGTGAAATGCTATCTCTACTAAAAATGCAAAAAACAATTAGCCAGGCGAGGAGGCAGGCATCTGTAATCCCAACTACTTGGGAGGCTGAGGCAGGAGAATCACTTGAACCTGGTAGGCAGAGGTTGCAGTGAGCTGAGAGCCACTGCACTCCAGCCCGGGCAACAGAGTGAGACTCTATCTCAAAAATAAAAAAAGTTAAAAAACCGTTAAAAGGTATCCTCATCAACCCCAAGCCAGGAGCAAGTGGAACAACATGCATAAGTGTGTCCATTTAAGAACAAAAGAGGGGGGAGTGGCAAGATGGCTGAATAGGAACAGCTCTGGTCTGCAACTTGTCTCCCATCGAGACCAACACAGAAGGCAGGTGATTGCTGCATTTCCAACTGAGGTACCCGGCTCATCTCATTGGGACTGCTTGGACAGTGGGTGCAGCCCACAGAGAGTGATCAGAAGCAGGGTGGGGCGTCACCTCACCTGGGAAGCGCAAGAGGCCAGGGAACTCTCTCCCCTACCCAAGAGAAGCTGAGAGGAACTGTACCGTGAGGAATGGTGCACTCTGGCCCAGATACTATGCTTTTCCCACAGTCTTCGCTACCTGCAGACCAGGAGATTCCCCTGGGTGCCTACACCACCAGGACCCTGGGTTTCAAGCACAAATTTGGGTGTCCATTTGAGCAGACACCGAGCTAGCTGCGGAGTGTTTTTTCATACCCTATTGGCGCCTGGGATGCCAGCGAGACAGAACCGTTCACTCCCCTGGAAAGGGGGCTGAAGCCAGGGAGCCAGGTGGTCTAGCTCAACAGATCCCACCCCCACAGAGCACAGCAAGCTAAGATCCACTGGCTTGAAATTCTCGCTGCCAGCACAGCAATCTGAAGTTGACCTGGGATGCTTAAGTTTAGTGAGGGGCGAGGCGTCCACCATTACGAGGCTTGAGTAGGCGGTTTTCCCCTCACAGTGTAAACAACGCTGCGGGGAAGTTCGAACTCGGGGAGCCCACTGCAGCTCAGCAAAGCCTCCATGGCCAGACTGCCTTTCTAGATTCCTCCTCTCTGGGCAGGGCATCTCTGAAGGAAAGGCAGCAACCCCAGTCAGGGGCTTATAGATAAAACTCCCATCTCCTTGGGACAGAGCACCTGGGGGAAGGGGCGTCTGTAGGCACAGCTTCAACAGAATTAAACGTCCCTGCCTGCCAGCTCTGTAGAAAGCAGCGGATCTCCCAGCACAGTGCTGGAGCTCTGCTAAGGGACAGACTGCCTCCTCAAGTGGGTCCCTGACCCTTCTGCCACCTGACTAGGAGACACCTCCCAGCAGAGGTTGACAGGCACCTCATACAGGAGAGCTCCCGCTGGTATCTGGTGGGTGCCCCTCTGGGACGAAGCTTCCAGAGGAAGGAATAGGCAGCAATCTTTGCTGTTCTGCAGCCTCTGCTGGTGATACCAAGGGAAACAGGGTCTGGAGTGGACCTCCAGCAAACTCCAGCAGACCTGCAGCAGAGAGGCCTATTAGAAGGAAAACTGACAAAAAGAAAGGAATAGCATGAACGTAAAGAAAAAGGACATCCACAAAGAAACCCCATCTGAAAGTCACCAACATCAAAGAGCAAAGGTAGATAAATCCAAGAAGATGAGGAGAAACCAGTGCACAAAAAGGCTGAAAATTCCAAAAACCAGAACGCCTCTTCTTCTCCAAAGGATCACAACTCCTCGCCAGCAAGGGAATAAAACTGGACGGAGAATGACTTTGACAAATTGACAGAAATAGGCTTCAGAAGGTGGGTAATGACAAACTCCTCTGAGCTAAAGGAGCATGTTCTAACCCAATGCAAGGAAGCTAAGAACCTTGAAAAAAGGTTAGATGAATTGCTAACTAGAAAAACCAGTTTAGAGAAGACCATAACATGACCTGATGGAGCTGAAAAACACAGCACAAGAACTTCGTGAAGCATACAGAAGTGTCATAGGCCAAATCAATCAAGCGCAAGAAAGGATATCAAAGATTGAAGATCAACTTAATGAAATAAAGCGTGAAGACAAGATTAGAGAAAAAAGAATGAAAAGGAACGAACAAAGCCTCTAAGAAATATGGGACTATGTGAAAAGACCAAACCTATGTTTGATTGGTATACCTGAAAATGACAGGGAGAATGGAATCAAGTTGGAAAACACTCTCCAGGATATTATCCAGGAGGACTTCCTCAACCTAGCAAGGCAGGCCAACATTCAAATTCAAGAAATACAGAGATACTCAAAGATACTACTCAAGAAGAGCAACCCCAAGACACATAATCGTTAGTTTCACCAAGGTTGAAATGAAGGAAAAAGTGTTAAGGGCAGCCAGCGAGAAAGGTCGGGTTACCCACAAAGGGAAGCCCATCAGACTAACAGTGAATCTCTCTGCAGAAACTCTACAACCCAGAAGAGAGTGGGGGCCAATATTTAACACTCTTAAAGAAAAGAATTTTCAACCCAGAATTTCATATCCAGTCAAACTAAGCTTCATAAGCAAAGGAAAAGTAAAATCCTTTACAGACAAGCAAATGCTGAGATTTTGTCACCACTAGGCCTGCCTTACAACATCAAAGAGCAAAGGTAGTGCTTCCTGAAGGAAGCACTAAATATGGAAAGGAAAAACCAGTACCAGCCACTGAAAAACATACCAAACATACCAAATTGTAAAGACCATCGCCACTATGAAGAAACTGCATCAACTAACGGGCAAAATAACCAGCTAGCACCGTAATGACATGATCAAATTCACACATAACAATATTAACCATAAATTTAAACAGGCTAAATGCCCCAATTAAAAGACACAGAATGGCAAATTGGATAAAGAGTCAGGACCCATTGGTGTGCTATATTCAGAAGACTCATCACATGCAAAGACACACATAGGCTCAAAATAAAGGGATGGAGGAATATTTACCAAGCAAAATAAAAGCAGGGGTTGCAATCCTAGTCTCTGATAAAACAGACTTTAAACCAACAAAGATCAAAAAAGACAAAGAAGGGCATTACATAATGATAAAGGGAGCAATGTAGCAAGAAGAGCTAATTATCCTAAATATATACGCACCCAATACAGGAGCACCCACATTCATAAAGCAAGTTCTTAGAGACCTACAAAGAGACTTAGACTCCCACACATTAATAGTGGGAGACTTTAACATCCCACTGTCAATATTCGACAGATCAATGAGACAGAAGATTAACAAGGATATTCAGGACTTGAACTCAGCTCTGGACCAAGCAGACCTAATAGACAGCTGCAGAACTCTGCACCCAAATCAACAGAATGTACATTCTTCCCAGCACCACATCACACTTATTTTAAAATTGACCACGTAATAGGAAGTAAAACACTCCTCAGCAAATGTAAAAGAATGGAAATCATAACAAACAGTCTCTCAGACCACAGTGCAATCTAATTAGAACTCGGGATTAAGAAACTCACTCAAAACCACGCAACTACATGGAAACTGAACAACCTGCTCCTGAGTGATTACTGGGTAAATAATGAAATTAAGGCAGAAATAAGTAAGTTCTTAGAAGCCAATGAGAACAAACACACAATGTACCAGAATCTGGACACAGCTAAAGCAGTGTTTAGAGGGAAATGTATAGCATTGAAAGCCCACAGGAGAAAGTGGGAAAGATCTAAAATTGACACCCTGACATCACAATTAAAAGAACTAGAGAAGCAGGAGCAAACAAATTCAAAAGCTAGCAGAAGACAAGAAATAACTAAGATCAGAGCAGAATTGAAGGAAACAGAGACATGAAAAACCCTTCAAAAAATCAATGAATCCAGGAGTTGATTTTTTGAAAAGATTAACAAAATAGACCACTAGCCAGACTAATAAAGAAGAAAAAAGAGAAGCAGCAAATAGATATGGGCGGAGGACTACCCAGGTGCCGAGGCAAGAGACTGAAGGCACAAACTGTTTCAGTATAATAAAATAGTTAGAATAAGAATAGTCATAATATAAATTAGATATAGAGATGATCATGGACAATATCAATCATTAGTATAGACATTATTAATCATTAGCCTTTAATATTACTCTTTGTTTTATTACTAATATAACCAAGGAATAACTGGCAGATATAGGGTCAGGTGCTGAAGGGACATTGTGAGAAGTGACCAAGAAGGCAAGAGGTGAGCCCTCTGTCACGCCCGCATAAGAGCCACTCAAGGGCTCCTTGGTCAAGCTGCTTGGAGGAGTCAGGGAACACTCTGCTCCACCAGCTTCTTGTGGGAGGCTGGATATTATCCAGGCCTGCCCACAGTCATCTGGAGGCTTAAACCCCTCTCTGTGGTGCTGTGCTTCAGTGGTGACGCTCCTTGTCCACTTTCATGCTCCTCCCGTACTCCTGGTTCCTCTTTAAAGTTCTTAGAAAATAGCGGTAGAAAAAATATAGCAAAAGTCTTAAAGTCTTTGATCCTTCTGATAAGTGCATAAAAGAAAACGCTGACATATGCTGCCTTCCCTCTCTGTTTCGGCTACCTAAAAGGGAAGGGCCCCCTGTCCTACGATCATGTGACTTGCTTGACCTTCGCAATCACTTGGACGACTCATCCTCCTTACCCTGCCCCCTTGTCTTGTATACAATAAATATCAGCATGCCCAGCCATTTGGGGTCACTACCGGTCTCCGCGCCTTGGTGGTAGTGGTCCCCCAGGCTCAGCTGTCTTCTCTTTATCTCTTTGTTTTGTGTCTTTATTTCTTACAATCTCTTGTCTCCGCACACGGGGAGAACAGCCACTAAGTCCCGTAGGGCTGGACCCTTCAAATAGACACAATAAAAAATGATAAAGGGGATGTCACCATTGATCCCACAGAAACACAAACTTCCATGAGAGAATACTATAAACACCTCTATGCAAATAAACTAGAAAATCTAGAAGAAATGGATAAATTCCTGGACACATACTCCCTTTCAAGACTAAACCAGGAAGAAGTCGAATCCCTGAATAGACCAGTTCTGAAATTGAGGCAGTAATTTATAGCCTACCAACCAAAAAAAGCCCAGTACCAGAGAGAGTCACAGCTGAACTCTACGACAGGTACAAAGAGGAGCTGGCACTGTTCCTTCTGAAACTATTCCAAACAATAGAAAAAGAGGGACTCCTCCCTAACTCATTTTGTGAGGCCAGCATCATCCTGATACCAAACCCTGGCAGAGACACAACAAAAAAAGAAAACTTCGGGCCAATATCTCTAATGAACATCGATGCAAAAATCCTCAATAAAGTACTGGCAAACTGAATCCAGCAGCACTTCAAAAAGCTTATCCACCACAGTCAAGTCGGCTTCATCCCTGGGATGCAAGACTGGTTCAACATATGCAAATCAAGAAACATAATCCATTACATAAACAGAACCAATGACAAAAACCACATGATTATCTCAATAGAGAAAAGGCCTTCAATAAAATTCAACACCCCTTCATGCTAAAAACTCTCAATAAACTAGGTACTGATGGAACGTATCTCAAAATAATAAGAGCTATTTATGACAAACTCACAGCCATATACTGAATGGGCAAAAGCTGGAAGCATTCCCTTTGAAGATTGGCACAAGACAAGGATGCCCTCTCTCACCACTCCTATTCAACACAGTATTGGAAGTTCTGACCAGGGCAATCGTGCAAGAGAAGAAATAAAGCATATTCAAATAGGAAGAGAGGAAGTCAAATTGTCTCTGTTTGCAGATGACATGATTGTATATTTAGAAAACCCCATAGTCTCAGCCCAAAATCTCCTTAAGCTGATAAGCAACTTCAGCAAAGTCTCAGGGCATAAAATCAATGTGCAAAAATCACAGATATTCCTATACACCAATAATAGACAAACAGAGAGCCAAATCATGAGTGAAATCCCATTCACAATAGCTACAAAGATAATAAAATACATAGGAATACAGCTTACTAGGGATGTGAAGGACCTTTTCAGGGAGAACTACAAACCACTGCTCAAGGAAATAAGAGAGGACACAAACACATGGAAAAACATTCCATGCTCATGGATAGGAAGAATCAATATCGTGAAAATGGCCATACTGCCCAAAGTAATTTATAGATTCAATGCTATCCCCATCAAGGTACCATTGACTTTCTTCACAGAATTAGAAAAAACTAGTTTAAATTTCATATGGAATAAAAAAAGAGCCCATATAGCCAAGACAATCCTAAGCAAAAGGAACAAAGCTGGAGGTGTTATGCTACCTGACTTCAAACTATATTACAGGGTTACCATAACCAAAACAGCATGGTACTGGTACCAAAACAGATAGATAGACCAATGGAACAGAATAAAGTCCTCAGAAATAACGCCACACATCTACTACCATCTGAACTTTGATAAACCTGAGAGAAACAAGAAATGGGGAAAGGATTCCCTATTTAATAAATGGTACTGGGAGAACTGGCTAGCCATATGCAGAAAACTGAAACTGGATCCCTTCCTTATGCCTTATATAAAAATGAACTCAAGATGGATTAAAGACTTAAATGCAACACCTAAAATCATAAAAACCCTAGAAGAAAGTCTAGGCAATACCATTCAGGACATAGGCATGGACAAAGAATTCATGACTAAAACACCAAAAGCAATGGCAACAAAAGCCAAAATTGACAAATGTAATTAAACTAAAGAGCTTCTGCACAGCAAAAGAAACCATCATCAGAGTGAACAGGCAACCTAGAGAATGGGAGAAAATTTTTGCAATCTATCCATCTGACAAAATGCTAATATCCAGAATCTACAAAGAACTTAAACAAATTTAAAAGAAAAAAAACCCCATCAAAAAGTGGGTGAAGGATATGAACAGACACTTCTCAAGAGAAGACATTTATGCGGCCAACAAACATATGAAAAAAAGCTCTTCATCACCGGTTATTGGAGAAATTCAAATCAAAACCACAATGAGATACCATATCATGCCAGTAAGAACGGCAAGCATTAAAAAGTCTGGAAACAAGAGATGCTAGAGAGGATGTGGAAAATAGGGAACGTTTTTACACTGTTAGTGGGAGTATAAATTAGTTCAACCATTGTGGAAGACAGTGTGGCAATTCCTCAAGGATCTAGAACCAGAAATACCATTTGATCCAGCAATCCCATTACTGGGTATTCTATATCCAAAGGAGTATACATCATTCTACTATAAAGACACATGCACATATACGTTTATTGCAGTGCTGTTCACAATAGTAAAGACTTGGAACCAACCCAAATACCCATCAATGATAGACTGGGTAAAGAAAATGTGGCACATATACATCATGGTATACTATGCAGCCATAAAAAAGGATGAGTTCATGTCCTTTGTAGGGACATGGATGAAGCTGGAAACTATCATTCTCAGCAAACTAACACAGGAACAGAAAACCAAACATCTCATGTTCCCACTCGTAAGTGGGAGTTGAACAATGAGAACACATGGACACAGGGAGGGGAACATCACACACCAGGGCCTATCAGGGGGTGGGGGGATAGGGGAGGAATAGCATTAGGAGAAATACCTAATGTAGATGACAGGTTGTTGGGTGCAGCAAACCACCATGACACATGTATACCTATGTAACAAACCTGCATGTTCTACACATGTATCCCAGAACCTAAAGTATATTAAAAAAAAAAAAAAAAAACAAGAACAGCAGCAAGATGGCACCTATATCAATGAATGAGAACCACCAGACTGTAGCTAGGACTCAGGGAGCGGGAGCAGTCTGGCCCACTCGGATTCTGAAAAATAAACCAACCAGTGTGCCTTTCCAGGACAAAGCCCCACATGGGGTGAAAGTACTGGGAAGACAACCAACTGAGCAGCAGGGAATCAATAGGGTCAAAGGCAAAAAGACATCTATAAATGTCAGGAAAGCTAATTTCATATAAAAATGAGGTGTGGGCTAGGCGAGGTGGCTCATGCTTGTAATCCCAGCAGTTTGGGAGGCCGAGGCAGGTGGATCATGAGGTCAGGAGTTCGAGACCAGCCTGGCCAACATGGTGAAACCCTATCTCTACTGAAAATAC
>NW_012116267.1:203588-207206 GCF_000951035.1 Colobus angolensis palliatus
ACGACATCAGGAGATCGAAACCATCCTGGTCAACATGGTGAAACCCCTGTCTCTACTAAAATACAAAAAATTAGCCAGGCATTGTGGCACGTGCCTGTAATCCCACCTACTCAGGAGGCTGAGGCAGGGGAATCACTGAACCCGGGAGGCAGAGGTTGCAGTGAGCCAGATCATGCCACTGCACTCCAGCCCGGCGACAGAGCAAGACTCCATCTCCGAAAAAAAAGAAAAAGACGCAGTAAATGTCTGAAGAAACTGACCTAGAACCACCAATACCAAGGCTTACTCTAGTAAAATTATTGGACTTTAATTTCTTACAAATCCAGGCAAAATAACCAAGTTATTTGTAAAGGAAAAAAAATCAAACTATCATCAAACTTTGCCAGCAATGCTTTAGGCCAAAAGAAAACTCAATAGTATATGTTTTTTAATATACTGAAGGAAAGAACATATGCGCCAAGAATTTTATAATTAGCCAAAGTGAGATTCAAGATAAAGGCCACAAACTGTCATCAATATTCAATAACTCAAGAAATATTGTTCCTATGATTCTTTTTTAGGAATCTTCCAAAGAACAAACACTAGACAAATAAAATGTCTGGAAGTATATTAACATAAAGACGATGATGAATTTTAAATATATATATATATGTTTACTTGTAGGAAGAAATCAAAATCAGGGATGTAAAAGATGTAAGGGCCGGGCGCGGTGGCTCACACCCATAATCCCAGCACTTTGGGAGGCCGAGGTGGGCGGATCACTTGAGACCAGGAGTTCAAGACCAGCCTGGGCAACGTGATGTATTTTTTCTCTACAAAAAAAAAAAATACAAAAATTAGCCGGGCTTGGTGGGACATGCCTGTAGTTCCATCTACTCAGGAGGCTGAGGCAGGAGAATTGCTTGAACCCGGGAGGCAGAGGTTGCAGTGAGCCGAGATCACGCCACTGCACTCCAGCCTGGGTGAAAGAGCAAGGCTCTGTCTCAAAAAAAAAAAAAAAACAAACTGTATAAACATAATATAGAGAGAGTCAAGTAAATACCCAGCCAGCAGTTTTGACTGTGAACTGGAGGCATCAAGGCTTATGGGAGCTTCCTGACTATAGGAGCTGCTCAGTCACACACTTGTGCTGCTCATATCAGACAAATTCAAATTTACTTGTAAGTTTAAAGAACAAAAAGTCAAATCTGAATTTGCTGTGAATCAGAAATATCACTATGAATTCATGAGAGTTTTTCTGGGGGCGGGGTTGTTGTTGGTTTTTGTTTTGAGACCGAGTCTTCACTCTCACCAACGCTGGAGTGCAGTGGCGCGATCACGGCTCACTGCTGCCTCAACCTCCTACGCTTAAGTGATCCTCTCACTTCTCAGCCTCCCAAGTAGCTGGGACTACAGGGCACTACCACACCCAGCTAATTTTTGTGTTTTTTTAATTTTTATTTTTGTAGAGATGGGATTTTGCCATGTTGCCTAGGCTGGTCTCAAACTTCCAGGCTCAAAGCAACAGAGCGAGACTCTGTCTCAAAAAATAACTAACTAAATAAAAGGAATTAGCATTGTAATCTCAAAATACCATTTTCCTACTGTTTATTTGTTTGTTTGTTTTTCCCAGGAAGAAAAAAAGAACAAGACATCTAAGATGACTGATTCCAAGTCTGCCAAGAGAATCCTGGAAACTCTTGTCACAACAGATCGCAAAGACACTATTAAAGACCACCACCACTGTGTCAAACAGATTGACGGCCAATTTGAACAGACAGTTTTGTTAGGTTTCTCAAATGACCACATTTCAACAAATTTAGTTTAATGATAGAATTGGCTTTTTTTGTGAGTCATGAATGGGGAGCATCTCATCTAAAAACACAGGTGCTCTGTTGGGCAGAACAGTTGGGTTTGGAAGGTAACTTGAGCAGGAACAAGAAAACAGCAAATACAAAAAGCAGATTGGTTAATATCTGGTTACTTCAGGTTACCTTCCTTGTAAGGGAAAACAGAAGCGACTTTCTTATTACGCTGGCTAACACTGGCCCATTTGCGTCAAATTAACGACTTAGTTTTGTTTGGTGACGTGCAACTTTGGCATGAGTGACTCCATTTTGTTTTAGTCTGTTGGGTCTAATGCCAATGTTGCGTCCAAATAAATGGCTTCCCATATATTTTATTTATTTACTTATTTATTTTTATTTATTTGTTTATTTTTTTGAGATGGAGTCTTGTTCTGCTGCCCAGGCTGGAGTGCAGTGGCGCAATCTCAGTTCACTGCAACCTCCACCACCTGGGTTCAAAGGATTCTCCTACCTCAGCCTCCTGAGTAGCTGGGACTACAGATGCGTACCACTACACCTGGTTAATTTTTGTAGTTTTAGTAGAGATGGGGTTTTGCCATGTTAGCCATGCTGGTCTTGAAATCCTGACCTTAGGTGATCTTCCCACCTCAGTCTCCGAAGTGCTGTCATTACAGGCACGAGCCACCTCGCCCACCCCATAGATTTTATTTAATAGGCAGAATAGCCAAAGATAGCCACATCCTAATCTCTGGAACCTGTGAATGTAAACATATATGGCAAAAGGGAATTGTAACTGCCCAACGGGTTTATTTTGCCAACTGCCCGGATAGAACCGATTTATCAAGACAGAGGGACTGCAATAGAAAAAGGGTTTAATTCACACAGAGCTGGCTGAATGGAGTGTTATTATTACTCAAATCAGTCTCCCCAAAAGTTGTGAGGGCTAAGCTCTGAATTTTTTTCTTTTTTTGAGAAGGAGTCTCGCTCTGTTTCCCAGGCTGGAGTGCAGCTCACTGCAAACTCTGCCTCCCAGGTTCAAGTGATTCTCCTGCCTCAGCTTCCTGAGCAGCTGGGATTACAGGCACACTCCACCACGCCCAGCTGATTTTTGTATTTTTAGTAGAGATTCGGTTTTGCCATGTTGGCCAGGCTGGTCTTGGAACTCCTGCCCTCAGGTGATCTGCCCGCGTTGGCCTCCCAAAGTGCTGCGATGACAGGCGTGAGCCACCGCACCTAGTTTAAACTCTCATGTTTTTCTTATTTTGACGAAATTCCTATCTAAGGGATCTGGGGATTCATGCCTTACAAACCATAAATTCTCATCAGACAGGTTTTATTTAACCCTATATATTGTAACTTACTTTCCAATCTGACTCTGGCATAACATTAGGTGACAAGAAACATTTTAACCCAAAACATGTTTCTTTGTCATATTTTGCAACGGCCCTGCAAAGCCATCCTTTATGCAGGGAAATTTGCATCTGTAAAAAATCTCTATTAACATAGCTGGATCTCTTTCTTCCCCACCCTTCCAATCTTGAAAAGATTAAGACTCTAGCACCTTTTGGCCGGGCTGTAACCCCAGCTACTGGAGATGCTGAGGCAGGAGCATCGCCTGGGAGATGGAGGTTGCAGTGAGCTGAGATCATGCCACTGTACTCCAGCCTGGGCGACAGAATGGGACTCCGTCTCAAAAAATAAAAAAAAAAAAGGAAAATAAAAAGAAAAACAAAACGAAAAAGATAAACTGGCTCAACTGGTCTTGTGGTCCCCACCCAGGAGCCGACTCTGCAGGAGAGGACAGCTTCCATCCCCTATATTTCATCTTCAA
>NW_012116267.1:207811-208971 GCF_000951035.1 Colobus angolensis palliatus
CTATAACCCTAGCTACTCAGGAAGCTGAGGCAGGAGAATTGCTTGAACCTGGGAGGCAGAGGTTGCAGTGAGCCAAGATCGTGCCACTATTCTCCCCAGCCTGGGCGACAGAATGGGACTCCGTCTCAAAAAATAAAAAAAAAAAAAGGAAAATAAAAAGAAAAACAAAACAAAAAAGATAAACTGGCTCAACTGGTCTTGTGGTCCCCACCCAGGAGCCGACTCTGCAGGAGAGGACAGCTTCCATCCCCTATATTTCATCTTCAACCTGACTAATCAGCACTCCCCACTTCCTGGCCGCCATCCACCAAATTATCCTTAAAAAACCCCAGTCTCCAGGGGGAGGTTGCAGTGAGCCAAGATCACGCCACTGCACTCCAGCCCAGAAGATAGTGCGAGACTCTGTCTCAAAAAAACAACAACAACAAAAAACCCCAGTCTCAAATTTTCAACTGTCGACGAAAAGAATCAAACTTCACATAAAATATGTGAAGAGATTTATTCTGAGCCAGATGCAAGTGATCATGGCCCGTGACACAGGCCTCACGCTCAGGAGGTACTGAGAACATGCGCCCAAGGTGGAAGGCCCGATAAATCAATCAAATACATTGGAGAAATACATTGGTCAGCCGGGTGTGGTGGCTCACGCCTATAATCCTAGCACTTTGGGAGGCCGAGGTGGGTGGAACACCTGAGGTCAGGAGTTTGAGACCAGCCTGGCCAATATAGTGAAACCCCGTCTCTACTAAAAATACAAAAATTAGCCGGGCAAACTCGGGAGGCTGAGGCTGGAGAACCTCTTGAACCCAGGAGGCAGAGGTTTCAGTGAACCGAGATCCCGACAAGAGCGAAACTTTATCTCAAAAAAAAGAAATATATTGGTTTTATCCAGAAAGTCAGGACAGCTCTAAGTTGGGGGGCAGGGTGGTGGGAAGGGTTCGAGGCTACAGGTAAATTTAAACATTTTCTGGTTGACAATTGGTTGAGTTTGTCCAAAGACCTGGGATCAACAGAAAGGAAATGTTCAGGTTAAGATAAAAGATTGTGGAGACTGTGTGTGGGGGCTCACGCCTGTAATCCCAGCACTTTGGGAGGCCGAGTTGTGTGGATCATTTGAGGTTAAGAGTTCGAGACCAGCCTGGCCAACATGGTGAAACCCC
>NW_012116267.1:210043-211800 GCF_000951035.1 Colobus angolensis palliatus
TTCTCCTGCCTCAGCCTCCCAAGTAGCTGGGATTACAGGCACCTGCCACTATGCCCAGCTAATTTTTTGTATTTTTAGTAGATACAGGATTTCACCATGTTGGCCAGGCTGGTCTTGAACTCCTGACCTTGTGATTCGCCTGCCTCAGCCTCCCAAAGTGTTGAGATTACAGGTGTGAGCCACTGAGCCTGGAATTCTGTGGTCTTAAACCACTAAATTTGCAGTAATCTGTTACAGCAGCAATAGGAATAGAAAATAGTCTATTCATGTCTAAGCAAATACATACCTATACATACAAATTCTTGCCTGTCCCACTTCACCACTTTTTTTTTTTAACACAATAATAACATACTGTGAAATTAATTCTACATTCCCAAGTTTTACTTATATAAGAGAAGCAAATGGCAATCAAGTAGAGGTTAAACTTATAAGAGGTTGGTATAAAATGATTTTTTTTTTTTTTGAGACTGAGTCTGGCTCTGTTGCCCAGGCTGGAGTGCAGTGGCGAGATCTTGGCTCACTGCAAGCTCTGCCTCCCAGGTTCAGGACATTCTCCTGCCTCAGCCTTCTGAGTAGCTGGGACTATAGGCGCCCACCACGACGCCCGGCTAATTTTTTTTGTATTTTTAGTAGAATCGGAGTTTCACCGTGTTAGCCAGGAAGTTCTCAATCTCCTGACCTCATGATCTGCCCACCTCAGCCTCCTAAAGTGCTGGGATTACAGTCGTGAGCCACCGCGCCCAGCCAGGATTTTTTTTAATTATAAAAACTGCTCCAGGTGTGGTGGCTCATGCCTGTAATCCTATAATCCTGCCACTTAGGGAGGCTGAGGTGGGAGGATCACTTGATTCCAGGAGTTTGAGAGCAGCCTGGGCAACATAGTGAAACCCTGTCTCTACAAAATATTTTAAAAAATCAGCTGGGTGTGGTGGTGCATGCCTGTGGTCCCAGCTACTTGGGAGGTTGAGGTGGGAGGATCGATTAAGCCAGAGAGGTTGAAGCTCCAGTGAGCCTTGATCCTGCCACTGCATTCCAGTCTGGGCAATAGGGTGAGACCCTGTCTCAAAACAAAAACAAAAGCAAAAACCCAAAACAAAACAACATAAAAAAAAAACAAACAAAAAACAAATCCCTATTTGCTCTCTTGGGTCCTCGCCTCCAAGATGACAAAGATAAGGAATTTGGGAGTCTGAGGCGGCCGATCACTTGAGGTCAGGAGTTTCAGACTAGGCTGGCCAAAATGGTGAAACCCAGCCTCTACTACAGATACAAAGGAAACGAATAATGGTCCTGCCAAAAGGGGCAGCGGCCACATGCAGCCAATTCGCTGCACAAACTGTGCCCCATGTGTGCCAAAAGACAAGCCTGTAATCCCAGCACTTTGGCAGGTGGATCACCAGACGTCAGGAGCTCAAGACCAGCCTGGCCAACATGGTGAAACCCCGTCTCTACTAAAAATACAAAAACTACCCGGGCATGGTGGCGCACGCCTATAACCCTAGCTACTCAGGAAGCTGAGGCAGGAGAATTGCTTGAACCTGGGAGGCAGAGGTTGCAGTGAGCCAAGATCGTGCCACTATTCTCCCCAGCCTGGGCGACAGAATGGGACTCCGTCTCAAAAAATAAAAAAAAAAAAAGGAAAATAAAAAGAAAAACAAAACAAAAAAGATAAACTGGCTCAACTGGTCTTGTGGTCCCCACCCAGGAGCCGACTCTGCAGGAGAGGACAGCTTCCATCCCCTATATTTCATCTTCAA
>NW_012116267.1:212000-219965 GCF_000951035.1 Colobus angolensis palliatus
CCTGGGAGGCAGAGGTTGCAGTGAGCCAAGATCGTGCCACTATTCTCCAGTCTCCAGAGCGAGGCTCCATCTCAGGAAAAAAAAAAAAAAAAAAAAGAGCTTCCTCCCAGTATTTTGTAGCTTCATAATATTCCATTAAATTAATGTATCACAATTATTTAGCCAGTCTCCTACTGGAGAACACAGAGTTGGTCTCCAAACTTATGTTACTATCAGTACTACTTTATATTTTATTGATTGATTTATTTTGAAACAGGGTCTCACTCAGTCACCAGGTTGGAGTACAGGGGCACGATCTCAGCTCACTGCAACCTCCGACCCCCCAGGTTCAGAGATTCTCCTGCCTCAGCCTCCTGAGTAGCTGGGATTACAAGGACATGCCACCACGTCTGGCTAAGTTTTGTATTTTTAATATATACGGGGTTTCACCATGATGGCCAGGCTGGTCTTGAACTCCTGACTGACTTGTGATCCACCTGCCTCAGCCTCCCAAGCGCTGGGATTACAGGTGTGAGCCACCGCACCTGGCCAGTACTACTTTAATATATAACTTGTACATAAGTCATTTTGCACATATGCATATATATCAGATAAATTCCTGGAAATAGATTTGCTGGGTCAAAAGGTACATGCATTTGTAATTTTGATAGAAATTGACAAATTTCTTCCAGAGAGGTTGAACCAATTTATATTCCTACCTGCAATATATGGGGTATCCTGTTTTCCCTTAGTGATACCTGCAGATGATCAGTGAATAATATCTCAGAACAATTTTTATTTGTTTCTAACATTGTAAATTTCAGCATATTTTTACATGTGTAAAGGCCAATTGTATTTTTTGGTAAACTCCCTATTTATATCCATTGCCCATTTTTGTTTTTCTTTTTTTCTTTTGGTAGGCATTCTTCAAGTATTGGAGAAATAAGCTCTTTGTGATAGGAGTCTGAAATATTTTTCTCAGTTTGCCATTTATCTTTCACCTTGCTTGTGATATTGATTATGCAGATTTTTTTTTTTTTTTCTTTTTGAGACAGGGTTTTACTCTGTTGCCCAGGCTGGAGTGCAGCGGCTGGATCATAAGTCACCTCAGCCTTGAACTCCTGGGCTCAAGTTATCTTTCTGCCTCAGCCTCCTGAGTAGCTGGGACTACAGGTTTGTGCCGCCATGCCCAGCTGATTTTTCTGATTTTTTGTACAGATGTGGTCTTGCTACGTTGCCAAGGCTTGTCTCAAACTCCTGGTCTCAATCAATCTTCCTGCTTCAGCCTCCTGAGTAACTGGGACTACAGGTGTGTCATGGTGCTTGCCTAGCTTCATGTGTACAAATTGTAAAAAGTAAAGCAGAGGTTCCTCTTCAAAGACTTTCCTCCCCATTTAATTAGGAATAAATAGTAACTTCTCTTAGAAGCAAAATATATTCAAAGACCTGTGCTAACATTCTCAAATATCTGCTAGCCGCGATAATCAACGTACTTTATGTTCTTCGCTCCCACAAATTAGCCTAAATATTTGCCTGGGCATGCTTATACTTGTCCAAGCAAGCATTAGGTCATAGCCTGCTCCTCTTCCTTATTTGAAGGTGTTTTTACCTTTCTCAGCATTCCACAAGTTACTTCCTCCTTTCTTTTCTTGCTCTGTCGCCCAGGCTGGAGTACAGTGGCGCGATCTCAGCTCACTGCAAGCTCCGCCTCCTGGATTCCTGCCATTCTCCTGAGCCTCCAGAGTAGCTGGGATTACAGGCGCCCGCCACCAGCCCCGGCTAATTTTTTTTGTATTTTTAGTAGAGACGGGGTTTTCCCATGTTAGCCAGGATGGTCTCAATCTCCTGACCTCCTGATCTGCCCACCTCAGCCTCCCAAAGTTCAGGGATTACAGGCGTCAGCCACTGCGCCTGGCCTTTCTCCTTCCTTTGTTCTCCTCTACCTTTGCCTCTTTTAAAAAGTTCTAAGTTGCTAGCCAGTTGGGACAGATACAGAATGTGAGGTCCCGTTTCAGCCAATGGAAACCGGACACAGCAGTATAAGTGACCCTGTCTCCTTTGTTCGGTGTACTCGTGTGGCAAAACTGCTGCTGACTGTACCCTTTCTGCAGGAAGTAAACATGGCCTTGCTGAGTAAATTAAATTTATGTTCAAGTGCTAGTTCTTTTTTTTTTTTTTTGAGACGGAGTCTTGCTCTGTCGCCCAGGCTGGAGTACAGTGGCGCGATCTCGGCTCACTGCAAGCTCCGCCTCCCGGGTTTAAGCCATTCTCCTGTCTCAGCCTCCCCAGTAGCTGGGACTACAGGCGCCCGCCATCTCGCCCGGCTATTTTTTTGTATTTTTTAGTAGAGACGGGGTTTCACCGTGTAGACCAGGATGGTCTCGATCTCCTGACCTCGTGATCCACCCGTCTCGGCCTCCCAAAGTGCTGGGATTACAGGCTTGAGCCACCGCGCCCGGCCTAAGTGCTAGTTCTTTATGGCACCGGGGAACAAGCATTTCAAACAGTATTAAGCGAATCGATTGCTATGAGGCCGATCATGGTCTTGGGCTGGCCACACGAACTACCCCTCCCAGAACATCGAACAACTTGTCCGTTTCCTGACACAGTTTATTTTAGTTATTATTTATTTATTTTTTTGAGACAGAGTCTCATTCTTTCACCCAGACTGGAATGCAGTAATGTGACCTGGGCTCATTGAAGCCTCTGCCCCCCTGGGTTCAAGCGATTCTCCTGCCTCAGCCTCCCAAGTAGCTGGGATTACAGGCATGCATCACCGCAGCCGCTTAATTTTTGTATTTTTTTCTAGAGATAGGGTTTCACCATGTAGGCCAGGCTGGTCTCGAACTCCTGACCTCAAGTGATCTCTCCCAACGTGTAGGGATTACAGGCGTGAGCCACCACATGAGCCACGAAATGGATTGTTATCTTGGATAAGATGGAAACAAACAAAACATAATACGAGGAGAAACATGGAACAATATTTGATTGAGTACTTCTTATTTAACGCAGTACCATTCATATAACACAAAGAGCTGCAAGAAGTGCAGCTGTTCACCGAGTTCTGTTTGCTTGTCAAAGGGTCCAGTGAGAATTATGGACAAGCCTAGTGAAGACAGCATGGGTGGTCTTCACAGAGATGCTTTAGTGGGGTTGGACCGAAGCTGAGTAGTCCTGGAACCAGCAGGGAAGAGGTAAAAAGCATGTCAGGGAGCTTGGTGTGGTGGCTCACACCTGTAATTCCAGTACTTTAGGAGATTGAGGTGGGTGGATTGCTTGAGCCCAGGAATTTGAGACCAGCCTGGGCAATATAGGGAGATCCAGTCTCTTCGAAAAATAAAAAACAGGCCAGGCGCAGTGGCTCATGCCTGTAATCCCAGCACTCTGGGAGGCCGAGGAGGGCAGATCACCTGAGGTCAGGAATTTGAGACCAGCCTGACCAATATGGTGAAATCTTGTCTCTACTAAAAATAGAAAAATTAGCTCGGCGTGGTGGCGGATGCCTGTAATCCCAGCTACTCTGGGAGCTGAGGCAGGAAAATTGTTGAATCCAGGGGGTGGAGGTTGCAGTGAGCCAAGATTGAGCCACTGCACTCCAGCCTGGGCAACAGAGCCAGACTCCATCTCAAAAATAAAATGAAATAAAAATAAAAACATTAGCTGGGCATGGTGGCACACACCTGTGGTCCCAGTTACACAGGAGGCTGAACCTGGGAGGTTGAGGCTGCAGTGAGCCATGATCACGACACTGCACTTCAGCCTGGACAACAAAGCCAAAGTGAGACTTTGTTTCAAAAGAAAAAAAAAAAGAGCCAGTCATGGTGGCTCACGCCTGTAATCCCAGCACTTTGGGAGGCCGAGGTGGGCACATCACTCGAGGTCAGGAGTTCGAGATCAGCCTGGGCAACATGGTGAAACCCCGTCTCTACTAAAAACACAAAATTTAGCCAGGCGTGCTGGTGCATGCCTGTAGTCTCAGCTACTCAGGAGGCTGAGGCACAAGAATCACTTGAATCCGGGAGACGGAGGTTGCAGTGAGCCGAGATCACGCTGCTGCACTCCAGCCTGGGCAACAGAGCAAGACCCTGTCTCAAAAAAAAAAAAAAAAAAGCATGCCAGGAAGAGCATCCTCGTGAGCAAAAGGTGGGTGATTAGTGAAATAGCATCTGCCTTGGGGAGATGATTATTAAGATGATGAAATGTCCAAGTTTGGGGCAGATAACCCACTGTTCTCTGAGCCCCCCACCTGTCTAGTCCTACAAATTAATTGATTAAACATTTGGTTTAGTACCTTCCCTCTTCCTTCTAGCACCACCTTGGGCAGATACATCAATCTTCATGTTTATTTAGTCACGTACCGGGCACCTATATATGCCAGACACTGCTAGGAACTGAAGATATAGACCCTGTTTGTTTCCAAAAGTACTCCTGCCTCACAGCCAGCAGTGGGCAACTACATTTTTAGGTGCAATCATAAGGCCACCCTGTGGTAGAGTTCCTCCCTGTACCTGAGGAAGTACAGAAAGAGAGCAGGAAGCTTCTCAAAACCAGATCTCAGACTGGCTCCCATCTATTTGTTCAATAAACCAACAAATGACTTAACTAGGACTCTGCCAGGTGGAGGAGGAGGATAAAATAATATCAAGCAGATGGAATGGCATATGTTATGAAATGCAAGAGATGATAATGCTGAGTGGTTGAAGGAGGCAGAAGAGACAAATAAGTGGCCGCCAGGAAGGAGGCTAGAAAGAAGGGCCATCTGTTCCCAAAAGTCATTATTATAACATCAGTTTAGGGTAAAATGTCAAGCGACTTCCATTTCTATAGCCAAAACATTGAAGGGCAAGCTTCTGCTTAATTTGCTACTTCTCATCTGCTTCTGGTTGACTTAGGGGTAAAAAACACCTCTGAGGATGGGACAGGCGCTTGCTCCTCGGAGAAGGGGGAGCCCTGGCTCTCTCCAGCTGCAGAACAATCACACTTGTCTCCCCTGCCCCCACTTTCAGCCCACAGTGTTTTGTTTTTAATTCTTTTCACTGTAGTAAAAGATACATACAACTTTTACTATTGTTAACTTTTTTTTTTTTTTGAGATGGAGTCTTGCTCTGTTGCCCAGGCTGGAGTGCAGTGGTGCAATCTTGGCTCACCGCAACCTCCACCTCCCAGGTTCAAGCAATTCTCCTGCCTCAGCCTCCTGAGTAGCTGGGATTTTAGGCACACACCACCACACCTGGCTAATTTTTGTAGAGATGGGGTTTTGTCATATTGGCCAGGCTGGTCTGGAACTCCTGACCTTGTGATCCTCCTGCCTCAGCCTCCCAAAGTGCTAGGATTACAGGCGTGAGCCACCATGCCCAGCCGACAGCTGCATTCTTTTTTTTTTTTTTTTTTTTTGAGACGGAGTCTCGCTCTGTCGCCCAGGCTGGAGTGCAGTGGCCGGATCTCAGCTCACTGCAAGCTCCGCCTCCCGGGTTTACGCCATTCTCTTGCCTCAGCCTCCCGAGTAGCTGGGACTACAGGCGCCCGCCACCTCGCCCGGCTAGTTTTTTCTATTTTTAGTAGAGACGGGGTTTCACCGTGTTAGCCAGGATGGTCTCGATCACCTGACCTCGTGATCCGCCCGTCTCGGCCTCCCAAAGTGCTGGGATTACAGGCTTGAGCCACCGCGCCCGGCCTGCATTCTTTTACCTCAGAGCATTTAAGACCAATAGCACAGAAGACTATCTGTCCCGCAAGACAGTTGTTTAAACCTTTACAGTCTTCATCAATGATCTCCATGATTCCAGCTACTTCTACTAATTTTCAATTGGGCATTGTGTGCAAATACTGGAAAGTAAAGCTTGTTCTCCTTTAAAACACACCTCATCACGCCTTGTAAGCGGGGAACCTCCTCTCTCTGTATGATCTTCCATCTCTGCTGTGGGCCTGGCAGGAGCTGGTTTAGCAGGAAGTCGTAACCGGGTGGGGCAGTCTCAGAAACTGTCTCTTCCACACATGACCAGACAGCCCCAGCTCTATGGTTCCTGTTTAACTTTCTCAGCACTGCGGTTGACAACATAGAGCGCTAGTGAGAGACCTAGGTTTGGATTCTTCACCCTGCTTCTCTGAGCCTCAGTTCTGCTGGCTTTGTAGAATGGGCTAAGGGTCCCTACTTTCTGAGGGGTGGTAATGAAATCATGCACAGGAAGTCCTGAGCACCACCCTGGCTGCTACGGTAGGGCTCATTTCTTGCCCACATACACACGGGCTATGCCCACACCAGCACTCCCTGAACTCTCTGCTCAGTGAGAATTCCCAGTCTGTTCTCATTGTTTGCCACAGCCACCCTTGGCAAACACCATCCCTTCCAAAACACTGCCTGCCCTCGGTGTAGCGACTCTTTGGTCCCACGGCCACCTATGGCCCTACTTCTGGAACAAACTGAGTTTCAACAGTTGTCTCCAAAGAGGGTGCAGAAGCTCATTGTTGGGGGCTAAGAAAAAAGTATCAGGCCATATGTGGTGGCTCACACCTGTAACCTCAGCACTTTGGGATGCCAAGGCAGGAGGATTTCTTGAGCCCAGGAGACTGACCTGGACAACATAGAGAGACCCCTGTGATATGGTTTGGCTCCGTGTCCCCATCCAAATCTCATATAGAATTGTAATCCCCACGTGTTGCTGTTGTGGGAAGGACCTGGTGGGAGGCGACTGAATCAAGGGGCAGTTTTCCCCATGCTGTTCTCATGATGGTGAGTTCTTATGAGATTTGATGGTTTAAAGTGTGTGACAGTTCCCCCCTTCACTGTCTCCTGCCGCCATGTAAGATGTGCCTTGTAAGATGTGCCTTGCTATATATGCCCCTTTGCCTTCTGCCGTAATTGTAAGTTTCCTGTGGCTTCCCCAGCCATGGAGAACTGTGAGTCAATTAAACCTCTTTTCTTTATAAATTACCCATGCTCAGGTAATTCTCTATGGCAGTGTGAAAATGGACTAATACACCCATCTCTACAAACAATCAAAAAGTTGGCTGGGCATGGCAGTGTGCACCTGTAGTCCCAGCTACTCAGGAGGCTGAGGCAGGAGGATCGCTTTGAGCCCAGTGAGCTATAATCATGCCACTGTACTCCAGCGTGGGTGACACAGCAAGACTGTATCTCTAAAAACTAAAAAGAACAAACTGGTAATTTTGTTTGTCTTCATTTTTTCTGTTTTTTGAAACAGAGCCTCCCTCTGTCACTCAGGCTGGAGTGCAGTGGGGTGATTACAGCTCAGTGCAACCTTTGCCTTCGGGGCTCAGTTGATCTGCCTGCCTTAGCTTCCCAAGTGGCTGAGACTACAGGCTTGCACCACCACACCTGGCTAATTTTTTGGTGTTTTTTATAGAGACAGGGTTTCGCCATGTTGCCCAGGCTGGTCTCAAACTCTTGGACTCCAGTAATCCTCCTGCCCCGGCCTCCCAAAGCTAGAATTACAGGCATGAGCCACCATGACTGGCCTGTCCTCATACTTTTTTTTTTTTTTTTGAGATGGAATCTTGCCTTGTTGCCAGGCTGGAGTGCAGTGGTGTGATCTCTGCTCACTGCAACCTCCATCTCCCGGGTTCAAGTGATTCTCCTACCTCAGCCTCCTGAGTAGCTGGGACTACAGACACGTGCCACCACGCCCAGATAATTGTTTTTTTAGTGGAGATGAAGTTTCACCATGTTGGCCAGGATGGTCTCCATAGCTTGACCTCGTGATCCGCCTGCATTGGCCTCCTAAAGTGCTGGGATTACAGGTGTGAGCCACCGCACCCGGCCCCAGTCCTCATACTTTTAAAATCCTCATCCTCTGTTTTATAAAATACACATGTTGGAACCCAAGTAAATTAATGTAACACATAGCTTATAGATATTGGGGCTGGAGAGAAACTTAATTTTTACTGCTGGGTGTGTGATAAAAACTGCTTAAAGATCACAGGAGTGGCAGAGCTGGTTAGTTGCTACCACCTAAGAGGTAGTTACCA
>NW_012116267.1:220705-221857 GCF_000951035.1 Colobus angolensis palliatus
CAAGTACAGCCGCAACCGCGAGATCGAGCTCAAGTACTGGCACGGTCTTGTGCCCTTCGCCTTCGGGCGCTTCGAGGACCCCGGAGATGCACAGGAGGTTATTTATGGAAGAAATGGACTTCCTCCATCAGGCAGTTGGCAGGACCTGAAGGATCACATGCGAGAAGCCCGGATGTCTGTTACGCTGATGTGCAGAAGGATGGAGTGGGGATGGTTGAGTATCCCAGAAAAGAAGACATGGAATATGCCCTGCGTAAACTGGATGACACCAAATTCCGCTCTCATGAGGATGAAACTTCCTACATCCGAGTTTATCCTGAAAGAAGCACCAGCTATGGCTACTCACGGTCTCTGTCTGGTTCAAGGGGCCGTGACTCTCCATACCAAAGCTGGGGTTCCCCACACTACTCTCCTTTCAGGCTCTACTGAGACAGGTGATGGGAATTTTTTGTTTTTTAGGTTAACTGAGCTGCTTTGTGATCAGAATCTACATTCCAGATTGAGGATTTAGTGTCTTAGGAAATTTTTAAAATTTTTTTTGTTTTAAAGAAGAAAGGAAACTACGTAATTTCTACCAGGGCCATATTAGCAGTGAAACATTTTAAACTGCAGAAATTGTGGTTTTGGTTCAGAAACAAGTTGTATATTTTTCACCCCTGATTATGGGAAAAAAGTCAGTTCTGTCTTTGTGGGTTGCTCTGCTATGGAGAGCAACAGTTACTGTGACTGAATCGGCCCATTCTGTTTAGAAATATATTTTAAACGTTTAGGGGGAAAGAAGAAAAAAAAAAGAACAGAACGTGCTGTCAGAAATTTAAAACCCTGTACTTATGTTGTTAAACTGTGCAAACGTGATTTTTTTTTTTTTTTTTTTTTTTTTTTTTTTTTCCTATGGAGTTTCACCCTTGTTGCCCAGGCTGGAGTGCAATGGCGCGATCTTGGTTCACGGCAACCTCCACCTCCCGGGTTCAAGAGATTTCTTCGGCCTCAGCCTCCTGAGTAGCTGGGATTACAGGCATGCACCACCATGCCCAGCTAATTTTGTATTTTTAGTAGAGATGGGATTTCTCCATGTTGGTCAGGCTGGTCTTGAACTCCTGACCTCAGGTGATCTGCCCACCTTGGCCTCCCAAAGTGCTGGGATTACAGGCA
>NW_012116267.1:222997-224309 GCF_000951035.1 Colobus angolensis palliatus
TTTTTTTTTTTTTTTTTTTTTTGAGATGGTCTCATTCTGTCACCCAGCTGGAGTGCTGCAGTGGCACGATCTCAGCTCACTGCAGCCTCCACCTCCTGAGATCAAGCAATTCTTGTGCCTTAGCCTCCCAAGCAGCTGGGATTACAGGCACCGCCACCACACCCGACTAATTTTTGTATTTTTAGTAGAGACAGGGTCTCACCATGTTGGTCAGGCTGGTCTCGAACTCCTGACCTCATGTGATCTGCCTGCCTTGGCCTCCCAAAGTGCTGAGATTACAGGTGTAAGCCACCGCGCCTAGCCTGAAATCTACTTTCAAAATGGAAATAGGCTTGTTTAAAAGCGCTATCCTGCCTTCTTTCTTCTTTAGAATATAACCTGGTTTTCAGTACAGTACCAATACATGGATTAAACATATTCTCTCTCACATGGTTAACATTCTGGATGTTCCAGAAAATCATATTCGATGCATTCTTCCAGTTGCTTTAAGACCCTTGAGCTATCTGTGACAGGAAAGTCCAAGAATGGAGCTCCTGGGGTATCAGCAGGCAGCTGTCTTTGGGTTTTAAATGCACAGTTTAGAGTCATGAAGAATGGCATCAACTGCCTGATGCTGGAAACAGAATGTTGGCGCAGAAGCGGGAACTCAGTCTTCATGGTGATCTCATCAGAGCTACTGATTTCCTGCAGAAGAAACAAACCCAGAGCAATGATACGCTTTTACTGAGGGCTTGAGATGGCCGGGAAGCACATGCATGTGGCAAAACCTAAGAAATAAGGTTCTTTTTTTTTTGAGACAGAGTCTTGCTCTAGGTCCTTTTTTTTTTTGAGACAGAGTCTTGCTCTGTCGCCCAGGCTGGAGTGCAGCGGTGTGATCTCGGCTCACTGCAACCTCTGCCTCCAGGGTTCAAGCAATTCTCCTGCTTCAGCTTCCTGAGTAGCTAGGATTACAGGTACCCGTCACCATGCCCAGCTAATTTTTGTATTTTTGTAAAGATGGAGTTTCACCATGTTTGCCAGGTTGGTCTCGAACTCCTGACCTCCGGTGATCTTCCCGCCTCGGCCTCCCAAAGTGCTGAGATTACCAGCCTCATGAATATATTTTAAAAAGAAAAGCAGGCTGGGCATAGTGGCTGTCACCTGTAATCCCAGCACTTCAGGAGGCTGAGGCAGGCGGATCACCTGAGGTCAGGAGTTCGAGACCAGCCTGACCAATATGGTGAAAACCTGTCTCTACTAAAAATACAAAAATTAGCCCCGAGTGTGGTGGCGCGTGCCTGTAGTTCCAACTACTCGGGAAGCTGAGGTGCGA
>NW_012116267.1:229369-236012 GCF_000951035.1 Colobus angolensis palliatus
AAAAGAAAAAGAAAAGAAAAGAAAAGAGAAAAGAAAAGCACTTACCCCAAACTTTAATTTTAGAAGTTCTAGAATCTTGACAGTGTGGGGTTTGCATTCTTGGTGATTCTCCTCTATATCCGACAGGAAGGCAGGGTCCTCTGTGTCCACTTCTGGAATAAATGCCCACCTATAACTGCGGGTAACAAACGGAAGGTCAGGACTGCTGGTAAGAGCCCTTCAATGTCATTAAAATTAGTTTTATTAAGATATCATTCACATACTGTATCTATTTAATATGGACAACTCAATGCCTTTTATTATATTCATAGAGTTGCACATCTATTATCACAATCAATTTTAGAGTATTTCATTATCCCAAAAAGAAATCCTGCCCCACTCAGCATCACCACCCCAACCCCCTATGCCCTTGAGACCTAGGCACCCACTAATCCACTCTCTGTCTCATCGTGGACATTCCACATGAGCAGAATCATACACTATGTGTTCCCTTGTTTCGGCTTTCACTTAGCATCATATTTTCCAGGTTCATCCAGGTTCCAGCGTGTCTCAGTTCTTCAATTCTTTTCACTGCTGAACTGTATTCCACAGAATGGATATGTCACGTTATCTATCTGTTCATCAGCTGACGGCCGTTTGGGTTGTCTCCACTTTTTGCCTATTATAAATAACGCTGCTATGCACATTCGCATATATCAGAACCCCGTTTTTTTTTTTTTTTTGAGACAGAGTCTTGCTCTGTTGCCCAGGCTGGAGTGCAGTGATGCAATCTTGGCTCACTGCAACCTCTGCCTCCCGGGTTCAAGCAATTCTCTGCCTCAGCCTCCTAAAGTGCTAGGATTACAGGCGTGAGCCACTGCGCCCCGCCTTCACTTTTTTTTGTTTGTTTTTTGAGACGGAGTTTCGCTCTTTCTCCCAAACTGGAGTGCAGTGGTACCATCTTGGTTCACCGCAACCTCTGCCTTCGGTTTCAAGCAATTCTCCTGCCTCAGCCTCCCGAGTAGCTGGGATTACAGGCATACGACCCCACGCTTGGCTAATTTTTTTTTTTAGTAGAGACGAGGTTTCTCCATATTGGTCGGGCTGGTCTCAAACTCCCGACCTCGGGTGATCTACCCACCTTGGCCTCCCAAAGTACTGGGATTACAGGCATGAGCCACCGTACCCGGCCTAATTTTTGTGTTTCTAGTAGAGACAGGGTTTCACCATATTGGTCAGGCTGGTCTCAAACTCCCAACCTCAGGTGATCCACCCGCCTCAGCCTCCTAAAGTGCTAGTATTACAGGTGTGAGACACCACATCTGGCCCGAACCTGCTTTTTAAAAACTAAAAGACTTTCTTTTGTGGAACAGCTTTAGGTTCACAGCAAAATGGAGCAGAAAGTCCAGTTCCTGTATATCCCATCCCTACGCACATACAAGCCTGCCATATTATTGACATCCTGCACCACAGCAGTACGTTTGTTAAAACTGAAGAACCTCTACTGACTCACCATTATCCCCCCATGTCCAGAATTTACATCAGGGTTCACTCTTGGTGGTGTACATTGTATGGGTTTGGAGAAATGGACAATGACATGGATCTACCATTATAGCTCCGTATGCAATAATTTCACTGCCCTAAAAATCCTCTGTGCTTCACCCATCCACCCCTGCCTCCCTCTCCCCAACCCCTGGCGACCACTGATTCTTTTTACTGCCTCCATAGTCTTGCCTTTTCCAGAATGTCGCATGCTTGGAATCATACAGCGTGTAGCCTTTTCAGACTGGCTTCTTTCACTTAGCAATGTGCATTTAAGAGAACCCACTCTTTAACCACAAACATTTCTATATGCTTACTCTCTTTGTGGGGGTAGGAGAGAGAGAAATAGCCTCTGGGGCTGGTCATGAAATTAAACAAATGAGCAGCTGTGCTAAGCCTGCAGGAAACATAAGCCTAAGGGGCAAAGTGAATCAGAGATGGCAGGCTCCAAATAAACGCATTCTTATCTAACTGAACAGACAAAAAGGTCTACACAAAGGCGGTGAGGACCACCAGTGGGTAAGCCCTGTTTTATAAGCATTCAGTAGCAAAACCACACACACACACACACACACACACACACACACACACACACACACCATAGAAACACACTCAAACGCTCCTGTGAGCCAAATTCGCAGAGCCACAGATGTTGCAAGTAATCTGAAACTCGGTATTCCGAGCTGGCTCGGCTGTCACTAGAAACCCAGATGGTGGTTTCCCATAAACTGTACATGAAAAGCAAGTGAAAGTGCTTAAAAGGAAAAAACAAAATCTCCTGCTTCAAAAAGGACACATGATCCTATCTGACTTACGTTTGAAACAATGGCATCTTGTCAGGTGGAAAAGAAAGCGCTGTGTCCAAGAATTTGCAAGCTGATAAATACAAGATGAGTTCACTCTGGGGTATCTCCCCCACTGAGGGTCCATTTGCATCCGGGACTGAACCTTTCGTTCTGTTTACTTTGTTGTTGCTTCTGCAAATTTGCAAAGAAACGCTTGTTATAAATTCCTTCAGAGCTGTTATAGTCCATTCACCTGTGACATGTCCCTCAGAATAATTTTCCTTTAAAGAAATGTTTGGAATAGCTGGTCCTTTCGCAAGAGCTTCAAGAAAACAGCATTTAACATTAGATAACCCTACATCTAAAGTGATGTCCTTTAATCGTGACCATCTTTTCCTCCTGTGCACAGATCTTGTACTGCTTACCTCAATGACTCATCTTCGTCTTTCAGATCTTCTTCAAGCTGTGTGAATGTCTGAATCTGAAAAAAAAAGCATTCAAGTTACTATCTGAGACTAAACCTACCCCAATTTTTTTTTACTTATTTTTAAAAATCGATTAATTTATGAATGAATGAAGAAGATGGGGTCTTACTCTGTCACCCAGTCTGGAGCACAATGCTACAATCATGGCTCACTGCAGCCTCAACCTTCTGCAGATGTAACTTCCCACCATGCCTAACTAATTTTTGTACTTTTTTGTAGACAAGGAGTTTCATCATGCTGCCCAGGTTAGTCTCGAACTTCTGGGCTCAAGTGATCCATCCACCTTGGCCTCCCAAAGTGCTGGGATTATAGACATAAGCTACCATGCCCGGCCCAAATTTATAGTATATAAAAAAAAACTAGTAAATATTGTCCAATGGTACAAGTTAGTTAGAATTACTGACAGGGTGAGAGATCAAATATGATCATAGGGTTAAATATTCTCTATTTAACCAAGAGCTAACCATGTGCTACCAACCTGATTAAAAATAACTTTTAGATAAAATGGGATATATATGAAATAGTATGTTATATGTTACTGAAGAAGCATTTTAAAAAGCTCCAACCTTGCTTTCAAACTTACAATACTTGTACTCACCAATTCAGAGACCATTATTGGCCACAATGAAGTCAAATGTTGAGGAGATATTCTTAGCAGCAAAACTCTGAAAAATAGAAACATCTGAGCAGCAACTATGGATGTCTGTCCGACTCTGAGACTGTCTGCCAGGCGTTCTGAGGAGAGAAGATTTGAAAGATGTCACACAAATATGCAGTTTGAGGCTTCTTATCAGACAAAGAAAAATAAAACTGTGACTGTTCTGACATTCTGGTAACAACCCAGTGTAAGGAATGAGTGTTACAGGCCAGGCTCAGTGGCTCGCGCCTGTAATCCCAGCACTTTTGGAGGCCGAGGCAGGCAGATAACAAGGTAAGGAGATCGAGACCAGCCTGGCCAATATGGTGAAACCCCGTCTCTACTAAAAATTAGTCGGGCGTGGTGGTGGGCGCCTTTAGTCCCAGCTACTTGGGAGGGTGAGGCAGGAGAATCGCTTTAACCTGGGAGGTGGAGGTTGCAGTGAGCCGAGATCACACCACTGCACTCCAGCCAGGGTGACAGAGCAAGACTCCATTTCAAAAAAAAAAAGAATATTGGTGATGCTTTTGTGCAACTCGTCTACCCCAGCCCTCTTCTTTGTGAAATACAGCAGTTCATGGCTGTTGCCAAACCTCAAAGGAAACGATTCCCGTGGGCTGTCCCCCTGCCACAGCTGAGTAGAAAGACATGAACATCTGTCACCAGAAATCCACTGGATGACCAACGGCCACTTAAATGTTCTTTTAAGAATATGAGGCCGGGCGCGGTGGCTCAAGCCTGTAATCCCAGCACTTTGGGAGGCCGAGACGGGTGGATCACGAGGTCAGGAGATCGAGACCATCCTGGCTAACACGGTGAAACCCTGTCTCTACTAAAAAATACAAAAAAAACTAGCCGGGCAAGGTGGCAGGCACCTGTAGTCCCAGCTACTCGGGAGGCTGAGGCAGGAGAATGGCGTGAACCCGGGAGGCGGAGCTTGCAGTGAGCTGAGATCCGGCCCCTGCACTCCAGCCTGGGCCACAGAGCAAGACTCCGTCTCAAAAAAAAAAAAAGAATATGAATGAGGAGATGCAGAAACCAAGCAGCCCATGGTGAGGGATGGATTTACACAATCATATGGACTGGCTGGCAGACAACACAGTATTTTGGGGGTGGTAGGTGGGAAGTGGAGCAAGTAAATATAATAGATTTATTCAGTAAGGTTGAAACTTGATGGCCATGACAAGAACTTTAATTCCTATGGAGGGAAAAGTGTTTCAAATAACACTCTAGCCCCTAACACTTCCCTGCTTCTCCCTTGAAATGGTTGTTTGTAGAGTAAGACTTTTTTTTTTTTTCTCTCATAGCTTAAGGTTTCCTAGGAATGTAACAAATTGCTACAGCAAACAGCTAAATGGTAGGCATGCTGGCTAAGATCAGTTGTAGTACATTAGAACATTAGTATATTAGTAATAAACTTTTTTTTTTTGAGATGGAGTCTCACTGTGTTTCCCAGGCTACAGGGCAGCGGAGCAGTCTCTGCTCACTGCACCTCCGCCTCCTGGGTTTAAGCAATTATCCTGCCTCAGCATCCAGAGTAGTTGGGATTACAGGTGTCTCTCACTACACCCGGCTAATTTTTTGTATTTTCAGTAGAGACAGGGTTTTACCATGTTGGCCAGGCTGGTCTTGAACTCCTGACCTCAGATGATCCACCTGCCTTGGACTCCCAAAGTGCTGGGATTACAAGCGTGAGCTGCCATGCTCAGTCAGTTTTTTTTTTCCCTTCTTTTTTCTTTTTTTTTTTGTTTTTTTTTTGAGATGGAATCTTGCTTTGTCACTCATGCTGGAGTACAGTGGTGCGATCTCAGCTCGCTGCAGCCTCTGCCTCCTGGGTTCAAATGATTCTCATGCCTCAGCCTCCTAAGTAGCTGGGATTATAGGCGTCTGCCACCACACCCAGCTAATTTTTGGTATTTTCAGTAGAGATGGGGTTTCACCATGTTGGCCACGCTGGTCTCAAACTCCTGACCTCAGATGATCTGCCCTCCTTGGCTTCCCAAAGTGCTGAGATTACAGGCGTGAGCCACTGCGCCTGGCTTTGACCTTTCTTTTATGTGGTAAGAGCACCTAAAATCTACTCTCTTGGCAAATTCCCAGTACATATGCAGTGTTATTAATGACAGTCCTCATGTTGTACATGCCTTCTCTAGACCTACTGATCCTACATAATTGCACCTTCGTACCCTTTCACCTACACCTTCCCAGCTGCCGAAGACGTGAGACTGCTGTCACTCTCAGCCGAGATGTACAGAGCTGCTCAGCTCCCACCCGTGCACCATCTCCTCCTCTGCTACTTGATGATGCAACAGTGTCCGGGGAAAAGGACCCCAAGTGGTATTCCAGGAGACAAGCGTTAGAAATTCTCCACTCCTGCCTCTCTTTTTTTTTTTTTTTTTTGAGATGGAGTCTCCCTCACTCTGTCACCCAGGCTGGAGTGCAGTGGCATGATCTCGGTTCATTGCAACCTCCACCTCCAGGGTACAAGCAATTCTCCTGCCTCAGCCTCCTGAGTAGCTGGGATTACAGGCACCTGCCACCATGCTTGGCTAATTTCTCGTATTTTTAGTAGAGATGGGGTTTCACCATGTTGGCCAGGCTAGTATTGAACTCCTGACCTCAAGTGATCTGCCCACCTCGGCCTCCCAAGGTGCTGAGATTACAGCAAGGTGCTGGGATTACAGGCCACTGTGCCCAGCCTCCTGCCTCTTTTAATTGGGCCCAGACTATTTACTATGGGACACGTCTTGGGAGCTTCTGGATGCATCTACCTCTCTGAGGCAGATGTGGGCATCATCCCTCCACAGGGCATCTCCAGGCAAGTTCAGTGTCCTCCAACTCTGCCAGAGGACACTCTGAGTGCCATCAACCTAGGACTCAGCGGGGCTGGGCCTACCAACGGACGTCCTGGGGACAACATGCAGGAAAGTGCTCTGTAAACTGTCAGTTCATCAAAAATGAAAATGGGGCAAAAGGCTTATTTTTTTAAAAAACATGTAGTATTTTTAGAAATACAGCACTTGAGCTATCCAAAATGAAGCTTATTTATTTAGAAATTCTTCTTTCCCGGCCAGGCATGGTGGCTCACGCCTGTAATCCCAGCACTTTGGGAGGCCGAGGCAGGTGAATCACTTGAGGTCAAGAGTTCGAGACCAGCCTAGCCATCATGGTGAAACCCCGTCTCTGCTAAAAATACAAAAATAAGCTGGGCGTGG
>NW_012116267.1:236802-237104 GCF_000951035.1 Colobus angolensis palliatus
GATATATATGTATATTCTATTATATTGCCCTTGCTTGCTCCCTCTCAGAGAAATAATTTCTCAGAATTGCTGGGTGTTTAAACTCTACCATGGTCAAATTCTCCACACCCCTGTTTGAGCATGACTGTTGTCTATCTTTTTATTTTTTTGGTTCTAGCTTCTATACACCTAATGCTGTCTCCTTAGCTATCTGGGCCTCCTCCCAAATTTGAGAGGAGTGTGAGATGGGGTAGAAAGAAGGAACAGGGCTGGGCGTGGTGGCTCATGCCTGTAATCCCAGCACTTTGGGAGGCCGAGGCGGG
>NW_012116267.1:237664-254509 GCF_000951035.1 Colobus angolensis palliatus
AAACAATTTATTATTATTATTATTTTTGTGTGATGGATTCTCTCTCTGTCGCCCAGGCTGGAGTGCAGTGGCACGATCTTGGCTCAGTGCAACCTCTGCCTACCAGGTTCAAGGGATTCTCCTGCTTCAGCCTCCCCAGTAGCTGGGATTACAGGCGTGAGTCACCACACCAGGCTAATTTTTGTACTTTTAGTAGAGACGGGGTTTCACCACATTGGGCAGGCTGATGTCAAATTCCTGACCTCAAGTCATCCACCCGCCTCGGCCTCTGAAAGTGCTGGGATTACAGGTGTGAGGCACTGTGCCCAGCCAGCAATAAATTATTTTTGATGCAGTCAAAGAATATAGCGGGGATGAAGAAAAAACATTGTTAAGGAAAAATTAGATCCTTCTCCAAAATTTTGCCCCTTCCCTGGCCTCAACTGAAGGTGCTGATTAAGGGAGTACTATAAACACCAAGTATCTTGACTGCAGGAGGACTCTAGCAAGAGATACTGCTGAGGAAGTATTATTCCTATACTGTAGTCAAGACTTCTAAAAACTTAAAATTAAAAATTAATAACACTGTAATTGATTTTATTAAGTATTTAGAGACAGAGTTTTGCTCTTATTGCCCAGGCTGGAGTGCAGTGGCACAATCTTGGCTCACTGCAACCTTGGTCTCCTGGGTTCAAGTGATTCTCCTGCCTCAGCCTCCCAGGTAGCTGCAATTACAGGTGTGTGCCACCACGCCTGGCTAATTTTGTATTTTTAGTAGAGATAGGGTTTCACCATGTTGGTCAGGCTGGTCTTGAACTCCTGACCTCAAGTCATCCACCCACCTGAGCCTCCCAAAGTGCTGGGATTACAGGCATGAACCACTGTACCTGGCCTATAATTGATTTTAAAATAAAGTTTCAGATTTACCAATATACTTCTGAAGTTCTATAACTCTGCAGAATACTTGTTTTAACATGTGGTAATCATGCCAAAGCACGCAGTAGACCCATCTAGTACTTAATCATCTCAGCCCCTCATGGGTCTATCTGTATGTGGCGAGGTGAGGGCAGGTCAGCTGTTGCTGTGGTTTGAATGTTTGTCCTGTCCAAAATGCATGCTGAAATTTTATTGTAAATGTAGTACTACTGGGAAGTGCGGCCTTTAAGAGGTGATTAGGCCACATCATGGATGGGATTGGTACTGTAATAAAAGGGCAGGTTCAGCCCTGTCTTGCTCTTTTGCCTTTCCACCTTCTGCCATGGGATGTTGCAGCAAGAAGGCCCTTGCCAGATGCCAGCCCTGAATATAGGACTTCTCAGCCTCCAGAACTGTGAGGCAATGAATTTCTGTTTTTATAAATTCCCCAGTCTCAGGTATTCTGTTATAGCAGCATGAAACAGACTAAGACAGCTGTCTTACCTTGTATCAGTGGAAGGTAAAGGTGGTATTGATCAAGTTCTCCACTGAAGATAGCAAAAGCTTGGCGCTTTAACAGCATGGCTTTCTGTTCAAAACTTGAGAATAGTTTTAAAGAACTGCTCTGCATGTCTAGAATAAATACAGCAAATATGTTTTACTTAGTGAGAAAACACAATTGGAGGTGACAGGAAATTTATACTAGTCTAATTCTGTATTCCCTGGTGAAAAATAATGATCTTTATTAAGTAAGGACATGAGATTACTGTTCCCATGTATATTTAAAAACATACTTATTTCTCTTTTTATTTCTTATTTGAGACAGGATCTCATTCTGTTGCCCAGGCTGGAGTGCAGTCGTGGGATCAGCTCATTGCAGCCTTGACCTCCTGGGTTGAAGTGATCCTCCTGCCTCAGTCTCCCAAGTAGATGGGACTACAGGTGTGTGCCACCGTGCCCGGATTTTTGTAGAGATGGGCTTTCACTATGTTGTCCAGGCTGATCTTGAACCCCTGGGCTCAAATGATCTGCCCACCTCAGCCACTCAAAGTGCTGGGATTACAGGCGTGAGCCACTGTGCCCAGTCAATACTTATTTCTTTAATGATACTTAATGATAGTGCATGAGAAGGGATCTGAGGTGTAGAAAAGTCCTCCTAGTAAATTATGGAAATTACTTTCAGCACAAATGTCAAGATGTGAAGCTAGATGCTTTCAGCAGTATTTCTCCACTATAAAACTATGAAAAAGGTTGTCACGCCGTTCTTGTCAATAAATTGCAACTGGAAAAGACTCATTTATTTAGTTCTGCCATATTATGAACATCACATTACAGTCTTTGTGGCTTAGACAGCACCATAAAAGGTGAGTAGGGTTCGGAAAGACATGATAAAACGCTGGTTCTATTGGCATTGATCCTATCAAGTGTGAGTTATGCAAAAGTAACACAGAACTTACTCATTAAATCCTTAAACATTGTTTTCTCATGAGTCAAAAGATGGTCAATAATGGACTTCCAACTGGATATTAAAGAAAGCAAAATCAATTAAATTTGCAGTGGATGATAGTTTGATTCAAAACATTAAGAAAATAGCATACCCTCTTAAGATATATTAAAAACTGCTTTCTGTGCCAGGTGCAGTGGTTCACGCCTATAATCCCAGCACTTTGGGAGGCCAAGGTGGGTGGATCTCCTGAGGCTGGGAGTTCGAGACCAGCCTGAGCAACATGGAGAAACCCCATCTCTACTAAAAATACAAAAGTAGCAAGGCATGGTGGCGCATGCCTGTAATCCCAGCTATTCGGGAGGCTGAGGCAGGAGAATCGCTTGAGCCTGGGAGGCGGAGGTTGTGGTGAGCCGAGATTGTGCCATTGTACTCTAGCCTGGGCAACAAGAGTGAAACTCCATCTCAAAAACAAACAAACAAACTGCTTTCTGAAAAGAAGTTAGTGATAGAAATAAATAGTTTACATATAAAAGAAAGCTACGCTAAAGTTTTTCATTTATAACCCTAACATAGGGAATGAATAATGACTTTTTCCAGTTTAGCACAAAGAAACAAATTGACAAGGCACTCTGGCTTTTTCAAGGGTTATTCTTAAATATGTTCATACGGGATGATATTCACCCAGTTGTGTTGATGAAAAGAGTGGGGCAGTGAAGACAAATACCACCCTTAGCTCTTCTTTCCAAATGGGCTACCCCAGCAGAGCAACAAGATCACATGGAGGGAGGCCACAGGGCCACCGGCAGCCCTCTGGGGGTGGCCATGCTTTCATGCCATACAAAAAGGTTCCCAATCTCTACCCTCTATCGCTGAGCCTTCCTGTCATTAATAAAGGAGGAGCTTTTTTTCTTTCTGGTTATTTTCAGACAGGGGCCCAGGGTCTTGTGCTGTTGCCCAAGATGGAGTGCAGTGGCACAATCACAGCCTACTGCAGTCTCAATCTCCTGGGCTCAAGTGATCCTCCTGCCTCAGGCTTCCATGTAGCTGGGACCACAGGCATATGCCAGCATGCCTGGCTGATTTTTTTGATTTTTTTTTTTTTTTGTAGAGAAGGGGTTTCACTTTGTTGCCCAGGCTGGTCTCCAAGTCCTGGGCTCAAGCAATCCTCCTGCCTACGCCTCCCCAAATGTTGGATTACAGGTATGAGCCACCATGCCCAGCCCTGAGTGATTTTCTTGATCTCAGGAAAAGGCCCAGGAGCACATCTTGCATCTGAGTCTCATCTGCCTGGCTGCCGCAAGATCTCAGTAAGAACTTGTGGAGTATCAGCCGAGAAGTGGGGTAAAGACACCCCCAGGGTCACTCAGTGGGCTCTATCATCTTAACATTGGCCAATTACTTTGTGATTACAAGACAAAGCAGTATTAGACAGAACAAGTATCACTGGAACCCCAGGTTACGCTGTTTATTTATTTGAGATGGAGTTTTACTCTTGTTGCCCAGGCTGGAGTGCAGTGGTGGGATCTTGACTCACTGCAAACTTCACCTCCCAGGTTCAAGCAATTCTCATACCTCAGCCTCCCGAGTAGCTGGGACTACAGGCATGCGCTGCCATGCCTGGCTAATTTTTGAATTTTTTAGTAGAGACAGGCTTTTGCCATGTTGGCCAGGCTGGTCTCGAACTCCTGGGCTCAGGTGATCCACCCACCTTAGCCTCCCAAAATGCTGGGATTGTAGGTGTGAGCCATCGTGCCCAGCCAAGAAATAACATGCTCTCTGAATTAAGTGAAATTCCTCTTTGTACTTTAAAAGACTTAATCCCTTTCCCATGAACACATGGTCAACATGCGAGCCTGTGACAGGGACGTCCTGTTATCTGGGTTGACGCTATGGCTCTGCTTCTATTTCAGGAATGAGCATTATGTAAACCAAAACACTGTTTCCACCTGATGATCCAGAGCACATTGTTATCAGGACAGCATCTCTTACTGAACACAAGAAGTATCCATCTGAAAGAAAGCAGGGTCGAGAAACAGCTCCAGGACCTCCTTCCGCCAGGCTCGTTTTGTGTAGGCATAGCCACTCAGGGAGCTCAGCAGCTGAGCGCCAGCCCGGAAGCTCGGAGCATTGTAGGCACTGAGTGGGAGTGGGAAGAGAGAAGGGTCAAGGTCAAGGACTGTGCAAGGAAAACCACTTGATTCATTTCTCAAGACATATTTTTCTGCGTATGGGTGGAAAGAAATGGCGACGATGACGTTACCTGTGGTTGCGTAAGTATGGAAAAACATAGTACAGCAGACGGGAGATTAACGGCACAGCTTTCTCCTTCTCGTCACTTCGATAAACCATGTCCAGGAGGGAAGCCAGTACCTAAAAGAACAAGACCCTAAGAAAACAAACTGGCTGGGCGCAGTGGCTTACATCTGTAATCCCAGCACTTTGGGAGGCTGAGGTGGGCAGATCACTTGAGGTTGGGAGTTTGAGACCGGTCCGGCCAACATGGTGAAACCTCATCTCTACTAAAAATACAAAAATTAGCCAGGTCCTGTGATCCCAGCTACTCAGGAGGCTGAGGCAGGAGAATTGCTTGAACCCAGGAGGCAGAGGTTGCAGTGAGCCGAGATCACACCACTGCACTCTAGCCTGAGTGCAGACTCCACAGCAAGACTCCATCTCAAAAAAAGAAAACAGAAAGAAAAAAAAGGAAATCAGAAACCCTCGGAAGCAAGCGACAATAAGAAGTGCAGTCATGGGCGGGTGCGGTGGCTCACGCCTGTAATCCCAGCACTTTGGGAGTCCAAGGTGGGTGGATCACGAGGTCAGGAGATTGAGACCATCCTGGCCAACACAGTGAAACCCCATCTCTACTAAAATACAAAAAATTAGCCGGGCGTGGTGGTGCGCACCTGTAGTCCCAGCTACTCAGGAGGCTGAGGCAGGGGAATCACTTGAACCCGGGAGGCGGAGGGTGCAGTGAGCCGAGATTGCGCCACTGCCCTCCAGCCTGGCAACAGAGCAAGACTCTCCACGGTGCAGCTTGAGGCCAATGCTGCCTGATGGACGAGCTCACCTGGGAGGGTGCAGCCCACGCTCACTGGCACCTGAGAATGAACACATGTCTTTGCAACAACTTGTGACGGCACTCATTTCCACAAAGGACGACAGGTCAGGTGTGTATTTACCTCTGCCAGGAGAGAGAGGGCTTGCACGCTGTACACGGAAGGGGCGGATGAAGACACCATTGCTGAAGCTGCAGCATCTGTGAACAGAAAGAGGCATTTGTGTGTTAACTATGATGGATGGGTCACCATTTACTGTCCCCAAAAGCACTGCATGAATGTGAGCCATCAGCTCCCACCTTTCATACCAATTGTGTCCATATGACTCAGGTACTCCTCTCTGTTAACATTCAACTTGTATTTATTTATTTATTTATTTTTGAGAAGAGTCTCACCCTGTCGCCGAGGTTGGAGTGCAGTGGTGTGATTTCAGCTCACTGCAGCCTCCACCTCCCAGGTTTAAGCAATTCTCCTGCCTCATCTTCCCGAATAACTGGGACTACAGGCATGTACCACCATGCCTGGCTAATTTTTGTATTTTTAGTAGAGACAGGGTTTTGCCATGTTGGCCAGGCTGGTCTCGAGCTCCTGGCCTGAAGCGATCCTTCCGCTTTGGTCTCCCAAAGGGCTGGGATTACAGGAGTGAGCCACGGCATCCAGCCCACCTTAAATACTTTCTTTTTGTGGTGAGAACACTCAAGATCTCTCTCAAGGAAAAGCCAGAACCACCCGCTGACCAGAAGCACCATCTGCTGACCCGTCTCCACCTACCATACAGGTCCTCCTCAGCATCAGATTCTTCCAGAGAGGCCTGAGGTTGGGCTTTCACTTCCAGATTTCTGCTTAGCCAGCTGGTTTGCTCCAAGGAAGAGCCAGCAATGTTCCCCACAGCTTCTAGGATTTTCTGAGTGATTTCCTGAGAAAAATCAGGAGGACGGGGAAAGGAAGTTAATTAAGGAAAAGAATGTTAAGTGCCTAAAACAGCACTGTCCAATAGAAATAAAATGCAGGCAACTGTGAGCATATATGTAACATTAAGCTTTCTAGGAGCCACATTAAAGGTAAAAATAAACAGTTAAATTAATAATATATGCTGGGTGTGGTGGCTCATGCCTGTAATTCCAGCACTTTGGGAGGCTGAGGCTTAGGCAGGGGGATCACTTGAGGTCAGGAGTTCGAGACCATCCTGGCCAACATGGTGAAACCCTGTCTTTACTAAAAATACAAAAATTAGATAGGCGTGGTGGGGTGTGCCTGTAATCCCAGCTACTTGGGAGGCTGAGGCAGGAGAAATGCCTGAACCTGGGTGGCAGAGATTGTGGTGAGCCAAGATAGTGCCACCACACTCCAGCCTGGTGACAGAGTGTTGTGTGAAGTCAGGGACCCCGAACAGAGGGACCGGCTGGAGCCGTGGCAGAGGGACATAAATCGTGAAGATTTCATTTGAATATGGACATTTATCAGTTCCCAAATAATACTTGTATAATTTCTTATGCCTGTCTTAATCCTGTTATCTTCATAAGCTGAGGATGGACGTCTCCTCAGGACCACTGTGATAACTGTGTTAACTGTACAAATTGATTGTAAAACATGTGTGTTTGAACAATATGAAATCAGTGCACCTTGAAAACGAACAGAATAGCAGTGATTTTTAGGCAACAAGGGAAAACAACCATAAGGTATGACTGCCTGCAGAGTCGGGCAAAAACAGCTATATTTTTCTACTTGCAGAGAGCCTATAAATGGATGTACAAGTAGGAGAGATATTGCTAAATTCTTTTCCTAGCAAGGAATATTAATATTAATACCCTGGGAAAGGAATGTGTTCCTGGGGGGAGGTCTATAAACGGCTGCTCTGGGAGTGTCTGTCTTATGCGGTTGAGATAAGGACTGAGATACGCCCTGGTCTCCTGCAGTAGCCTCAGGCTTATTAGGGTGGGGAAGAACTCCACCCTGGTAAATTTGTGGTCAGACCGGTTCTCTGCTTCGGAACCCTGTTTTCTGTTAAGATGTTTATCAAGATAATACATGCGTAGCTGAACATAGACCCTTATCACTAGTTCTGCTTTTGCCCTTTGCCTTGTGATCTTTGTTGGATCCTTATCAGTAGTTCTGCTTTTGCGCTTTGTCCTGTTACCTCAGAAGCATGTGATCTGTTAGACCCTTATTAGTAGTTCTGCTTTTTGCCCTTTGAAGCATGTGATCTTTGTACCTACTCCCTGTTCTTACACCCCCTCCCTTTTTGAAACCCTTAATAAAAACTTGCTGGTTTTGAGGCTCGGGTGGGCATCACAGTCCTACTGATATGTGATGTCACCCCCGATGGCCCAGCTGTAAAATTCCTCTCTTTATACTGTCTCTCTTTATTTATCAGCTGGCCAAAACTTATAGAACCTACATTGAAATACTGGGGGTGGGTTCCCCCAATAACAGAGCAAGACTCCATCTCAAAATATAAAAATAAAAAAGACTGACTGCAGCCTCGACCTCCTAGGCTCAAGCAATCCTCAGGCTCCTGGGTAGCTGGGACTACAGGTGCATGGCACCACATCTGGATAATTTTTAAATTTCTTGTAGAGATGAGGTCTCCCTATGTTGCCCAGACTGTAGACTAGACACACTTCAAGTGCTCAACAGCTATCTGTGACTAATGGCTACTATACTGGCCAATGTAGGTAAAATATACAGAGATTGCAAGTCATCGCAGCACGTAATGAAAAAGCCATAAATTGTATTCAGTGGATTGGCTTTCTGGTATATCTAGGACCACGGGTTCTTCCTAGAAATGCATCTTTCAATAATATAACAAGAAATAAAGGTCAATAAGTTAAACTGACTCAGTGGGGTAAAGTGAGGAGTCATCCACTCTCAGGAGTATGATCAGTAAAGAATCTGGTTAGTAGCTAGAGACACAAACTTGAAGCTGGCTTCTCAGTCAGTGTCATCAAGTGTCACCAGCTAAGAGTGGCTGTAATTCTTGACATCTGAGAATTTTATAATCCTGATCTCAACTGTGCCACAAGGTTCCCAGTCTCAGCAGTTGTGTTCAGGCGTGAAGCAGGGCACACCTGCCTGCTGGGTGGGTGCACTTGAGGGAACTGGCTAATTGGCTAACTTAGGCAGGGCTGGGTGTGAAGGGCAGAAGGAAAGTCAGGAAAAGGGTTTAGGGGCTTAGAGGAGTTCCTGTAAGGACTGAAGAAAGCACTGAATGGATGGGTGTGATATTGTGGAAATGTTTTTGGCTTTTCTCCCCATTTCCCAGCTATAACTCCTAAATTCCTTGGATTCTCCAAAGTCATATGTGTCTTTTTGTATGCTACTGAGATGGCTGTGGCTGTGGATCCCCAGATAACTTCAGCTCCCCAACCTCCAAGAAGGGGAGAGGGGTTAAAGGTTAAACTGATCAGCAATGACCAATGATGTAGTCCATCATGCCTATGTAATGAAGCTTCCACAAACCCCAAAGTAACTGGGTTCGAATGAGCTTCTGGATGGCTAAACATGTGGTGGTTCCTAGAGGGTGGTGCCCAAGGAGGGCATGGAAGCTCCGTGCCCCTTCCTACGTCCCTTGCCTAATCATCGATTCATCTGTATCCTTTCTAATCTCCTTTATAATAAACTGGTCAGCCGGGTGCGGTGACTCATGCCTGTAATCCCAGCACTTTGGGAGGCTGAGGCGGCCAGGTCATAAGGTCAGGAGTTCAAGACCAGCCTGGCCAACATGGCGAAACTCTGTCTCTACTAAAAATACAAAAATTAGCTGGGCGTGGTGGCAGGCGCCTATAATTCCAGCTACTCGGGAGGCTGAGGCAGGAGAATCGCTTGAACCTGGGAGGCGGAGGTTGCAGTGAGCTGAGATCGTGCCATTGCACTCCAGCCTCGGCAACAAGAGCAAGACTCCGTCTCAAAATAAATAAATAATAAAATAAACTGTTCAATGTGTTCCCTGAGTTCCATGAGCCACTCCAGCTAATTAACAGAACCCAAGGAGTGAACAGGGGAACTCCAATTTAGAGCTGGTCTGTCAGAAGCATAGATGAAAACACTTGGGGCTTGTGATTGGCATCTGAAGGGGTGCGGCAGTGTTGTGGGACTGTGCCCTCAACCTGCGGGATCTGAAGATATCTCTAGGTGGAGAATGCCAGAATTGAATGGAATTGGACGATGCCTATCTATTGCCCACTGCAGAACTACTAGCTTGGTTGCTGGTGGGGAGAAATTCCCACACATTTTGGTTACGAAGTCACTGAAGTATTCTATGTTATGAGACTGTGGTAGGAAAATCACACTTTGTTTTTTTCTATATCCTCAGTGGGGAAGAAGTATAGGGTGTGGCTCAAAATAGTAGGAAGGAATTAGTGTTGGGGATGTTAGGTGTCATGAGACAGAAAGAAGCAGATGCCACCTGGTCCCCTCAACCAAAAGGAGCAGAGAAGAGGCGTGCCAGCTGCAACAATGGAGGGAATGTCTGTGGCTAGAGCCCTCTCCAGACAGGCTGAAGAGAGAGGGGCCTGCTACAGGCAACAAGCCACAAATGCAGGGAGGGCTTAGGTGAGCAAGTGCTGTCCCGGCACCTGGACGGGCAGCATCGGCACTGTAATGACATTTTCTTCTCTGGCTACAAGTCAAGGCCAAAGGAGGAGGCATTGGAATTTTCTAATTATGCTTTATGGTGTTTTTTTTTTTTTGAGACCAAGTTTCATGCTTGTCACCCAGGCTGGAATACAGTGGTGAGATCTCGGTTTACTGCAACCTCTGCCTCCCAGGTTCAAGCGATTCTCCTGCCTCAGCCTTCCGAGTAGCTGGGATTACAGGCGTGTGCCACCACATGTGGCTAACTTTTGTATTTTTAGTACAGGTGGGGTTTCACCATGTTGGCCAGGCTGCTCTCGAATCCCTGACCTCAGGCGATCCGCCTGCCTCGGCCTCCCAAAGTGCTGGGATTGCAGGTGTGAGCCACCGTGCCCGGCCTCCTGTGCTTTATACAGTACTCTTGTGGTTCAGAACTGCGGACCTGAGGCTGTTTCTGGATATACCTTTCACAAATGCCAGGGACCATAAAGATTAGCAGTCGTATCGCCAAGATTATAAATATGATAGAAAAGCCAACTGAATCAACGTCTATAACGGTTTGCAACACAGCGATGATCCCAACTTCACCATAACTTCCATATTTATTAGTTGACACTCTGAGTTTTCCTTCTCCTATGGATGAGTTTTATTTTTCAGTATTAAACAAATTTTTATGAGCATATATTACTGTTATAATGGGAGATAAGGCGTTTAAGGAAAGAAATCCATGTATGGAGGCTGGGCGTGGTAGCTCACGCCTGTAATCCCAGAACTTTGGGAGGCTGAGGCAGGAGGATCACCTGAGGTCAGGAGTCTGAGACCAGACCAGCCAACATGGAGAAACCCTGTCTCTATTAAAAATGCAAAAAACTAGCCAGGCGTAGTGGCGTGTGTCTGTAATCTCAGCTACTTGGGAGGCTGAGGCAGGAGAATCGCTTGAACCCAGGAAGTGGAGGTTTTGGTAAGCTGAGACCGTGCCACTGCACTCTAGCCTAGGTGACGGAGTGAGATTCCATCCAACCCCCCACCCCCCAAAAAAAAGAAAAAAAAAGAAATATCCATGTATGGAGATAGCTTCCTTTTTTTTTTAATTTTATTTTTTTGAGACAGGGTCTCTCTCTGTTGCCAGGCTGAAGTGCAGTGGCACGATCACAGCTCACTACAGCCTCAACCTCCCAGGCTCAAGGGATCCTCAGCCTCCTGAGTAGCTGGGAATATAGGTGTAGCTACCACACTAGGCTAATTTTTGTATTTTTGTGGAGATGAGGTCTCACTGTGTTACCCAGATTGGTCTCGAACTCCTGAGCTTAAGCAATCTGCCTGCCTCAGCCTCCCAAAGTGCTGGGATTACAAGTGTGTGCCACCGTGTCTGGTGGCAGATAGATTTCTTATTCCACTTATGTTTCACAGTGAGGTCCACATACATCTGCATACAGCGTGGAGGGTGAGGGGTGCAGCTGTCAGTTCCACAATCGATTGCTCAAGCATTACACAAGAACCTTCATGAGAAAAGCTGGGCCCCAGGTCTGACTGAACTCTCTAAAGACAGCGAGCAGGGAAGTAAGACTTGAGAACAAGTGCAAAGCTAACCTCAGATTCTGTCCAACGTCTCTTGCCTATCTGCTATCTGATATCCCCCAAAGGAGGACAGCACTGCTGGGGTAATATCATTTGGCTGAACCTCTTTCGTATACAAACCTGCAGGTCTTTTAGATCCTTCTTGTTTTCCAGGTTGGGAGTTCTTGTTACAAAGTCATTCAGCATGCTGTTGGGAGACAGTCAGCTTCAGATTAAAAATGCTGCAGAAATAAAATATGTGCCAAAAGAAAATATTACACAATGACAATGTGGTGACATGATACCTGAGAAGCAGAAAATACCCAGGTGGGGCTAGATTCAACTGTACAGACTCCTTCAATACTCCCAACAGTGAAGAAAAGTTCTCTTGCAAGGCTGGTACTGGAAGCCTGTTTTTTTTAAAGATAGGAAAAACACTTAACCATGAACAAGGCAAAATACAACATTTATTTACAAGCACATTTAAGATCCTGGTGGTTGGAAAGCAAAGGGTAAACAGCACACCCCACCGACCTTTTTCTTTTTAAAAAATTACAATATACACAAGCTAAACTTTGGTATTCTGGCAAGCACTTGGAGTTTGGGAACCTGAAATCCTACTGCTGGCAGGTGAGATACTACAGCAGTAGAATTTGGGAACCTGAAATCCTACTGCTGCCTGGTTTCCTTGTCTATAAAATAAAAGCCTTAAACTAGATGATCAACTTTGATCTCTCAGGCCTTTCCTTTTTTTGAAGACAGAGTCTTGCTCTGTCGCCCAGGCTGGAGTGCAGCGGCGTAATCTCGGCTCACCGTAACCTCTGCCCCACCGAGTTCAAGTGATTCTCATTCTTCAGCCTCCCGAACTGGGATTACAGGTGCCTGCCACCACACCAGGCTAATTTTTTGTATTTTTAGTAGAGATGGGGTTTCATCACGTTGGCCAGGCTGGTCTTGAACTCCTGGACTCAGGTAAATCCACTTGCCTCAGCCTCCCAAAGTGCTGGGATTACAGGCGTGAGCCACCGTGCCTGGTTGATCTCTCAGGCCTTTCTAGAGCTGATATTCTGCTTCCCTAAAGTGGCTGGTAACAGAGCATCACCTGTCGGAAGGCTGCAAAGCATTAGGTCCCGGGACACTCACCAGGAAACTGGCCTACCCCGCTCTGTAGCTCTCAGGATGAGGATTCTGAGATGACTGCTCCAAAGCGAGACAGCACAGCCCAGGAAATGAAAGCTCAGACTGCAGTCAGAGTGTCCCAGGTCCAAGTCCTGGTTCTCCAACTTACTACCTACTGTGTGACCTAGGTGGTTCCTCCTGGCAAAAGGAGGATGACCAAATCTAACCTGCAGCTGTGGGAAAGCTCAGCTATCCCTTAGGCCCCTGCAGTCAACATTCGCCAGCAACACAACATGTATTAGCTGTCATAGGAGGGAAGTGACCGGCTCACCTTTAACTCCTGGAGGAAAGAATGACAGTGATGCTCACGGGGGAAGTGGTCTGAATTTAAACCCACCCTGGTCATCTACCAGGAGGCCTCGATTTACCGTCCTGCAACTTCAGAATGTGGTGAATGGGAATAACCACGGAATGTTAACTGTGTGAACCAAGGAGCCTGTGCCTGGTTGTCGGAGTTATTTATAGTGAGACTCCTGATGGCTATGTAGGGATACTGAGGTTTCCTTGAGAAGTGGTCTATACCTCCCTCACCCCCCCACCCCGCCTTTTTTTTTTCTTTTTTGAGATCGAGTCTCATTCTGTCCCCCAGGCTGCAGTACAGTGGCGTGATCTCAGCTCACGTCAACCTCTGCCTCCTGGGTTCAAGTGATTCACGTGCCTCAGCTTCCTGAGTAGCTGGGACTACAGGCACGACACCACCAAGCCCTGACTAATTTTTTTTGTAGTTTTAGTAGATATGGGGTTTTACCACACTGGCCAGGTTGGTCTCAAACTCCTGGCCTCAAGTGACCCACCCACTTCAGTCTCCCAAAGTGCCGCGATTATAGGCATTAGCCACCACACGCAGCCCCCTCACCCTCATTTACAGCAACACAGAGCTGCGCCTGGGATGCGGCCATTGTAAGATCTGAATGAGGTCCAGTAAAGCTTATTTTTCATCCATGGGGAAAAACCTGGGGAATCCTCTTTAATGCTCTGTTAGCTAAGATACCTAATATCTATATTAGCAAATCAAAGCAGAAACTTCTCTGCATCAAACACGGGAAGGCCCACTGAGAACGTCACCAGAAAGAATCATTTCTCCTTTTTTTTTCTTGAGACAGAACTTGGCTGTGTCACCCAGGCTGGAGAACAGTGGTGCGGTCTTGGCTCACTGCAACCTCCACCTCCTGGGTTCATGAAATTCTCCTGCCTCAGCCTCCTGAGTAGCTGGGATTACAGGTGCATGCCACCATGCCCAACTAATTTTTGTATTTTTAGTAGAGACGGTGTTTCACCATGTTGGCTAGGCTGGTCTCAAACTCCTGGCCTCAAGTGATCGGCCTGCCTGGGCCTCCCAAAGTGTTGGGATTGCAGGTGTGAGCCACCGCGCCCCGCCCATTTCTCCTTTTTCTAAAAGAGGTCTTTAACACTTCCCTATCTGTGTTTTTTTTTCTTTTTCTGTATCAATTTAATGCAAATCTGAGCCTTTTAAAGTTTAATAGGCCTCACATAAAGCTTTGCTCATTTAAAGTGTTCGAGATACAGTGCACAGATTTTAAGATGTTAACTTTTTGGAGAAGGAAAAGTATAGATCAATATCTCGGGAAGAAATTATGACAACTTTAAGATATTTTCTGAACTATGGCTCTCTAGTAGTCTAGAAAAAAACCAGAGATATTATGCATGCTCACTGCCATAGTATCTGTATTTAAGGAAGTTTTTGGAGGACAGGGGACTGTATTACCTTTGGAGAAAAGCATAGCAAAATTGCAACACAGGAATGTCCACTAGGGGCGATTTCTGAAAATGAAAGTAAAATCAATTACTCCAAGTTGGTAGGAAATAAGGCTAAAAAGAATTCAGATACAAAGTGAAACAGATCTATGGCCTAACAAAGCAAAGGTTTTCGACTAAAGAATCTTTCAGATAGAACAACAGACATGATAGTGCCCATCACGAACAATTAAAATGTGTCCTAGGAGCCCCCAAATCATTTGTGCCCCCTTAGACTTCTATAGTGATCTCCCACCCTGTGTACCCCTCTTCCATTCCAGGCATCAGGAAGCATTTAGGGAAAATCAGTATTGTAACTGAACTTCCCCAAACAGAGAGCTAGGGCCAGTGTTGACTCCAATGAATGCATATGATTACCAAGAGGCAAGACAAACTTCTAATTCTTCCTTTGCTTCTTTCTCTCTTCTCTTCTCTCCCTCCCTCCCTTTCTCTCTCTCTTTCTGTCTCTCTCTTTGACACAACAGTCTTGCTCTGTTGTCCAGGTTGGAGTACACTAGCGCAATCTCAGCTCACTGCAACCTCTGCCTCCCGGGTTCAAGCGATCCTCACGCCTCAGCCTCCCAAGTAAAGCCACCGTGCCCAGCCAAAAAATTCTAATTCTTAGTTTAGAAGATTACTTCAAACCCAGCCCAGAGAGTTTCCCCAAAAACCCTGTGGCTGGAACTACCTGGAAACAAGTTCCAAAACACACGTTTCCCCCACTCCTTGCTTGTAAAAAGCTATTTGCAGCTATTAATTAACTAACCACAAAATGTAGTTTTGTTATTTGAACCGCCAAAAACCAATCACCTAGATAAAATCCAGTTCCTTTATAGCCCAGGAAAGACTAGAAATTGCAGGTATTTGTAGAAATTCAAGTAACGTGAAGGAACACCACCCAAAACCCAACTGTGTTAGTCCTCTTGTGACTGGCTTACTTCATTCAACTTTTTTTTTTTTTTTTTTGAGACGGAGTCTCGCTCTGTCGCCCAGGCTGGAGTGCAGTGGCGCAATCTCAGCTCACTGCAACCTCTGCCTCCCGGGTTCAAGCGATCCTCACGCCTCAGCCTCCCAAGTAAAGCCACCGTGCCCAGCCAAAAAATTCTAATTCTTAGTTTAGAAGATTACTTCAAACCCAGCCCAGAGAGTTTCCCCAAAAACCCTGTGGCTGGAACTACCTGGAAACAAGTTCCAAAACACACGTTTCCCCCACTCCTTGCTTGTAAAAAGCTATTTGCAGCTATTAATTAACTAACCACAAAATGTAGTTTTGTTATTTGAACCGCCAAAAACCAATCACCTAGATAAAATCCAGTTCCTTTATAGCCCAGGAAAGACTAGAAATTGCAGGTATTTGTAGAAATTCAAGTAACGTGAAGGAACACCACCCAAAACCCAACTGTGTTAGTCCTCTTGTGACTGGCTTACTTCATTCAACTTTTTTTTTTTTTTTTTGAGACGGAGTCTCGCTCTGTCGCCCAGGCTGGAGTGCAGTGGCCGGATCTCAGCTCACTGCAAGCTCCGCCTCCTGGGTTCACGCCATTCTCCTGGCTCAGCCTCCCGAGTAGCTGGGACTACAGGCGCCCGCCACCTCACCTGGCTAATTTTTGTATTTTTAGTAGAGACGGGGTTTCACCGTTTTTGCCAGGATGGTCTCGATCTCCTGAACTCGTGATCCGCCCGTCTCGGCCTCCCAAAGTGCTGGGATTACAGGCTTGAGCCACCGCGCCCGGCCTACTTCATTCAACTTAATGTCTTCAAGGTTCATCCATGTTAAGGACCTGACATCCATGTTGTAGCACATGTCAGAATTTCATTCCTGTTAAAGCTGAGTACTAACCCACTACATGCACAGATCCCACTTTGTTATCTGCGCACCCACTGATACACACATGGATTGCTTCTGCCTTTTGGCTGCTGTGAATAATGCTGCTATGAACATCGGCACACAAGTATCTGTTCAAGTAAAGCTATATTTTTTAATAATCACTTTTCCATTGCACAAATTTTCTTTTTTGTAGACAGGGTCTTACTCTGTCACTCAGGCTGGAGTGCAATGGCTCCATCATAGCCCACTACAACCTCATACTCGTGTGCTCAACTGATCCACCTGCCTCGGCCTCCCACGTAGCTGGGGCTACAAGTGTGCACTACCACCCCCAGCTAATTTTTTAATTTATTGTAGAGACGGTGTCTCCCTACGTTGCCCAGGCTGGTCTTGAACTCCTGGACTAATGTGCTAGGATTACAGGCATGAGCCACCATGCCCAGCCCCCCTAATTTTCATTTAGATTATTCTTAAATTTTTGCTAACTGTATGAGTTTAAATTGTTTGACAGAAGGTAATTATTTCAAGATTGAAATAAATCCCCGGTTTTTATT
>NW_012116267.1:255452-266510 GCF_000951035.1 Colobus angolensis palliatus
ACGCAAATTTTAATTTGCCCTTGACAAAGACTCTCCTTGAGCTGACTCTAGCTAGGCTCCTCTGAGCCCTCTGCTTGACAAATGATTCTGTCCACCCCCACACCAAGGGACTTGAGCAAACAACACCAGCATGGATCCCTAGGATGGGGACACCGGTCCTCTTCAAACGCCTGCCCAAGAAAGCTCATGGTTGCCAAAGAATTTACTGTTTGTTCCTGCCAACACCTGCAGAGAGGCCCCTGACCTCCCTTTCTCAGAGCATTTTAAGTTTACAATGATAAATACTTTCTCTGTCCCTTTGAGATGTGTATGTGTCTCCCACAGCCTAGGAATGTGTTTCTCAAGGACCTGGGAGCCATCTCTTTGAAATAGAATCACTAAGACAGAGTCTTGATCCCCCAGCCTCTGTGGGAGGGTAGGAGCCTCATTTGGATAAGCCCCAGTTAGCAAACCCAGATGGCCTAATCACATCTATGGACTGAGCAGCCTCCCCGCCTGCTCTTTTGTAATTTTCTGCTTCTCCAACTCTCCTTAAACCCCTGCTCCTTCCCCTCCCGCCTCCCTCATCCTTTCCCAGTCATCTCCACACAAATCTACACTGAACCCAGCACTTTCTCTTACCGCAGTGGTTACTGAATCACATCTGTCTTTACCACCTTTCGCTAGAGCCTGGTTTTGTTCATCTTCGACATCTTTACAGCTGCAAGTTCCTGGAGGCAGGTGCCCTTTCCCCTTTCTAAAGATTTTATTCCATTTAGTGCCCAGACGGCGTGTACCAGGCAGTGTCCTCAGCAGCAGGGTACAAGGATGACAGCCCCTGACCTCAGGTAGTTCCCACTTTAAAAAAGGAGCACCAAATCTTCATAGGTCTCCCCCAAAGCACAGCAAACAGCACCTGCACTTCACTACCCCAAGCAGTCCCACTCACTCTTGTTACCTATCTTTCCCTCCCAAACACAATTTCTAAGGAAGTAGAGTTATGACGAATGCCACCCACTCATCTACAGAAGCCCAGAGGATTCCCCAGGCTCCTCACCTCGTCACCCCCTTTGACTTGGGGTGGCCTCTTCACCACCTCCTTCACCAGGCGCAGCAACGTGTCAGTCTGCAGGGTGCTGAGTGCACACAGCAAGTCGACGAGGGTCAGCTGGGATGCACTCGCCGCTGGGATAATCTGCCAAGAAAAAACAATTCCTTGAAAGCTTAGATAAGGATGATGTACAAAAAGTATTCTATAGTAGCCGTCCCTGGAGAAATCAATCTGCTTTCATCTCTTTTTTTTTTTTTTTTTTTTTGAGATAGAGTCTTGCTCTGTCACCCAGGCTGGAGTGCAGTGGCATGATCTCGGCTCACTGCAACCTCTGCCTCCCAGGTTTAAGCGAGTCTCCTGCCTCAGCCTCCTGAGTAGCTGGGATTACAGGAGCCCGCCAACATGCCTGGCTAATTTTTGTATTTTTAGTAGAGACAGGGTTTCGCCATGTTGGCCAGGCTGGTCGCAAACTCCTGATCTCAGGTGATCTGCCCGCCTGGGTCTCCCAAAGTGCTGGGATTACAGCTGTGAGCCACCATGCCCAGTCTGTTTTAATCTCTTAAACACACATTTCCTATTGAACTAAGTAAAGGCTCCACCCATGGGAACAACATAATCTGATACAAATTAGGAATAAAAGGTGCAGTCCCTGATGGGGCTGTAATAGTGGTATGTTTGAATTTAGTAGAAAGCATTTTAGAAACATATACACTAAATTTGAAGGAAACAAGCGGTGGAATAAAAAATACGAAGACAGGAAGGAAAAACAGATAAACCAGCCTCCCATTTGCTGGCCTTGGAAGGAAAGCCCTGGTATGGGAGGCATAGTTTTGATGACATGAGTCTGCACACCCTGGTCACGCGCATTTGGAAGAAAAACAACTAGCGCCAGGCTCCTCACCAGGGAAGGAGCCCACAGGCGCTCAGGAGGGTGGCATCGGACACCGACCACTGACTCTTCCTCAGAGAACAGGCGCCCATGTCAGCCACAGAGGCTGAGCACTGGGGGAGTGTCCAGGAGGTGCAGCAGCAGACCCTGAGCAGGGGATGGAGCAGGGGTGGGAGGGAATAAAGGAAGAGGACTGAGGTTGAAAAAGGTAGGCCAACCTCTGCAGGACTTCATGGTGGACCAGTCAAGTGGATCAAGAATGTAATCCCAGCACCTTGGGAGGCCGAGGTGGGCGGATCACGAGGTCAGGAGTACGAGACCAGCTTGGCCAACATGGTGAAACCCTGTCTCTACTAAAAAATACAAAAATTAGCTGGGCATGGTGGTGGGCACCTACAATTCCAGTTACTTGGGAGGCTGAGGCAGGAGAATCACTTGAACCCGGGAGGTGGAGGTTGCAGCAAGCCAAGATCGCACCACTGCACTCCAGCCTGGGTGACAAGAGAGACTCCACCTCAAATCAATCAATAAATAAAATAAGGCCGGGTGCGGTGGCTCAAGCCTGTAATCCCAGCACTTTGGGAGGCCGAGACGGGCGGATCACGAGGTCAGGAGATCGAGACCATCCTGGCTAACACGGTGAAACCCCGTCTCTACTAAAAAAAATACAAAAAGCTAGCCGGGCGAGGTGACTGGTGCCTGTAGTCCCAGCTACTCGGGAGGCTGAGGCAGGAGAATGGCATAAACCCGGGAGGCGGAGCTTGCAGTGAGCTGAGATTCGGCCACTGCGCTCCAGCCCGGGCGACAGAGCGAGACTCCGTCTCAAAAAATAAATAAATAAAATAAAATTAAATAAATAAATAAATAAATAAAACAAGATAAAATGATTAAATCAGTTCAATAGTTTCCCATGCTGGCCTCCAATGTCACCTTTGATTCCACATGATTCTGTGGTATTTCTTTGTCACGGTAAGTTTAACCGCTCCTCTAACTTTTTAAACTTTACCTTCATCTTACTGTGACGCTGGGCTTTCTTTCTGCTCCACACTGCCGCAACAGCTGCTGTCAACTGAACCCCGAGATGGGCCGTCAACGGGTTTAAGAAGTCTAAAATTTTTTGTCTTATGGTCTAGAAAATAGGAAAAAAAAAGTTACTGCGGGGTAATATTGGGGCTACGGCATCCTATACATCGAACCAGCACCTGCTGTCCATTCCCGAGATCAAGAACCCTGTCATGTTCGTGCCCAATGCTGTGCTGAGGTGCTTCCCTGACGGGTGGATCCCAGCAAAGGGAGGAATCAGAACCCTTTCCGGAAGGAGTTGGATGTGTGATGGTGCCATGTCATGCCGAGGGGAAGGAGCAGTGAGCGGCCAAGGTGGAGAGATGGACGGCCAGCTCGACTGGTGAGGTGGGGAGACGGACGGTCAGCTCGACTGGCCAGGTGGGGAGACGGACGGTCAGCTCGACTGGCCAGGTGGAGAGACGGATGGCAGCTTGATTGGCCAGGTGGAAAGAGTGATGGCCAGCTCGATTGGCCAGGAGCATCTCAGGAGATGATGAGTTTCACCCTTGCTGCTGTGAACACAGCAGGGGTCTTGCAGGAAGGCCGGCAAGGCTTTGCAGCACTGTTTCCATCTGGAAATCCCACAGCCTCAGCTTGACTCTATCAGCTGTGGAAGGGCTTATATTCATTAGGAAAGTTCTTGCTCAGTTTCCAGAAATAAGCACCATTTAACTAATTTTATCATGTAATCAATTTAATTAAATCTGTAACATGGTCCTGATGTCACTTACCACCTTCCGCTTTGCTACTTACGAATTTCTCTGTGTTCCTGCCACGCTCCTCGCTCTGTAAATCCTGCTGCTCTCCCAGCCTGAAATGCCCACCCTAGTTAAATCCTCTCTACCTGGGGCCTCAGCTAAGTCACGCTGCCTCAGGAACCCCAGACCAGGCCAGGGCTCCTGTTCACACATTCTCAGGAAACCCTGCGTTTCTCTGAAGCCTTGCTCACATCGTTATTACACTGCCAGTTAATGTCTGCCACAGCCAGGGGGCAGGGACTTCATCTCTCTTGTCCCCTGGTAAAGCAAGAGAGCCTGGTGCTTGGCAGCAGGCACAAAACGTCTTGTCGAAGGCACGGATTTACCCAGCGCTTCCTGTGTCAACTGCCTATGTTTATTTCACATTAGATACAACTGAGCCAGCATGGAGCTGTCCCCTCCTTTCCACCATGGTTTCCGCTCTAGAGGGACTAATGGGGGATCCCGCTCCTTGGCCCTGAGTTCCTCAGGGAGGGCTAAAAGTTAAGTGCCTAATGAGCATTAGCCTTTATTGTAATTATTCTTTCTATCAACCCATGAGGATAGGATGCTAGCCACAGCCTGGTTTAACAGAAGAGGAAATGGAGGCTCAGAGAGGCTGAGTGCTACAGGAAGCTCCTCTAAAAAAGGTTTAGAAAATCTTTTTTTTCTGAGTGAGAAAGGTTTTCTGAATCTTTTTAAGAGCATGTTCTTGTAGAAGCTTGAAATACAGAATTCCCTTCTAGAGCACCCTTGTCATCGACAGAATGTCTGGAGGCCACCTGTGCACCATGGTACCTAAATGCAGGATGGCAAGGCTCATGCCTGAGGCCACAGATGGCACCTGGGGGCACTCAACTGATGTCAGATGTGGCAGATAATTGAGACACCACACACAGTAACACAGATGGTGAGCGACCGAGTCCTGCGCCTACGGCCTTCTGAGGCAGACACTGAAAATGGAAGAAGACTAAACTATAATATAAATATTCATGGTTGTGCATTTTTGGTTTAAGAACTGAAAGGCACCCTGACATTCCACACTGATGGGGCCATGTTTGACAGGCACCACTAAAAGCAGAACAGAGATGAGCTGTCCAGCAGAAACGCTTTAGAGACTCGAGACTTGGGTCTCTAAATCATTTAGAGGTGAGGACCTAGGTATCCCCGCCTTGAACCACTGGAGACTATTTTTTTTGAGACAGGGTCTCACTGTCGCCCAGGCTGGAGTGCACTGGCATGATCTCAGCTCACTTCAACCTCCATGTCCTGGGCTCAAGCAATCCTCTTGCCTCGGCCTCCTGAGTAGCTGGGACTACAGGTGCCTGCCACCATATCCAGCTAATTTTTGTATTTTTTGTAGAGATGGGGTTTTGCCATGTTGGCCAGGCTGGTCTCGAACTCCTGAGCTCAAGCAATCCACCCATCTTGGCCTCCCAAAGTGCTGGGATTACAAGCATGAGCCACCGTGCCTAGCTCTAGAGATTTTATTTATTAATCATTATTATTATTTTTGAGATGGGGTTTTGCTCTGTTGCCCAGGCTGGAGTGCAGTGGTGTGATCTTGGCTCACCGGGTTCCAGCGAATTCTCCTGCCTCGGCCTCCTGAGTAGCTGGGATTACAGACATGTGCTAGTACGCATGGCTAATTTTTGTATTTTTAGTAGAGACAGGGTTTCACCATGTTGGCCAGGCTGTTCTTGAACTCCCGACCTCAGGTGATCCATCCGCCTGGGCCTCCCAAAGTGCTGGGATTACAGGTGTGAGCCACTGTGCCCAGCCAAGACTTTATTTTTAACTACAAAATAAGGTGAATGGAAAATTAGAAGAAAACAGGCTAAAACCACTCGGACTCCTCCATTTCAGGTATAGCAAACTTACTGATAACAAATGAACTAGAGATTTCTACTTCTGACCTCTGACTTGGGTTTCATTGAGCACATCTGTTTATTATGCACACTTTCCTATACATATTTATTTTGGGTGGAACAATACAAGACCAAGTAAATGACAGAACTACAGAGACATCCTCTTACTTTGGTGGTTTTAAAGTAAACAGAAGAGGATCCCTTTGTGGCCCCTAGGAGATCGACAGGTCTCTTTTGAGTCTCCTCCTTTCTGAGAACATTCCACAGAAGGGCCATGGTGTTAACAGTTCGAGGCAGCTCTTCCAAGATAGCATTTCTGGCATTCCTCAAGTTGGCAGGATCACTTGCGGCCATGGTCTAAAAATTAAAATGAATACATGAAGTCGGCTTTGTCTATGGAATGGTTTTTCTTCCCACGAGGGCAGCAGTGCTGGCGGGATTAAGTCTGTGCTGTTGGACTCTCTTCTAAGCAACTCATACATGTGGTGGTCTGGGAGCAATAAGCTTCCCTGTGCATTTCAACCCATGGTTCTCTTTCACAGAGACAGCTGTGAGTCTGATGTTCCATATTACGAACTTTTCAACCACTCAGCCAAAGTGTTAGATGTATTCTAAGACTTAATCCCAGACAGGGTAGAATAACCAACAGCTAAAATGTCTGCCAACTCAGATTTCACGAACGCTATGACAGAAAATAAAAAATATGTGGAAAAAGATGACTATAAGCCTAAAATCAAACAAGTGGCTTATATGTTATCTCATAGGCTACTGATAGGAACAATGGGCAAAGGGCTGGCACAGGGATTGCCAGCAGGAAGAAAACTGTTTGCATGGCTGACATACATACATTACTTATACACATGAATTTGCGTTAATTATATACACGCATTTGCATACACACTTGCATTGCTAACACATATGCATTTGCATACATGTGTACATGACTTATGTAATATTTGCATATGCATTTGCATTACTTCCATATGCACATTAGTTATATACATTACATACATATGTTACTTATTTGAAACAGTCATAAACCAAAGACAAAACAATACATGAAAATTGCCTTGAACTCAAGGAAAAAAAATTTACCTTTTTGTTTTGGTTGGCTTGTTCCAAAAGACAAAAATGACTAATGGTCGTGAGACCTTCTAAAAGGGTGAGTGGATAATCTGGAGAAATATTTTCCCTCTTGGAGGTTGTGCTGTGGTGAAGAAAAGAGAAATTGGTTTGAGAACTTTTAAAGAATGAGGCCATAAGGGTTTCTAATCCCACATATAAACACAGGAACTAGGGAGAGATCACCATCTCAAATAAACTGGAGCTCTCGTCATGGAATATCATTATAATAATGTTAACCATCCTTTGTGCGATTTTACATTCATATAGTCACTTTGGAAAAATAGTTTCAAAGTTTTAGAATTTCTGTGATGATTCACATTTTTATTTCTGTTTTGCAAAAATAGTAGAGAGCAGCTGACATGCCCTGCAACACTGAGCTAGACTGGATACCTGTGTGGATTTAAAATAAAGGATCAGGGCTGGGCACAGTGGCTCACTCCAGCGCCTCAGCACTTTGGGAGGCCAAGGCAGGTGGATTGCCTGAGCTCAGGAGTTCAAGACCAGCCTGCGCAACATGGTGGAACCCCGTCTCTACTAAAATACAAAAAATTAGCCAGGTGTGGCAGCAGGTGCCTGTACTCCCAGCTACTTGGGAGGCTGAGACAGGAGAATTGTTTGAACTCGGGAGGCAGAGGTTGTAGTGAGCTGAGATCACGCCACTGCACTCCAGCCTGGGTGACAGAGACTCCGTCTCAAATATAACATAACATAACATAATATAACATAACATAGCATAACATAACATAAAATAACATAAAATAAAACAAAGGATCAGAATATCTAGTTGCTTGCTACCCTTCCTGACAATGCTAAACAGGCTTCTCAGTGGGATGAAATCATCCTCCAACCGACATCCATGGCAAAACAGTCATTCGTTATAAAAACCATCACTAAAGTAATAAACATGTCACAAAGAGCACAACGCACCTGACAGAGAGCTTCACAGATTCGCTTTCATACTGCTTGACCAAGTCATCCAGGTTTTTGCAAATCTGGACAACAAAGGGTGTCACTGTCCAGCCCAGGGACTTTCCGAAGTAGGGCAAGGAATGCGTGACCAAGCTCACCCAGGCGGGATGCATGCCGTAGCCGTAGGCGGGCTGCAGACCCCTCACCACCGCGGAGACCAGCAGCCCCTGGGAGGTGAGGGGGTGGGGCTGCACGTACTGCAAGGCGCTGATGGCCTGCTGGAAGTTCAGGGCACTCTGCCACTCCCGGGACAGGTCGGGCTGGTTTTCCCCCTCCTCGTGGGCCTGGCGTAGGTGGTGCTCCAAGACAATCAGCACCTGCAGCAGCTTCAGCAGCTCGATCTGCAGTGGGTGCTCACTCCAGATCTGGTCCTGACCCAAGTTGATGAGACTCTCCTCAAAGAGGCTGTCCTCCGGCAGCGCCCTGCCGTGGTGGGCGGTGGCCAGCCCGTAGCGCTTCTGGCTCGTGTACATGGACGCCGACAGGGAGAGCAGGACAAACTCCTGAACTTTGCACCTCTGCAGCAAGCTGTGGATGAATTCCACGTTCTTCCCTTCCGAAGACTTGGCCACCGAGACCAGCTGCGTCATGATCCTGATCAAAACCTCGACACTTTTGACCTGCACGTCCCGGTTGCCGAGAATGTCTCGGTGCATGACCTTCAAATAGCAGGGGTAGTAGGAGCGCAGGAAGCTCAGGCAGAGGTAGGTGAGCAGCTCCAGCAGCAGAGAGTGGGGGCACACGTTGGGGGCCTGGGTCTGGAGCTTTCCGTAGAAACTCTGGCCAATGAGGGCCTCCTGGTGGCGAGCCAGGAGGTTGGAGATGAGGTTGAGGTGCGCGGTGGAGCTGGTGTCCATGCTAGTCCTGGACACGGCCTCGATGAACTCCTTAGGGTTGGTTTTGAGCACAGCCTCCAGCACCGAGAAGGCATAGAGGACCCGCCGAGAGTCGTAGGGCTGCAGGTAGAGCAGGATGTGCTTGAACAAGGCCTCAACGGCCTCCTGCCTTTCCCGCTGCTGCTTCAGCAGCCTGGACGTAGTGAGGGCCTGGAGCTCCAAGTCGGCCTCCTCATCGCTGGAGAATGACTCAGAAGCCTGCGTCTTGTCCGAGTCTACCCGCACCAGACTTAACTTGGCCCCAGCCTTGAAGCTTTCTGACTGGAAGGCCGCCAGCAGGGCCGAGCGCTTGGGGTGTGCCCTGCCCCCCATGGGGATGGGCGCACAGCAGTTCTCTTCATTGCTCAGCTCCTGCGGGTCGTGGGAAGGGGAGGAGGAGGACGTGTTCTCGCTGTCTGTGTGGCCGGAGCTCGTGTCTGCGGACTCGGTGTGCTCGCTGCTGTCTGGGGCGCTGTGGGCTGTCCTGTCCGGAAGCTCCACGTAGTAGGGCAGCTCTTCCTCGCTCAGCATACCTTGTGGCGGGTACTTCTCGGGCTCCTTCTCCACTTCGGCCCAAATGGCTTCACGGTCCACCGTGGTGAACTGGCTCAGAGGCAGGTGCTCTTCAGAGCCGCTCTCCTGAGGCTCGGGCCCTGCATGTGCGTCTCTGAAAGAGGTTTTCTTCCTGTTAAACCAACGGTGCCAGTCATCTGAAAATGACAAGATGACAAACGACTTTAGAACAGAAGGCTCAGTTGTGACACATTAGCTGTAGGGAGGTCTTTGTCTTAAAGCCAGACAGGAAGATTAATTTTCCGAAAACTCTCACATGAACCACCACCACCAGAGTCCAGGTTATATTACAGACAAAAGCAGACAAAGGAAGGTGGATAGGTTTTACAGAACGTTCAAGGATAGGATCATTTAGTTACATTGTTATAGTAAACTTAAGTATCATAACTCTTTGGGGGCAGCAATTTTTAAAAATACATATTATTTTTTCCTAGGAATTCCCTTTCAAGAAATGTATCCTGGCAGGGCATGGTGGCTCACACCTGTAATCCCAGCAATTGGGAGACCAAGGCAGGTGGATCACCTGAGGTCAGGAGTTTGAGACCAGCCTGGCCAAAATGGTGAAACCCCATCTCCACTAAAAATACAAAAGGTTAGCTGGGCGTGGTGGTGGTCCTCTGTAATCCCAGCTACTCGGGAGGCTGAGGCAGGAGAATCGTTTGAACCCAGGAGGCAGAGGTTGCAGGAGCTCAAATTGTGCCCGTGAACTCTAGCCTGGGCAACCAGAGCAAAACTCCATCTCAAAAAACAAAAAAAACAGAAATGTATCCTGCAGAAATGTCAGCAGAAGACTTTCAAAGCCATAAGGATGTGGATATTCACCAAAATGTCACGTGTGTATAAAGACAAACTGGAGGCTGGGCGTGGTGGCGCGGTGGCTCATGCCTGTAATCCCAGCACTTTGGGAGCCTAGGCAGGCAGATCACCGGGGGTCAGGAGTTTGAGACCAGCCTGGCCAACATGGAGAAACCCCATCTACTAAAAATACAAAAATTAGCTGGATGTGGTGGTGCGTGCCTGTAGTCCCAGCGTGGGAGGCTAAGACAGGAGAATCACTTGAACCTGAACGACGGAAGTTGCAGTGAGCTGAAATCACGCCACTACACTCCAGACTGGGCAAGACTCTGTCTCAAAAGAGCGAGACTCTGTCTCAAAAAAAAAAAAAAGAGAGAAAAAATCAAGCCAGGTACAGTGGATTATGCCTGTAATCCCAATACTGTGGGAGGTCAAGGTAGGAGGAATGTTTGGGAGGCCAAGGTAGGAGGATTGCTTGAGCCCTAGAGTTCCAAACCAGCCTGGGCAACATGGAAAAACACCACCTCTACAAAAAATTTAAAAGTTATCTAGGTATGGTGACACACACTGGTAGTCCCAGCTACTCGGGAGGCTGAGGCTGGAGGGTCTCTCGAGCCCAGGAGTTCGAGACTGCAGTGAGCCATGATGGTGTCACTGCACTCCAGCTTGGGCAACCGAGTGAGACTCCTGTCTCTAGAAAGAAAGGAAAAAAAATCAAGCAGCAGAAGAGTATTGTATAGAAAGAGCCCAATTAGGAGAGAATATGTATAATACACAGTCACTAGGAAAGTCTGGAAGACTACCTGCCAAACCATGAACAATCCCTAGTTCTATCAACTAGCATTACAAAGGGCTTCCATTTAGGTTTTTATGTCCTCATTATTTCCATTTTAAAAATAAGCATGTTACTACTGCTATAATCAGAAAACATATGACACTTTTAAATATTCAAGTCTCTTTTAGGAGAAGTCAAATAGGCCACTGACCACTGCCTATTTTTTTTAAAAAAAGAAGTGAGTCAAAAGTCTTTAATATTGCTAAACAGTTTTAATAAGCAGTGTTCAATAAATCCATGCCATGAACCGGGCATGGAGGCTCATACCTGTAATTCCAGCACTTTGGGAGGCTGAGG
>NW_012116267.1:266828-278257 GCF_000951035.1 Colobus angolensis palliatus
ATAAGGTTTTTAGGATGATCAAACAAGATAAAGGCACACAAAAGAGCTTTAAAAAAAATCTATGTCATGGATATTAAGCAAGATCAAAAATGAAAGAAGAATATCAGAAATTGATGAGCTGCTTGAAGTGCATAGCAGTATTTTAAAAATAGATTTCTACAGGATTACAGAAGTAGGGTAGGGTAAGCAGGACACTTTATTTTTTTCAGAGAAAGAAAATGGCAGAGCAAAGATGTTCTCTCCTACTTGGAGGTGGCAGACTATTTCTGTGGTCAGCAGGAAACAGATTAGAGGAAGCAGCAAGGTAGTGCTGGGAGACTTTTAAAGACCAAGGAAGGCTAGGCGCAGCGGCTCACACCTGTAATTCCAGCACTTCGGGAGGCCGAGGCAGGCGGAACACTTGAGCTCAGGAGTTCAAGACCAGCCTAGCCAACACGGCGAAATCCCCCTCTCTACTAAAAATACAAAAATTAAGGCTGGGCGTGGTGGCTCACGCCTGCCTGTAATCCCAGCGCTTTGGGAGGCTGAGGCAGACGGATCACCTGAGGTCAGGAGTTCAAGACCCAAGCTGGCTAACATGGTGAAACCCCATTTCTACTAAAAATACAAAAAGTTAGCTGGCTGTGGTGGCCAATGCCTGTAATCCCAGCTACTCAGGATGCTGAGGCAGGAGAATCGCTTGAACTGGGAGGCAGAGATTGCAGTGACTTGGGATCACGCCACTGCACTCCAGCCTGGGCGACAGAGTGAGACTCTTCTTCTTCTTCAAAAAAAAAAATAATAATAATAAAGCCCAAGTAACTGCGGAGATAGAGCTTTCCTCTTAAAACAGAAAAGAAATACTAAAAAAGTTGCTGCCATGAATAGTAGCCAAACTTTTAAGAAGGTTCTTTGTTTACACTTCAGTTTTACTTTCTTACAATGTGGAACAATAAAATTTGATAGGGCCTATTTGACAGGGCAGCCAGCTTTTCCCCTAAAGGAAAACCAGAGGTTAGAGGTTTAGGCCAGGAGCCTTATAAAGACAGGAAGCCATTTAATATACCTCCGCGTACTTAGCTGATGGGCTGCTTTTCTCTGTAAGATAAGATTGAGATAGCCAGGCGAGGTGGGTCATGTCTGTAATCCCAGCAATTTAGGAGGCCGAAGCGGGCAGATCACTGGGGGTCAGGAGTTCGAGACCACCCTGACCAACATGGTGAAACCCTGTCTCTACTAAAAGTACAAAAAAAAAAAAAATTAGCCGGGCATGGTGGTACATGCCTGTAATCCCAGCTACTCAGGAGGCTGAAGCAGGAGAATCACTTGAACCCAGGAGGTGGAGGCTGCAGTGAGCTGAGATCCTGCCACCGCACTCCAGCTTGGGTGACAGAGCGAGACTCTGTCTCACACACACACACAAAGATTGAGATAAATACAGGATATTTATAACCCAGCAAGCTTGTTGTGGGAAACTGAGGACTAGAGAGACTGATATGGGAAAATAGGAGGATGTTTATTTTATGCTATGCACTGGCTCAGTGGATTCACATCCAAAAAACTGAGCATTGAACAGAGTGGCGAGGTTTTTATAAGCAGGCTTACAGAAGCAAAACAAAAGCAGTTAATCATATGACAGGTCACGTAATCTATAGCATAACTGATGACTTGGCATAACTTGCATAGCTGGTGGCCTTGTAGCTGCGTCGAAAGAAAAAACAAAAACTGGCTAAATACAAACATTTGTCCTTTCTTTTCTACTACACCCCTTGTTCCGGAGTTGGGGTGTCTGGAGTCTATTCCTTTAGTTTCAACTTCTCGAACAGTGTTAGCTTATAACTATCCTTGAAGTGAGCTTGCTAGGCAGAGGAAAACTTGCTATTCTTTTCTTTTCTTTCTTTTCTTCTTCTTTTTTTTTTTTTGAGATAGAGTCTCACTCTGTGGCCCAGGCTGGAGTACAATGGTGCGATCTCAGCTCACTGCAACCTCTGCCTCCCGGGTTCATGCCATTCTCCTGCCTCAGCCTCCCGAGTAGCTGGAACTACAGGCAGCGACCACCACGCCCAGCTTAGTTTTTGTATTTTTAGTAGAGACGGGGTTTCACCGTGTTAGCCAGGATGGTCACAGTCATGGGTCACAGGCCTGACCCCGTGATCCGCCCACCTTGGCTTCCCAAAGTGCCAGGATTACAGGGATGAGCCACCGCCTGGCCCTTCTTTACTTTTTAACCCTTGTCTTGCCACATTATGGGCCTTGGCTTTTACTTCTTAGACTAGGGCACTACAACCTTCTTATAGCTTGTCTGTTACTTTTCTTGGAGTGAATGAATGCAGTACTTACTATTGTTATTATTTTTAAATTTCTGTCTCAAGCTAAACAAACTCACTCAAAGTTTGCAAACCATCCCTTAGAAAATTGTGAAGTCATTAAATACAGCTATTGTAGGAAGTAATGTTAGTTCATAAAATGCATTCAATATTAATCATTGAAGTTTAATTGACTCATCAGGCTTAGTTTTTCTTTTCTTTCCTAATTTCTACCTATATTCTTTTACATTTGTGTTAAAGATGCCTCTGGAAGTTCTCTGAACTGACAGGTTTATTTCTTCTTCATTTCTGATAATCTGATTAACAGGATTTTATAGTCTAAAAGAATCTTAGAGCACAGAGAGAAAATAAACTACTTACCTTGTTGTTGAAGGTTCACAAATAAAAGTTATTTTATTTATTTATTTATTTATGAATGACAGAGTCTCTCTCTGTCACCCAGGCTGGAGTGTAGTGGTGCCATCTCAGCTCACTGCAATCTCTACCTCCCGGGTTCAGGAGATTCTCCTGCCTCAGCCTCCCAAGTAGCTGGGATTACAGGTGTGCACCACCACGCCTGGCTAATTTTTGTATTTTTAGTAGAGACAGGGTTTCACCATGTTGGCCAGGCTGGTCTTGAACTCCTGATCTCTGGTAATCCACCTGTCTCAGCCTCCCAAAGTGCTGGGATTACAGCTGTGAGCCACTATGCCCAGCCAATTTTCCTTAATAACAAAATATTATTATTTTGTTTTTCAGTGAAAACAGCAAACCCACTCACTAATAGTTCTAAGTGCTAGATCACTGGGTCCTTAAATCGTGGAAGTCCTCACAATTTACAAAGCACCATTTGCATCTAATAAAACTACCTAGTGGGCCTCAGTCCCTCACCTATCACTACTGAGGTCCAGTCCCCCGACCCATTCCTCCCTCACCCTTGGGTCCCATGCAGGCTGCTCACCAGCCGAGTTCTCCTGCTTGAGGCAGTGGATGGAGGTTCTCTGGGTTTTTGGCTGCAGCAGGAGCAGGAGCACGGGTTCGAGGATGCGAGCCACGTCCCCGAGGGAGAGCGCACGCACCAGCCAGCCCTGGGCTGCTGCGCTGATGGCGCCATCTGTGCAGGCCAGGCTGTCCAGCACGACGAACAAGGACCTACGGTGGGAAACACACCAGTGAGTCTGCTCACAGCCACCCCTGTGCACCAGGCACCATGGCAGACACTGGGCATAGGGCATCACCCAACACAGGGCCCCCAGGAGCTTCACCCAAGCTGGACTTCCAGACCCAAATGGATGAGGACAAGGGAGGCTCCACTTGGGTTTCACGTTGGAATCACCAGTGGGAGCATTTAAAATCCCAATGCTCAGGCCTCACCCCAAATGGGTTATATATCTGAGTCTGGGCCTGGGCCCCAGGCATCAGAATCAGCTGGCGTCTCTAAGGCTGAGTGCCTGGCCTCATGCCTAGAGTTTCAGAGGCACTCGGGAAAAACAATGTGGAGTAGAATGGGCTGCAATCAAGTTCCCGTCTTCAGCATGAGTCAGTGACGGGACAAGCACACACACCAATGGTGCTCACTCCCCCAGGGGAGGTTTAGGCCATCTGACCTCCCTGCAAAGTTCCCTCGTAGGGGCATGTTGTAAAAGCTGCTAGGTGATTCTGGGGTATGCCAGGATTCCTCACATCCCAAACAAATTAAGAAAATTCCTAACGTGTTCACATGTGTCTGGCAGAAATTCACTTGTTTATGGGAACCACTGGCTGTGCTCGGGGGGGTCATGAGCAGGGATCCGGTGTTCTTTTTTTGAGATGGAGTTTCGCTCTTGTCACCCAGGTGGAATGGATTGGCACAGTCTTGGCTCACTGCAACCTCTACCTCATGGGTTCAAGCGATTCTCCCGCCTCAGCCTCCCAAACAGCTGGGATTACAGGTGCCCACCCCCATGCCCGGCTAATTTTTGTATATTTAGTAGAGATGGGGTTTCACCATGTTGGCCAGGCTGGTCTTGAACTCCTGGCCTCAAGTGATCCACCTGCCTTGGCCTCCAAAGTACTGGAATTACAGGCATGAGCCACTGTGCCCAGCCATAGGGGTCATGTTTTCAACTGCATGCACCTCTCCCTCCCCAGCCCCACATGTTGGGCAGGAACCTCTGTGGAGTTTCCTTGAGAGTTAACGGTAGATCATAACGAAGACCGCCTTACCTGTCAAAGGAGCGATTGTGAGATGTTACTCGACTGCCTTGGATCTCTCTTGTCAGGTGCCAGATCACGGAAAATCTAAACAGAGCTTCCAGCCTTGTACCCTTGATGAGGAAATAAATGGGAGTGAGGAACTTGGTTTCATAACTGACCGCTGTCTTCAGTCACCATAAACCCCATTTAAACAACAGATCAAAGACTTCAGCAGAACTGACAGTAACCACAGCAAAGATGCTGCTTTCTCCTTTGACTGATTTGGCCAGAAGGAAAAGGAGAACCTGTGTCCTCTCTCTCTGATTGTTCACTTTAACACAGCAGCACATTCAGAGCTCAGTATTGGAGTCCAAGGTCACCCCTGTGGTCTGCAGCCAAAGGAAAACACAAAAGAGCATGGCTTCCTTGCAAGTGTCAGCCCCAAGTGTCTTAAAGAACGAGGACACACAACAGACTGCAAAGGAGATCCAGGACAATAAATTCTCAATAAAATATATATTTTTAAAACATTGGTTTATTATTATTTTTATTTTTATTTTTTATTTTTTGAGACGGAGTCTCACTCTGTCACCCAAGCCAGAGTGCAGTGGAGCGATTTCCGCTCACTGCAACCTCTGCCTCCCAGATTCAAGTGATTCTCCTGCCTCAGCCTCCAGAGTAGCTGGGATTACAGGCATGCGCCAACACGCCCGGCTAATTTTGTATTTTTAGTAGAGACAGGGTTTCACCATGTTGCTCAGGCTGGTCTCGAACTCCTGACCTCAGGTGATCCGCCTGCCTCGGACCCCCAAAGTGCTGGAATTACAGGCGTGAATCACCGTGTCTGGCCTTATTTATTTGTGGTTACCAGGCAGGTCTTGAACTCCTGGCCTCAATTTCTCCCACCTCAGCCTCCCAAAATGCTGGGATTACAGGAGTGAGCCACCATAGTGAGCCACCACGTCCTGCTTCAGTAAGTTCTTCCGGGGACAATCAATTCCCTACAACACCTGCAGAAGCCCTGCAAGTCCTTACAGCAAGTTTGAGCAGGTTTCCCTGGTGAGCCTTAATATGGTCACAAACCACATTTTCAAGGCTGTAAAAAGAATGGCTCAAGCTTCTAGTGGCCTTCCAGTATTGAAATCCTGGAACACCTCTGCTTATTTTATTAATCACGATGTCCACTCAGCCCCAGAAAGACTTTGACTGGATGGATGTCAGTCGGCCAAGCACATGTACAACAAGGGCCTGGGTGCTGCAGCATGGAGGTGGCGGCCAGAAAGTCTCACCTTGTCAGGGTCCAGGAGGGCGTGGCAAATGATGTCCTCGCAGATGTTGGCCGTCGGGGCCAGGCAGTGCAGCCGGTAGAACAATTCTACACAGGTGACATGATGCTCCCGGGTCTCTTTGTTCAGCTGATTCCAAAGCACACGAGCCACCCTCTGGGACAAGGAAAAGGCAGGTGGTGGGGGACCATGTCAACACAGGCAGCATCCGCTCACACCCTCCTCACTCAGTCCCAGCCCCGACATACTGGCTCTCACCTATATTTGCCATGTGAGAATCCTCCATGCCCAGAGACACATCATCATCAAATAAAGCAAGAAACCCACCAAAGGCCGGGTGCGGTGGCTCACGCCTGTAAGCCCAGCATTTTGGGATCCGAGGCGGGTGCATCACCTGAGGTCAGGAGTTCAGGACCAGCCTGGTCAACATGGCAAAACCCCATCTCTACTAAAAATACAAAAATTAGCCAGGTGTGGTGGTGGGCACCTGTAATCCCAGCTACTTGGGAGGGTGAGGCAGGAGAATTGCTTGAATCCAGGAGGCGGAGGTTACAGTGAGCTGAAATGCTGAGATCACGCAACTGCACTCCAGCCTGGGCGACAGAGTAAGACTCTGTCTCAAAAAAGAAAAGAAGAAAAGACCCACCAAAGTCATCCGGGCAGCAGGCAATGTTATAGGAGGTCAAACCTGGAGGTTTCTGGCCAAGAACACTGCAGCTCTTGCCTAGACTTCAACATTACTTTCAGAAAGGGAATTAACAGGAAACTGGACCAGAGGGGCTGAAGCATTCTTTCAACAGGCAGGTACCGAGCCTCACCCTATGCAGGCGCTGGGGAATGCACAGCTGCGCCCTCTAGGGAGTTTGGTGAATTTACAGTGGTTGTCAAAATCACTCACTCTGGAGTTCAGCTCCATAGCACTTGGTCACCTCTGGGGTTTGCTCAAATTGGTTACCACAGAGCATGGATGAAGAGCCACGCCTGTCAGCTTTAATTCCACTAAGTTGACTGTTCCCTTTTCTGTGCACAACGCTGTGGCAGGTGCCTACCTCACTTTTAAGACACTAATTATACCCCCAAATCGCGTCCTCCATCTTCCCAGCCCTGAACTGAGCTCATTAAACATATAGAGTCTGCAAAGGGCTACAGCCCCTTGCCAAGTGGCAGGGAGCAGGAGTCAGTGTGCCTGCCCCAACAAGGGGGAGACCCAGAAGGAGGGCTGGTCCCCACTTCCGGGAGGGAAATTTCTAAAGACATTCTTATACTTCACAGACTATATGAAGTTTACATCTCATAGACTGGAGTATTTTAGGCATAACTTAGATCAAATAACTGTTTTTTTGGCCCATTTATCTCCACTCAATAAAACCGTCTTTCTCTGCACAGATCAAGTTAACCACTGACTGGCTCAAACTTCTAACCATTATTTTGTTACTTTCTCTCTAAGGGAAAGTGATTTCCAACAATCACATTACAATTGAATTCTGATATTAAACTTTTTGACTAAGTAGACCGCCCCCTCTACTTCCTTGCTGTCACTATGGCAAATATATGTGCAAGAGACTCCCTTCTGGAAGGTTTAAAAAACATTTTTACAAGGTTTTTGAGAGTTGATGCTGATCACGAAACCATACCTACTCCCTCATATATATTTTTTGAGACACGGTCTCACTATGTGCCCCAGGCTGGAGCACAGTGGCACAATGTCAACTCACTGCAACCTCTGCCTCCTGGGCTCAAATGATCCTCCCACTTCAGCCTCCCAAGTAGCTGGGACTACATGTGTGCCACCACGCCAGGTGCTATTTTTTTTTTTTTGTAGAGATGGGGTTTTGCCATGTTGGCCAGGCTGGTCTCGAACTCCTGAGCTCAAGCAAGCAGACCTCAGCCTCCTGAAGTGCTGGGTGCTGGGATTACAGGCGTGAGCCACCGCACCGGGCCTTCCTTCACATGTTTAAACCTTACTCTACTCCCCTGTTCTGGATGTTGTCTTAGTTATCTGAAATCTGCCATCACTACCTGATAAGAAAGGTCAGGGCACCCTTGGGCTATCTGACCTTTTCTCGTTTGCACTGTGGGAAGCAGGAACTCTGGTATGTGAGCTGTTCCGCAGGATTAAAAAAAAGGCTGAAAGATCAGACAACAGCCCTGTCTGGAGTCTGAGAACTGGGGGCACATCCTGGCTATGGGTGAGGTTGCTGTCTCTAGTTCCAGCATCTGCAACAGGGACAGGTACTAGCTGCCGCTGTCCCCAACTCTCAAGAACTGTATAGTACATAAAAGTATGCTCCAAGGAATAAATCCTGGTACTCTATTGCACGGTAGAGTGACTACTGCTAACAGTAATGCATGCTGTATTTCAAATTGCTAGAAGAGACTGTTTTGAATGTTTTCACAACAAAGAAATGATAAATGTTTAAGGTGATGGGTATGCTAATTACCATGATGTGATCATTACACAATGTATAAATGTGTAGGAATATCAAATTGTACCCATAAATATATACAATTATTATATGTCAATAAAAAAAGTATGCTCTTGGCCAGGCGCAGTGGCTCACCCCTTTAACGCACTTCGGGAGGCTGAGACGGGAGGATCACTTGAGGTCAGAAGCTCGAGAGCAGCCTGGCCAACGTGGTAAAATCCTGTCTCTACTAAAAATACAAAAATTAGCCAGGTGTGACGGCCGCACCTGTTGTCCAAGCTACCAGGGAGGCTACGGCAGGAGAATCGCTTGAACACAGGAGGCAGAGGTTGCAGTGAGCCTAGATCATGCCACTGCCCTCCAGCCTGGGCGACAGAGCGAGACTCCATGTCAAAAAAAAAAAAGTATGCTCTAGTGCCAGGCAAGTGGTAGGTACTTGAATATGTACTCCATGAAAATGAAACAAAAATCAAGGCTTCAAAAACAACTTGGAAAAGCTTCCCTCACTTCCCCAGAATAAAAGGAATGTATTTAATACTGTCACTTTTATTCTATGAGTACCTTTCCAAATATTCATGGTCTCAATTCTTCATTTTTTTTCTTCCCTGTGCCTATATATAATGTAAATGTGCCAAATTTTCTGATCTCTAAGCTACATAGGGTCAAGATGACACTTGCTTGATCACTGCTGCGTATAGCGGTTCCAGTACTGGTTTCAAGTTCTATCAATTCAAGATCTAACGTTACTCAATTCTAGCAGGAAGGGGAAATGTGATACAAAAGTCAATGAGCAGCTGGGCACAGTGGCTCATGCCTGTAATCCCAGCACTTTGGGAGGCTGAGGTGGGCCTCCCAAACTCCTGAGGTCAGGAGTTTGAGACCAGCCTGGCCAATGTGGTGGAACCCCATCTCTACTAAAAATACAAAAATTAGCCAGGTGTGGCGGCGGGTGCCTGTAGTCCCAGCTACTCAGGAGGCTGAGGCAGGAGAATCACTTGCACCTGGGAGGTAGAGGTTGCAGTAGGCCAAGATCGTGCCATGGGCAACAGAGTGGGACTCCGTCTCAAAAAAAACAAAAAAAAACAAAAAAAACCTCAATGAGCAATTAAGTAAAAGCTCCCCTCAGGACCTGACACCATAGATGGGGTCCCACCTCATGGAACCAAAGCTGAGTGATGTGAAGAGTTCCACAGATGGACCCTCTCCCCAGCAACACAACCATAACTGGTGAAAATTATTTTAAAATCAACAACAACCAACCATTTAGAGTCTGAAAATTATCCAAAGGACATTCAGGAAATAAAGAGACATTTATTCCAGAAAATCTACTACATTTCAGTCAAAGCAGCAAGAGTCACGGCACTTGGGCCATGACCTGCTCATCATCTCCTTCCTCCCTGAGCTCAGCTCCATGGCAACGTCACTATCCACTCTAGTGCATGTGGCCAAGAAAAAGGGTGCTCTCTTTCCCCAGCTCCCAGTCAAGGGCTTTTGCACCTCCTAGGAGGGGCAGGCCAGCAGCACATCACCTTCCCACCCCTCTGCTGGATGTGGCAGAGACTAAATCCAGGCGAGTGCAGTGGAGGAGTCATGGGCTCGCTGCCTCTACCCAGACCCCACTCCCAGGCAGGAGATTCCACTCAGTCATGGCAGGCCCAGAATACTGGGGCCCCAGTTGCTCTCACCATAGCTTGCCTGGAGGGTGAAAGTTATATGCTGGGAGAGGCAGTCTCAGAAGACCAAAGGCTACTGCCTCTGCCCAGAGCCCTACAGGAATATCACTCCCAGAGAAGCGGGCCACTGCTCCCATCCCCAGCAATACAGTTCTGAGTTTAGCTCAGGAGGAGAAGGAGGCCACAAGAAGAGTGTTCCCAGTGGGAAATACCTGATAGAAATCTGTTTTCTCTGCAATGACTTTTAGTATCCCTGGAGCAATGGGAGGAACCGTCACCATCTGCAGCTTGCCAAAAAAAGGGTTGTGTCCAGAGCTCTTGTAGCGTTTCATCTTGTCTTCAATGACAAGAGCCAGGGACTGGGAATGGTTTATCACTTCCAGCAGAGTGGAAATGGCCACGTTCTGGAGGTAGCAGTCAGTCACACAGCAGCAAATGGTCATAAGGGATTTCAGCCAAGATGGAAAACTGGAACCACCCGCTCCTGAAAGGAAGCCCGCCGGAGAGGCAGAAACAAGCAGAACCGTGTGAGAATGGGTCCCCAGTCTGCAGATTCTACAGCTCCCTAGACCTGGGAAGTTACCTGAGAAATCCATCTGGACAGCAGTGCACTAACTTCCTGCTGGTGAGACTCATTTGCAAATAAGGTCTTTACAGAGGTAATCAAATTAAGATGAGGTCGTCAGGGTGGGCCCTGATTAATCCAATATGACTGGTGTCCTTATAAGAGGGACATGTCAAGGGAAGACAGGACATACAGAGGACACCTTGTGAAGACAAAGGCAGAGACGGGACTGAGGCAGCTGCAAGCCGAGGAGTCCCCCAAGGGTTGCCGGCCAGCGCCAGAAGCCGAAGAGGCCGAAAAGTATTCTACCTGGAGTCTCAGAGGAGGAGCGTGGCTCGGCTGACACCTTGATCTTGGACTTCTGGCTTCCAGAACTATGAGACAAATTTCTCAGTTTACTGTACTTTGTTAGGGAGCCCTAGCAAACCAATATATAAATACTGGCCAGGCCTGGTGGCTCACGCCTGGGAGCCGAGGCGTGGCAGATCATATGAGGCCAGGAGTTTGAGACCAGCCTGGCCAACATGGTGAAACCCCATTTCTACTAAAAATATGAAAATTAGGGGGCCAGGCGCAGTGGCTCACGCCTATAATCCCAGCACTTTGGAAGGCCTAGGCGGGTGGATCACGAGGTCAAGAGATTGAGACCATCCTGGCCAACATGGTGAAACCCTGTCTCTACTAAAAATAAAAAATTAGCTGGGCATGGTGGCACATGCCTGTAATCTCAGCTACTCGTAAGGCTGAGGTAGGAGAATCACTTGCACCCGGGAGGCGGAGGCTGCAGTGAGCCAAGATTGTGCCACTGCACTCCAGCCTGGTGACAGAGCGAGACGCTGTCTCAAAAAAAAAAAAAAAAAAAAAAATTAGCTGGGCATAGTGGCACGTGCCTGTTGTCCCAGCTGCTGGGGAAGCTGAGGCAGGAGAATCACTTGAACCCAGGAAGCGGAGGTTCTAGTGAGCTGAGTTGGTGCCACTACACTCCAGCCTGGGCAACAGAGCCAGACCCTATCTCAAAA
>NW_012116267.1:281924-287854 GCF_000951035.1 Colobus angolensis palliatus
TGGTGAAACCCCGTCTCTACTAAAAATACAAAAATTAGCTAGGTGTGGTGGCAGGCGCCTGTAGTCGCAGCTACTTGGGAGGCTGTGCCTGTAGTCCCAGCTATTTGGGAGGCTGAGATGGGAGGATCGCTTGAACCTGGGAGGCAGAGGTTGCAGTGAGCTGGGATCGTGCCAGTGAACTCCAGTCTGGGTGACAGAGAGAGACACTGTCATAAAATAAAAAATATAACATAACACAACATAACATAACATAACATTAACAGCCAGGCTGACCAAAGCATACTCTAACCTCAATAAAATAAGGCCTTGCTGTTGCCTGTGGATCCAATTGCAATTAACTTATTCATCCCAGGGTTGTGAGCTTATTTGGACAGAAAAGCATACTGGTAGCTGCTGAGAAGTAAGACTCTAAGACAGCCAAGAGCATTATAGTGGAGATGAACAAGAAATAAGTTTTACAGCATGCCTCATAGGACAAAACAGGGTTTGAGACATGACCTTATTCCTCCCATAAAGAAAATGGCATGGGAAAGGCCTCTCCAGGAAAGCTCAGTGTTCCCGGGGTACGCCACGGCAGACAATTTAGAGGTGGTGCAATTCACCCGGTTAAAAGAGATGGTAAAGCTGATTATAATAGCTTAAAACAGAAATGCTTTTATCTGACCAGTCATACATTAATTTCAGTAAAAATTTAAGAAAACTGAAGATTTCAAAAACGCTCTATCCAGTCACAAAGCCATAAAACTAGGCTGCTTTCAATAGATGACGCAGCCAGGAGAGGAAAGCTGATTTGATGAATGTAACCAGAAAATGCACAGAGGATTTTCTAAAGTTAGACTTTGAAAGCAGCTTCAGAATTACAAGGCAAAGATTATGTGAACCTTCTTATTGGAGATGTTTTTATTCTGCTAGAATCTTAAATGAATTCTTTCCAATCCTGTTTTAGTTGAATTTTAAAACTCAGGAAAGACTACTCAGCTTCAGCTACTTATATATAATCTGACATTCTAAGCAGCTACAAAACTGTTAAACCCTCTCATCCTTCCTAAATATTCTGTACTCTTGAACTGCATACTTACCTAAAGCACTCCTCAAAACACCTCGTCATATAATCCCAGAGAAAGTCTGTGCTTAGAGAAGTGATCAGCAAATTCACCGTTTTGACAATCTCAGAGGCATTTCTGTTTTCTTTGATTGCACTGTAAAAGGGGAGGACATGAATAAATATATCTATAAAAAAATCCTGAATTACAAAAAGTGTCCAAAAAACTGTAATCGATTTCACCATCTGTAACTTATTTCTAGAGATGACACATCCTGATAAAAATGGAAATACTACTGTTCTTATAATGTGTTTGCATAATGCCATCCTAAACAATATTTATATTGATACAGTCTCTTAAAAACAAATTTCAGGGCCAGGTGTGGTGGCTTACACCTGTAATCACAGCACTTTGGGAGGCTGAGGTGGGTGGATCAGCTGGGTCAACATGGTGAAACACTGTTTCCACAAAAATACAAAAATTAGCAGGGCACGATGGCGGATACCTGTAATCCCAGGTACTCGGGAGGCTGAGGTGGGAGAATTGCTTGAACCTGGGAGGCGGAGGTTGCAGTGAGCTGAGATTGCGCCACTGCACTCCAGCCTGGGTGACAGAGAGAGACTCTGTCTCAAAAAAAAAAAAAAAAAAGTAAAGCAAGTTAGAGACCAGTGTACGTTATGTTATCTTCAAAAAGATGTTAAAAGTCCTAACTCCCAGTACCGGTGAATGTACCTTAATTTGAAAATAGAGTCTTTGCAGATGATCCAGTTAAGATGAGATCATTAGGATGGGCCCAAATCCAGTAGGGTTGGTGTCCTTATAAAGAGGAGAGATCTGGACATAGAGACAGACACGCACACAGGTTGACGGCCAAGCGAACATAACGGCAGAGACTGGGGTGATGCTTCGACAAGCCGAGGAATGCTGAATATTGCCAGCAAACCACCAGAAGCTCGGGGAGGCATGAGACAGACTCTTTTTCCCCAGTGCGCTCAGGAGGTACCAACCTTGCTGACACCTTCCTGTCAGACCCTGGCCTTCGGAACCATGACAAAACAAACATCTGTTGTTGAAGCCACTCGGTCTGTGGTACTTTACTATGGCAGCCCCAGCAAACTAATCCAGTACCTCATCTCACTTATATTTGAAATAACCAAAATCACACACTACACACACATATGAAACAGTCTGCAAGGCTAGTTATAACTAGCCCATCAACTGTAGCTACATAGTCATTAACTATATCTAACCATTAACTGCAGTTACAGAGCAGGCAAGTAGCGTGAGAGTGGGTGAAACAAAGGGTGCTAAAACTTAAATTTTTTTTTTGTAGAGACAGGGTCTTGCTCTCACTCAGGTTGGAGTGCAGCCGTGCAATCATGGCTCACTGCAGCGTCAACCTCTTGGGCTCAAGTGATGCTCCCACCTCAACCTCCTGAGGAGATGGAACTACAGGTGAACACCACCATGACGAATTTTTATTTTTATTTTTATTTGAGACGGAGTCTCGCTCTGTCGCCCAGGCTGAAATGCACTGGCATGATGGCTCACTGCAACTTCCGCCTCCTGGGTTCAAGCAATTCTCCTACCTCAGCCTCTGGAGTAACTGGGACTGCAGGCACATGCCATCATGCCTGGCTAATTGTTGTATTTTTAGTAGAGACGGGGTTTTGCCATGTTGGTCAGGCTGGTCTTGAATTCCTGACTTCAGGAGATCCACCCGCCTCGGCTTCCCAAAGTGCTGGGATTACAGGTGTGGGTCACTGTACTTGGCCTAAGTTTTATTTTGTAGAGAGATGAGGTCTTGCTGTGTTGCCCAGGCTGGTCTCGAACTCCTGGGCTCAAGCAATCCTCCTGCCCCAGCCTCCGGAAGTGTTGATATTACAAGTGTGAGCGACGGCACCATGCCAGGTGCTAAAACTTTTTCAAGTGAGAGTTTTATAAGCATATTTGACATATCACCTGGGTATCTTCTAGTGTTTATTCCTATCCTAACCAACCCTAAAGACTTTCTACTCCCATGAAGGCATAGGCTGCTTTTAGGCCCCAGAACCATTTCCACCCCTCAGAGCACACACCGAGGTTCCGCTGGTGGACTCCGTGTCGAGGTAGGAAGGCGGCATCTGGACTTTGCTGAGCACCTTGAAACATGTCTTCAAGGCATGTGTGAGTTCAGGTAAACTTAAGGCCTCCATGTCCTCAGCAAGAGGCTGCACCAGGCAGCCGAGCACCTGAGGGAGATACTGGGTTTGCACCTCAGAGTAAAGTTCCTGTGAAATAAACACATGGGTTAACCGCACATTGATGGTTTACAAGCAGAAAAACAATGCATCTCAAAATGGCATCTAATTCAAATTTTTAGGGCATAAATTTCACACTAATTTTCAAATTAGAAAACAAAAGAAGACTAGGCGCAGTGGCTCATGCCTATAATCCCAGGCAGCACCTTGGGAGGCTGACGCAGGGAGATTGCTTGAGCTCAGGAGTTCAAGACCAGCCTAGGCATAACAGGGAGACCCCATCTCTACAAAAAATACTAACATTAGCCGGATGTGGTGGCACATGTCTGTGGTCTCAGACACTTGGGAGGCTGAGGTGGGAGGATTGCTTGAGCCTGGGAGGATGAGGCTACCGTGAGCTGAGATCATGCCACTGCACTCCAGCCTGGGTGACAGTGAGGCCCTATCTCAAAAAGAGAAAAGAGGCTGGGCATGGTGGCTCACATCTGTAATCCCAGCACTTTGGGAGGCCGAGGCGGGTGGATCACCTGAGGTCGGGAGTTCGAGACCAGCTCAGCCAATATGGTGAAACGCTGTCTCTACTAAAAATACAAAAAATTAGCTGGGCGTGGTGGCGGGTGCCTGTAATCCAGCTACCTGGGAGGCTGAGGCAGGAGAATCACTTGAACCCCGGAGGTGGAGGTTGCAGTGAGCTGAGATCATGCCACTACACTCCAGCCTGGGCAACAGAGCCAGACCCTATCTCAAAAAAAAAAAAAAAAAATCTTTATCAACAGGTATCATGAAATAGTCTATTTACTCCCACTGAATGCCACTCATGTTTTAGGTCTTCTGATGGGCTGTGCCGGACACCCAAGCCTTAAAAATATAGGCCCCACCCTTACCACTTTGCCATGTAGTGAGACACAAGTCAAAAATGTCCTAAGTACAAATGAGGAAGGGAAGAAATGAGGCCAATAGCACCTTCTTGGCTGACACGATTTGAGCTAGTCTTTAAATACAGGTTGACAATCTCTAATCTGAAATCCCAAATCCAAAATCTGAAACCTTATTAGCACTGACATGATGCTCGAAGGAAATACTCACTGGAGCATGTTAGATTTTGGATTTCTGGATTGGGAATGCTGAACCGGTAAGTATAAGGCAAATAGTCAGAAAACCTGAAAAAAGTCCGAAATCCAAAATACTTTTGGTCCCCAGCATTGCGGATGGGGATACTCTACCCACATCAATCGCCCCATTGTATGATTCCTGAAAAGGGACTTCGGCACGGCTGCCTCTCACCTGGCAGCTGGAAGAGCGTTGCACAGAGCTGCTCGGTCTCTTCCTCGGACAGGTAGACAGGGAAGGTGGCACAGTCCAGCAGCAGGTGGCAGGCGGCGGCAAAGGCCTCCCTGCATTCCTCCCTGGAACCCCTCAGGTCAATGACCACCTGTTCAACATCCCATTCTCTCCCGTTTTTCCTGGCGGGGCTGCTGGGCGAAGATGACGGTGACTCCGAATTTTTTGTCTTGAATGGAGACCCTCGTGCCATGAACAAGTCTGAAAGCATCTGCTTGAACTGAGGCACAGTGACGGGCTTGGGCTCCCGCAAGTTCTTCCTGCTGCAATCCTCGGCCGCCAGGCTCTGCGTCCCACCCCTGTCTCTCTTCCCTGCAGGCTCCTCAGACTTGCTTTCTTCTCCTGACGCTGTCAGCTGTACTCCAAAAATGTTCTTGCTGGCAAAGTTGGCAATTAGCTCTTGGATGCAAAGAAACGTCCTCTGCATGCTCCCGCCCTTCTTCCAAACGTCGTCCCTTTCCAGAGAAACTCGAGGAACCCTCAAGTGCTCAGAGAGCTCCGGTGACGAGGCACTGAGCCCGATCCCACTGTCCTCAGACTTCAGAGGGGGAAACGAAGCATCTTCATCACCGGGAATCACTGCCTTTGTTTCCAAAATTATTTTGCTGTTTTCACCTCTTACTGGACTCTGTAAAAAATAAAAACACATGAATTGTGCATCTCTTAACACCAAGGTATTCAAGCATCAGTTGAAATCATGAATATATTTCAGTTCTGTTTTTCAAAATCATCACTCTCTAGACTAGAGAATCTCTGTGTCAAGCATATAGTGAAATTTAGGAGGCACCCAAAGCAGGGGAAGGAGAGGGGTGGGTGGCAAAGAGGAGACTGGTGGACCCACATGCTCTCTGGGGAGGCTGGCTTTTGGGCCTATTTTTCTTGTGGTTTTGCCTAAATATACAAACCCTTCAGAGTTCAAAAAAGTTGTTGAAAAGTTGTTTCTGCCAGGGCGTGGTGGCTCAAGCCTGTAATCCCAGCACTTAGAGGGGCCGAGGTGGGTGGACCACCTGCCGTAGTTCTCTGGGCAGCAGAGCAAGAACTGTTTCCGGCAAATTAACAAGTATCAACGAGCAAACTGAGCTGAGGGTAAAGTAAAGGTATGAAGAAATCAAATAAGGCCAGGAGTGGTGGCTCATGCCTGTAATCCCAACATTTTGGGAGGCCGAGGCAGGTGGATCATTTGAGGTCAGGAGTTTGAGACCAGCCTGGCCAACCTAGTAAGCACCGTCAATACTAAAAATATAAAACATTAGCCAGGCATGGTGGTGGGTGCCTGTAATCCCAGCTACTTGGGAGGGTGAGGCAG
>NW_012116267.1:291705-294782 GCF_000951035.1 Colobus angolensis palliatus
TATATACGTGTATATATACACATATATATATATATTAGCCAGGCATGCTGGTGCCTGTCTGTAGTCCCAGCTACTTCAGGGGCTGAGGCGTGAGGATTGCTTGAGCCCAGGAGACTGAGGCTGCAGTGAGCCATGTTCACACCACTGCACTACAGCCTGGGCGCCCCTGTCTCAAAACCAACCAAACAAACAAACCAGCAACAAGAAAACAAAAGGAAAACCCCAAGCAACTAAATAACTGGTGTAATTCCACCTTTAAAATAAAAGACAGGCATCTATGTATTTACGTATGTAGTAGAAGTCTAGAAAGAGGTAAAAATGTTTTATGGTTTTCTCTGAAGGGTGCTAGGATTACGGGTGACACCTTTTTTCTTGATCTTTCAAGTATCAGTAAATTCGACAATGAACATGTATTACTTTCATATTCAGAAAAACAATAAACCGCTTCCATTCTGGGAGAAAAAAGCCAACACTAAGAACTCTTGGTACACTTACAGCTAATAAACCAGAAAAATAGGAAAATTGATTTAAATTTTCAATGTACCCAATGCTAGTTCAGACAGAAGGAAATTACATTAAGAGTAAAGCAAAAAGGAAAAGGTTGTATCCCCTTAAAAGGAACAAACTAAACAAACAAAACAGGGTTTGTGTGTAACTGTGCACCTGAGGCCGATGCGCCTGCTGTCTTCCAAACACCACTCACTCTGCCTCCGGGGCAATGGAGCCTGTGCCCTCCGGTGCCCTGTCTGGGTCTCCCCCAATCTCCCCCAATACACCCTAGACTCCTGTCCTGAAGACTCACATCCCCTTTCCACTTGCCAGGCACACCCCCTTCCACTTTCCCTCTTCTCTCCGCCCTGTAAGAGAGAAGGTAGTATACCCTTCTCTCACCACTTGGGTATACTAGATCAAGCTGCCTTTGTTAAATGAGTTTCATACTTGATCAATACATACATTTCATTGTTTCATACTTGATCAAAAATACACTTCACACTTGATCAAAAAATCAATAAATACCTGTCACCCCAGGCTGGGGAAAGACTACATCAAACTCCCTTTAAACGCTTCACAGTACTCCGCAGGGAACAGTCAATTCCCACTGACTGACTTCAAGGCATTGATTATTTTAACCAAGGGTCTCACCTGCTGCATCTCCACTTTCTCTACCACTTCACAATTTATAGTAAGCAAGAGAGGAAAAAAAAAAAAATCATAGCACCGGGGAAGGAGAGAGATGCGTGATGTTAAAGGCCAAACTCATACCTTATCAACGAATTTCCACTCTGGGTGTAGCTAAGTTTAAGATCAGAACCAAGGGCATCTCTGCAGTAAGAATAAAAGGCCCTGATGACTTCGAGAAACAAATTCCCAACCACCTGAGGCCCTGCAATTAGAAGGAAGATGGTCAGAGACAGATTAACAATCCCTTTTAAATCAGTAAGTGACATATACGTACGACATACATACAGTAAACCTGCGCATACAGACAATATATAGTCTAAAATATACAGAAACTTAACTTTAGTGGTGACAACTTTAGCTGGGGAAACAACATTCATGAAAATAGCCAACATTTTTGTAGAACTTCCTATGTGCCAGACACCCTTCTACGCATTTTACATCTATTAACGTATTAAACCCTCGTAACAGCCATCTGGACAGATCCTGTACTGCTGATTACACATAAGAAGATGGAAGCACAGACAGGTTAAGTAACTTGCCCAAGGCAGACTCTGCTAGATGGAGGCAGAGCGCAGACAACATGTGTTAAGTGTGCATAAACTGCTGGCCAGGGACATTACTCAACAGAAATATCCAGAGAGCAGGGCAACTTCTTCAATTCCTTTAGTCATGAGCTGGAGCAACATAAAAGAAATGACGCCCATCCTGAAATGCTGAGGAAGATGGCACAAGAGAACTGGACCAGCTGCACGTTAGAGAAGCTTCACTGTAACCAGGCAGGGGATGGACAGGGCATTTCCGCTCTGCAAACTGCAACCCTCAGGCAGCTGAGGGCCTGACTTCTTACCCATGTATCCAGGGGAAGAAGCACGTAATCAATTCAGAGAAAACGAAAGCTCTGTCAACACTGGCAAAAAAGCAGATTAATCCAATTTTTAACACTTTCTTTTCACAAAACCAAAAGATGTGTCTCCGAGAGAACTATTTTCATGCTAGTTTCCTGTGTATTTTTTTTTAAGATAGAATTTTTTTTTTTTTTTTTTTGGAGATAGAGTCTTGCTCTGTTGCCCAGGCTGGAGTGCAGTGGCGTGATTTCAGTTCACTGCAATCTCCGCCTCCCAGGTTCAAGCAATTCTCCTGCCTCAGCCTCCGGAGTAGCTGGGATGGATTACAGACGTGCACCACCACTTCAGCTAAGTTTTGTATTTTTAGTAGAGACGGGGTTTCACCATCTCTACTAAACCTGGCCAGGCTGGTCTCAAACTCCTGACCTCAAGTGATCCACCCGCCTCAGCCTCCCAAAGTGCTGGATTACAGGCGTGAGCCACAGAGCCCAGCCTTAAATGTTTATCTTTTGTGGCTCAGGAAATTTATTCAAGAAATTTATCCTACCAAAATCCCTGCATAGGTACATAGATGTGTGCAGAAGTGCACCACTAAAAGGCCATTCAAAAATACTGAAAAAGGCCAGGTGCAGTAGTACACGCCTGTAATCCCAGCACTTTGGGAGGCCCAGGCAGGTGGATCATTTGAGGTCAGGAGTTTGAGATCAGCCTGGCAAACATGGCAAAACTCCGTCTCTACTAAAAACATAAAAATTAGCCAGATACGGTAGTAGGCATCTGCAATTGCAGCTACTTGGGAGGCTGAGGCAGGAGAATTGCTTGAGCCCAGGAGGTGGAGGTTGCACTGAGCCAAGATGGCGCCGCTGCACTCCAGCCTCAGTGACACAGTAAGACTCCATCTCAAAAACAAACAGGCCACACATGGTGGCTGACGCCTGTAATCCTAGCACTTTGGGAAGCTGAGGCAGGCAGATCACAAGGTCAGGAGTTTGAGACCAGCCTGGCCAACGTGGTGAAACCCCGTCTCTACTAAAAATACAAAAATTAGCT
>NW_012116267.1:302395-303758 GCF_000951035.1 Colobus angolensis palliatus
TTAGTAGAGACGGAGTTTCACCGGGTTAGCCAGGATGGTCTCGATCTCCTGACCTCGTGATCTGCCTGCCTCGGCCTCCCAAAGTGCTGGGATTACTGGCTTGAGCCACCGCGCCCGGCCTCTTTTTTTTTTTTTAAAATAGACTCTTGCTCTGTCACTCAGGCTGGAGTGTAGTGGCGTGATCTCGGCTCACTGCAACCTCTGCCTCCCAGATTCAAGTGAGTCTCCTGCCTCAGCCTCCTGAGTAGCTAGGATTACAGGCATGCACTACCATACCTGGATAATTTTTATATTTTTAGTAGAGATGGGGTTTCACTATATTGGCCAGGTTGGTCTCGAACTCCTCACCTCAAGTGAGGCCCATCTCGGCCTTTCAAAGTGCTGGGATTACAGGCGTGAGTCACTGTACCCAGCCAGCCCTCAGCTTTCTTGTTCTCTGCAAACAGCTACCAGGAGGCAGGTACACCTGGAGCACTGAAATGACATTCTTAGGCTTGCAATCCAATGGAAGAGATGGGATCTTTTCCCTGGGGTAGGGCTCACATAAGCAGATGTAGACCTTAAAGTGAACTGATATGGTAGCAAATTTCTTTTTTTTTGAGACGGAGTCTCACTCTGTTGCCCAGGCTGGAGTGCAATGGCACGATCTCAGCTCAATGCAACCTCCACCTCCTGAGTTCAAGCGATTCTCCTGCCTCAGCCTCCCAAGTAGCTGGGATTACAGATATGCGCCACCATGCCTGGCTAATTTTTGTATTTTTAGTAGGGATGGGGTTTCACTATGTTGGCCAGGCTGGTCTTGAACTCCTGATCTCAGGTGATCTACCTGCCTCAGCTTCCCAAAGTGCTGGGATTACAGGCATGAGCCACCATACCCGGCCGCAAATTTCTTTTCTTTTTGAATGGAGTCTCGTTCTGTCGCCAGGCTGGAGTGCAGTGGCGCAATCTTGGCTCATTGCAACCTCCACCTCCCTGGTACAAGCGATTCTGTTGCCTCAGCCTTCCAAGTAGCTGGGACTACAGGCACGCGCCACCTTGCCCAGCTAATTTTTGTATTTTTAGTAGAGATAGGGTTTTACCATCTTGGCCAGGCTGGTCTCAAACTCCTGAACTCGTGATCCACTTGCCTTGGCCTCCCAAAGTGCTAGGATTACAGGCATGAGCCACCGTGCCCGGCCACAAATTTCATTCATTCATTCATTCATTCACTCATTTATTTGAGACAGAGTCTCCCTGTCACCCAGGTTGGACTGCAGAGGCGCAATGTCAGCTCACTGCAAGCTCCGCCTCCTGGGTTCACGCCATTCTCCTGCCTCAGCCTCCAGAGTAGCGGGGACTACAGGCACCCGCCAACACGCCCAGC
>NW_012116267.1:303808-305401 GCF_000951035.1 Colobus angolensis palliatus
ACACACACACACACACACACACACACACACACACACACACACACAAAGAGAGAGAGAGAAAAGAACATTTCTATTGTTTTTGTTTGAGACTGGATCATGTTATGCTGTCCAGGCTGGTCTCAAACTCCTGGGCTCAAGCAATCCTCCTGTCTCAGCCTCCTGAGTAGCTGGGAACTACAAGTGCATACCACAGAGCTAGGCTCGGTATTTCAACTTGATCTAGACAAGTCAAGGATGTTATTCCCCTCCTTGCAAGTGGCTTTACACTTTCTAATAGAAAATAAAATTGGCACGTTTCAATAATAAGGAAATTAGTTTCCTATGAGAAAATTAGCCAACAGCACAATTTTAACTAGGAAACGTATTGACTCTTCCCCTAAAATAACTGTAGTATGGGAATGATACCCAGTTCATCAGCTGGTTGACCTAACTTCAGCTTTGCCCACTTACAACTGGCCCAAAAGTTATAGCCCCTTTTCAATAAGACATTAAAAATATAAGAGATTACATCCAGCTGTATCTTTTATGCCAAAACAAACATCAAAACAGTGTTGCCTATTTATGTAAAACATTTTCAGTAATGTGAGGTTGATAAAGCAGGCCATCACCACCAGTAAGCAAGCAAACAATAGCGGGTGTTGAGCCGTCTCTTCCCCAGCACTCACCAAGGGAATGACATCCAGCAAGAAGACCAGGAGGCTGCAGAGCTCTGAGACTGTCGGGGGAGGGCTGACGCTGTTCCTCACACTGTAATGCTGCTTCACTGGTCTATAAATCACAGCAAAGAAAAATCAATTCTTTGGCCAGGCGTGGAGGTTCACGCCTGTAATCCTAGCACTTTGGGAGGCTGAGATGAGCGGACTGTCTGAGCTCAGGAATCTGAGACCAGCCTGGGCAACATGGTGAAACCCCATCTTTACTAAAGTACAAAAAAATTAGCCAGGTGTGGTGGCCCACGCCTGTAGTCCTAGCTACTCGGGAGGCTGAGGCACGAGAATTGCTTGAACCTGGGAGGCAGAGGTTGCAGTGAGCCAACATCGCACCACTGCACTCCAGCCTGGGTGACAGAGCAAGACCCTGTCTCAAAATAATAATAATAATAATAATAATAAATAATTCTTCCTGCAGTAAGTCCAAGCATTTCTTACAATTTCCAGTAACGTTATTCCACTTCAAACATAATGAAAGTAAGACAGCTTTTGTAGTTCTCATAACTAAATTTTGGTGACTGAAAGTATCTAACATGGAGAAGTGTCAATAAGTGTCTTGAATCTGTTGGTGTCCAAACAGGTTCCCTCTGACTTGAACTCTACCAATTCAGACACGTGTGGTCCCACACCCAGGAGACATGGGGTGCTGTCGACAGATGTAATCCCAGGTCCCCAGTCCAAGCCCAAAGGCACAATCCAAGGGAACGAGGCTGGGCTGGAGAACACCACAGTCTACACGGCTGTTCGCCCTGCTGCAGGAGGTGGCCTGGGACTACTCCTCTCCAAGTAATACCAGGAGTTTATCAGCACCCGAGTTGCCTAGAATGCTTCAGCTTCTGTAGAGAAGTGTAACCCCACCAATCAACTATTGTTAGTTGCTTAT
>NW_012116267.1:306023-316006 GCF_000951035.1 Colobus angolensis palliatus
AAAAATTAGCCAGGCGTGGTGGCACATGCCTGTAAACCCAGCTACTGGGGAAGCTGAGGCAGAAGAATTGCTTGAACCCAGGAGACGGACGTTTCAGTGAGCCAAGACTGCACCAGTGCACTCCAGCCTGGGCAACAGAGTGAGACTGCTATTTATTCATTCATTTATAAATAAATAAATAGTGAGAGAAGGTCACTTTTCTCAACCTATGCTAATAGGATCACAGTCTCTAAGAGGTGAGCCTTCGGTGACCAGAGTCTAGTTCAATCCCCTTCATCTTACAGTGAAAATGTTTTTACTCTACACAGTGAAAAGAAGTGGCTTGCCCAGGATCGCAAGGCAAAAAAATGGAGGAGGTCCCCTACTTAACTGAAAATCAAACCGAAGCTCATTTTAAGTATGACATTGCAGAAACAGTCTTAAAAAGGAAATACCACAGGTGTTCTGTAGACACTATAGGAGCTCAAGGGTATTTTCCTAACAAAAACGTTCAAATTATTGTGCAAAACGTTTTTTTCAGACAGGGTCTCACTCTGTCACCCAGGCTGGAGGGCCGTGGCGCAATCACGGCCCACTGCAGCCTCGACCCCCTGGGCTCAGGTGGTCTTCCCACTTCCGCCACTTGGTAGCGGGGACTACAGGGAAGCACCACCACGCCTGGCTAATTTTTTTGTATTTTTTTGTAGACATGGGGTTTTTCAACATGGCTTTTCAGCCATGTTACCCAGGCTGGTCTCAAATCCATGAGCTCAACTGATCTTCCTTCCTCCACCTCCCAAAGTGCTAGGATTACAGGCATGAGCCACTGCGCCCGGCCATGCAAAACTTTTAAGTGACCACAGATCTGATCATCGAACCATATAACATGACTTCAAAGTTCTGAAATTCCAAAGATTAAGTTATATTCAAAATAACACTTTGGTTGTATCTCACCGTGTTGTATTTCCCTGAAAACAGGTAATCTGTATTCGGCATAGGATTGTAGCAGCATTTCTAACATTACCTATCTCCGGCTTGTCAAGCAGACTGATGAGGACGCGAAAAGGCTTCAGGTATGCATGATGGCGTTCCTCCACGTCGGCATCTATGAACTTCTGATGCAGTATCTCAGCCAGACCCTATTTATTTTAAAAAAGCCACACATTAGAATATCGTATATAATAAAGTGTAACAACATTACTGGCTATTTTAATTGTTAAATACTCTGGGACAGAAGGCAAACCAGTCACCCAGCATGCAACAAATACACTGCAGTTCCCCAAACCAGGGGCCAAGGAACGTGCTCACTGCCTGCGTGGAAGCCTCCCAAAGAAATCCACTGGGGAATCGTCACCAGGGATGCCCTGAACTTTCCAGAAATGCTCCTTTACCTCAACTAAAAGATCCTTGGAGTATTTTTCAAAAAAATAAGACGACTGATCTTCATAAGAATTTGAGATTTCAGATTCTGGCACAACGGTATTTCCTTTAATGTCTGAGCCTATAAAAGGACAAACGCCAAGCTGTAAAGAGAGCTATGTTTTTAAAGGACATCATATCGTGCAAAAGTCTCACGCTCCAATATTTTTAAAACTACATTCCTCTGACAGAAAACCAAAATCAGATCCAGAAAAACCAAGTCAGATTTTCTTCTTCTGACAGGGGTGTGGCTAATGATCAGACAGGCAGAATTCCATCTCAATGGGTATCAATTTAGTTTGTTCTAAGAATTCATCCTGTTGGCCAGGCGCGTGGCTCATGCCTGTAATCCCAGTACTTTGGGAGGCCGAGGCGGGCGGATCACCTGAGGTCAGGAGTCGGAAATCAGCCTGGCCAGCATGATGAAACCCCATCTCTACTAAAAATACAAAAAAAATTAGCTGGGTGTGGTGGCGCACACCTGTAATCCCAGCTACTTGGGAGGCTGAGGCAGGAGAATCACTTGTATTTTTTAGTAGAGATGGAGTTTCACCATGTTGGCCATGCTGGTCTTGAACTCCTGACCGCAGGTGATCCACCTGCCTCGGCCTCCCAAAGTGCTGGGATTTTACATGCATGAGCCACCAGGCCTGGCTGAGGATCATTTTTTAAAACCAGTGTTTTTTTGTCCAGCATTATGTGAGATCAAGGTATTCTCATGCACATGCCCCCAATAGCTGGAGCCTTGGATAAGTCTGCGAGATTCTCAGGGCAAGGAAGTGCATCCTCATGGTACGGGCAAAGAATATGGGGCTCCTGGGACCGCAACTAAGTGAGTCAGAGCTGGCGCTATGGTCAGGCCCAGTGCCCTCCACATAGCATATCAAGTCCCGTAAGAGCAGAGCTGTGCATTTAACAAAATCATCCTTTACACACAAGTCCTTAAAGAGCCGATAAATAGTCTTCTTAAAATCCTTATTAAGCTTCCAGGCAATGACTTTTAAAAGTTTTATAACTGGCCGGGCGCGGTGGCTCAAGCCTGTAATCCTGGCACTTTGGGAGGCCGAGACGGGCGGATCACGAGGTCGGGAGATCGAGACCATCCTGGCTAACATGGTGAAACCCCATCTCTACTAAAAAATACAAAAAACTAGCCGGGCGCCTGTAGTCCCAGCTACTCAGGAGGCTGAGGCAGGAGAATGGCATAAACCCGGGAGGCGGAGCTTGCAGTGAGCTGAGATCCGGCGGGCGACAGAGCGAGACTCCGTCTCAAAAAAAAAAAAAAAAAAAAAAGTTTTATAACTAGGGAGAAGAGAAGGAAGAAGGACTGAAGAGGACTTCTTGACTTTGGTAAGATCTTTGGTACAGATCTTTGATAAGATCTGAATGCTAGGCTGAGTGCAGTGGCGTGTAATCCCAGCCCTTTGGGAGGTAGAGGTGGGCAGATCGCCTGAGGTCAGGAGTCCAAGACCAGCCTGACCAACAGGGTGAAACCCCATCTCTACTAAAAATACAAAAACTACCCGGCTGGCGTGGTGGGTGCCTGAAATCCCAGCTACTTGGGAGGCTGAGGCATGGGAATCACTTGAACCTGGGAGGCGGAGGTTGCAGTTAGCCCAGATTGCACCACTGCACTCCAGCCTGGGTGATGGAGTAAAACTCCATCTCAAAAAGGAAAAAAAAGATCTAAATGTTGAGAGTTAATCAGAGCTGTAAAGTCCTGTCACAATCGTTCTGCATACCACCTTTTCTTAGGTGCATGAATATGGGACTTTGGAAAATTCATGAACGTGTTATCTTTTAAGTTGTAATTTCCTAGACTCTGTCCCTGGGAGGCCTTCCAACCAACAGTCAAGGGCCCTTTGCCAACAAATGTATAGGCAGTCCACACACCCTGACACACAGAAACAACGCCCTGGGGCTCTCGTGATCTCCAAAGTTATCCAAATGTCTCCCAAAACATTTCCACTTACACAAAACCTCCTCCTTTATTTACATATCTTCCACAATATTTGTAAGTTTTCTCCATGATACACCCTCATTCCATGAAACTTCTCCACAGCAATAGGCTTCTACTTGAATAAGGTTTCGCTACCATGTTTTGGTGGTATTTCAAGCTCTTAAAATGGAATTCAGTTGGCATTTTAAAAATCCCACTTATTATTTCCCCTTAAAAAAAAAAAAAACTGCAAAATAACCAAGCTATGTGTAGGCAGCAGACCTCAACTGATCCGTGCCGTATTTAGTCATTGTGGTATCTTTCCATACTTCATGATTCAGAGATACATCACCATGACCAAATCTTATTCCAGAAGTCAGCACTAAAAGGTTTCACATTAACTTTGACTTTAAAAGGGTGCATACTGCTCAGTACCTAGTAACCATGCATACAGTCTTCTGTTCAGGGACATGTCCCTTCTCAGTAGTGTCTGGGTGGCAGCTGAGAGAATGCGCACGATGTCAGATCTGAGGAGGGGAATGGCTCTCTCATTGGAATCCTATTAGAAGGACAGAGAAATTTACTATAAGGGAACGATAGGGGAGACTGCTGACTTTTTGACATGCAGCCTTCCTTGCTGGTCTACAAAGCTCAATCTCAAAAAGGGCTGGTTCCTTACACATTACCTATGGAAAGAAGCTATTCAATACGTGCAATGAAAATGCTATCCTTGCAAAAATGAACAAGGACTTTTCACTGGCTACCAGCAAATAACGCCCGTGAGTGGCTGAGCTGTCCTCTTAGGACAAAACTGCTTGAAATCTACATTCCACCCCCTGGGAAACACCAGGGACTTACCAGAAGAGTACAAATGACTTACCAGACAGGCATAAAACGGGAAGAAAAACAGAACGATTTCCAGATTATTTCTTTGCACAAGAACATTTGAGTCCAACAGGGAGGCACACAAAGATTTCACCTGTAAACGATCAAATGATATTAGCATTTTCAGGCTACTTTTTATGGTCATAAAAATGAAAGGAACCTTTCCCAGGAATCTTGAAACTGTGTTATATCACTCAGAAGACAGCCAGAAGCTGCAGGTCAGGAGGGCGTGGGTTCTAGCTCTCGAGGCCGGCAGGCTGCGTGACATCAGAGACGTTCAGCTGCAGACCTCACTGTTCCACGTGAGAGCCGGAGGGGTGTGAACCAGATGGCCAGGTTCTATGATCTCAAATTCTACGATCCCAGAAAGGATCCAACAGGAACCTTAGATTAAACTAAAGCTCTGAAGACACATGGGAAAATAATCCCGATCAATTCAGTAGATATTTTGAGTGTCTTTTCTGAATACAGATAGGTAGACTAGAGATGCATAAGAAATTAGAGCCACAGACAAATGCTCAGAGTTCAGAAGAGGAGAGCTCTTTCAACTGCAGAGAACAATGATGTTCCACAGGAAAGCGGGGCTTGAAGGACAGGAAGGAGCTGCACTGAGACCGTGAAGAACGGCAGGAATCGAGAGCCAGTGGGACAGGAGGGAATGGCTGGGAATAAAGGCACTGTGAGGCCAGGCCCGGTGGCAGTCGTGTGGGAGCATAGGGCCTGCAGGGAAGAGTGAGGTGTCGTGGCTGGGAGGAGATGGTTAGACTGCTCTTGAGCTTGGACTATAGCTGTTGGCAATGGGAAGTCAGGTATTGTTTTTTTATTTATTTTATTTTATTTTATTTTATTTTAATTTAATTTAATTTTATTTTATTTTATTTTTTTTGAGACGGAGTCTCACTCTGTCGCCCAGGCTGGAGTGCAGTGAGTGGCGCGATCTCGGCTCACTGCAAGCTCTGCCTCCCGGGTTTACGCCATTCTCCTGCCTCAGCCTCCCGAGTAGCTGGGACTACAGGCGCCTGCCACCTCGCCTGGCTAGTTTTTTTGTATTTTTTAGTAGAGACGGGGTTTCACCGTGTAAACCAGGATGGTCTCGATCTCCTGACCTCGTGATCCACCCGTCTCGGCCTCCCAAAGTGCTGGGATTACAGGCTTGAGCCACCGCACCCGGCCCTTTATTTTATTTTTGCGACAGCATCTCGCTCTGTCACCCAGGCTGGAGTACAGTGGCACAATCTCGGCTCACTGGAAGCTCCGCCTCGCGGGTTCAAGCCATTCTCCTACCTCAGCCTCCCGAGTAGCTGGGACTATAGGCACCCGCCACCACGCCCGGCTGTTTTGTATTTTTGGTAGGGATGGGGTTTCACCGTGTTAGCCAGGATGGTCTCGATATCCTGACCTTGTGATCTGCCCGCCTTGGCCTCCCAAAGTACTGGGATTACAGGCGTGAGCCACCGTGCCCGGTCTATTTTTTTATTTTAGTTTTCTTTTTTTTAGATGAAGTCTTGCTGTGTCGCCCAGGCTGGAGTGCAGTGGCGCAATCTCGGCTCACTGCAAGCTCTGCCTCCCGGTTCAAGCCATTCTCCTGCCTCAGTCTCCTGAGTAGCTGGGACTACAGGCAACCGCCACCACGCCCGGCTAATTTTTTGTATTTTTAGTGGAGACGGGGTTTCACCGTGTTAGCCAGGATGGTCTCGATCTCCCGACCTCGTGATCTGCCCGCCTCGGCCTCCCAAAGTACTGGGATTACAGGCGTGAGCCACCGCGCCCAGCTATATTTTTAAATTTTCTTTGAGACAGGGTCTTGCTCTGTCACTCAGGCTGGAGTGCAGTGGCGTGATCTCGATTCACTGCAACCCGCGCCTCCTGTGTTCAAGTGATTCTTGTGTCTCAGACACCTGAGCCGCTGGGATTCTAGGTGCCTGCCACCACGCTCTGCTAATTTTGTTTGTTTGTTTTTGAGATGGAGTCTCGCTTTGACACCCAGGCTGGAGTGCAGTGGTGCAATCTCAGCTCACTGCAACCTCCGCCTCCCAGGTTAAAGAGATTCCTTTGTCTCAGCCTCCCGAGTAGCTGGGACTACAGGCGCCCATCACCACATCCGGCTCATTTTTGTATTTTTAGTAGAGATAGGGTTTCACCATTTGGCCAGGCTGGTCTTGAACTCTTGGCCTAAGGTGATCCACCCGCCTCGGCCTCCCAAAGTGCTGGGATTACAGGCGTGAGCCACTGCACCCAGGCTAATTTTTGTATTTTTAATAAATGTGGGGTTTCACCATGTTGGTACGGCTGCTCTTGACCTCCTGACCTCAGGTGATTGACCTGTCTTGGGCTCCCAAAGTGTTGAGATTACAGGCATGAGTCACCGCACCCAGCCGGAAAGTCAAATATTTTTAAAGCACAGGATACATATGAGCAAAGTTAGGCTTTGGAGAACCAAATCTCTTCGCAGTTGATAAGGACTAGATGGGAGAGAGGAGGATGAGGATAAGCCAGTCAGATCCAAGAGTAAGAGATAAGCCAGAGCAAGGCCGAGGCGATGGAGAGAAAGAGACAAAGGGGATACTGACGGGGCAGGAAAGGGACATGTTCATTGGGATCTCCTGTGTCCTGATCATCGTGCGAGGCCCTTTTCATCCATTTTTCCACCTTGTCCTCAGAGAGACCCTGTGAGGCAGGTCTACAACCCCCATTGTGCAATGAGAAATGGACTCAGAGGGGTAATTTACACTCAGCTGCAGACCTTCTCACCTGCGAATTCAACCTCAACACTTTAAGATCAAAGTGTGGGAACACCACCAGGTAGCGAAAGACAGCAAGCCATAAAAACACAAGAGGCAGGTTTGGGGAAAAGAGAAAAGGATCTGGGAGGTTAGCATTTCTAAGGGCACCAGAAGGGATGTCATTACCAGGGAAGAAAGCTTCCCTTGAAGGGCCTGGAGATGGATACCTGAGGAACCCCAATAATTTAGGTTTGAAAGCAGCCAACGGAGACAGGAGAGCAGGGGGAGGATGCCAAGGGAGGAGGGGGTTGCCACGTGTGAGTGGGCAGTGGCCCCCATGACACAGGACACGGGAAGGAAACAAAGATCCAAAAATGCGGCAGACCCTCTGCGTGCAGAGGCCTCCTGAGCGCTGTGTGCAGCTAAGCACATTTCAGCAAAGCCGGGGGCCTCCAGAAGGGACCTCTGAGGGTGTGAACACTTATTTGAATATATAAATCATAATGCCACTTTGGGAGGCCACAGTGGGTGGATCAGCCACCAGGCAGGCAGTTCGAGACCATCCTGGCCAACATGGTGAAACCCCATCTCTACTAAAAACACAAAAATTAGCCTGGCGTGGTGGCAGGTGCCTGTAATCCCAGCTACTCGGGAGGCTGAGAGAGAACTGCTTGAACCTGGGAGGTAAAGGTTGCAGCGAGTCGAGGTTGTGCCACTGCACGCCAGCCTGGGCGACAGAGCGAGAGTCTGTCTCAAAACAAAAAAACAAAACAACAACAACAAAAACTTAATACGTACGTTAAAAAAGCCACCACCATCCTCAACTGCACGAGGCCTCCTTCTCGTCTTGCTCAGCCATTCATTACCCAGACTCAAGCTTGGTGCACTTCCCTTTCCTAGATGTCCCTTTGTAGCTTCAGTGACAACCTGCCCATGAGGATGCTGTGCCCACGTGTCGCCCTCCCCATGCGCCGTGAGGAGCACAGCACTCACCGTGAGCTGGTGATCGGTCCCCAGCATGTACTTCTGCTCCTGGCCAGGGGCATCCCTGCTGATGTGGCTCACCACAAAGACTGAGGCGGGGAGGCGGATGGACGGGCTGGCCAGGACGCTCCCCCAGAGGGCGGTGTAAAACACCTCTTTGCCGACCACCAGCGATAGTCTCAGGAGCAGAGCATCCGTTCTGTTGATGAGAGAGGAGAGGGTTCAAAGGCTCGCCCCGTCTTCCTGAGTCCTGCTGCACATCGCTCTGTGAAAGCTGCATGAAGAACCGCAGTGGATTCGTCTGGCTGGGGAAGCCCCACCCTCCTGACCGCCGGGAGCCGCTGCCATCTCTCACCCTGCTGTGTGTGTCCACCTGCTGGCTGTCACACTGACCCTGGATTTGCTAAAACCAATGTCACTAGGCAGCGCGGTGTCCTGGCCAATGGGAAGTGTCTAAGCAGTCGTGCGTGGCGGGGCAGAGACCCATCTCCACCCCGGCTGCGCCACGGATGCCGAGGTGCTCACAGAAGGGGGGTTCCACCATAAGAGGGATGGGCAGGTCAGCCACTTCACGGAAAAGCAGAAGCCATTCGTGTACCAAAAACAAGGACATGCTGATGACACTGATGACTTAAGCAATTAGATGCCACCAACCTGAGCACAGGCAAAAATGTGCCAAGTGACATCTGCCTTTAGAAATGCTAGGGGCAAATCTGCCTGGGGCTTCCCACGACCCTGCAAATTCCATCAGCCTGTTTCCTTTCAGTCTGCCCACAGCACCTGCATGTGCTGACGCCCGCTCCCAGGCGCTCTTGTGCTGAGGCCAGGCATTTATTCGCCTCTCATCTTTACCTAGGTCTCCCATGATACAAAGTCAGCACCTTCTCACGCATCCTTTAAGAGAAGCAACATCACCAGTGGATAAGGACTCGTTTTTCCACTGACACTGACCAAGGCCAGACGTGTGTCTGGTTGGTGGTGTCCCTGCAGCTGACTGTGGCCCCTTCCCTGTCCACAGTGCACACAACCTGCAGGCTGGGTGACAGCATCTACCAGTAAAGCAGCAGAGGCACATTCCCCTTCAGGATTTCGCCCCACGAAGGATCTGACTCATTACCTGAAAGGATTCAGTTTCTCACATGCTTCCTATCTGCAAAGACCACAGAAAACAATGACAGAAAACGCAACCCAGTGGAACATGTTGGTTCACCCAGCTTGCCAGAGTGGGCCCTCCCGTGTCCAGATCCTGGCTGGGATGCCTCCTAGCTGCAGGACCTTGGACAAGTCTAACATCTGTGCATGACCGTGCTCAGCTAAAAGACAGGGGAGGTAGCCTCAACCTCGTGGAGATGTTGTGAGAATGAAGTGAGAGTCCCCTCGGGGGGGGAAAAAAAAAAAACAGTTTGGCTTGGTGCGGTGGCTCACACCTGTAATCCTAGCACTTTGGGAGGCTGAGGTGAGTGGATCACCTGAGGTCAGGAGTTTGAGACCAGCCTGGACAACATGTCCTGATCTCAAGTGATCCACCCGCCTCAGCCTCCCAAAGTGCTGGGATTACAAGCATGAGCCACTGTGCCTGGTCTTAAATACTCTTTTTTTTTTTTTCTTTTGAGACAGTTTTGCTCTTGTCACCCAGGGCAGAGTGCCATGGCGCGATCTTGGCTTACTGCAACCTCCTTCAACCGCTTGAAGATGGCTTCAAGCAATTCTCCTGCCTCAACCTCCCGAGTAGCTGGGATTACAGCTGCCCGCCACCACGGCCGTCTAATTTTTGTATTTTATTTTTATTTTATTTATTTATTTATTTTGAGACAGAGTCTCACTCTGTCACCCAGGCTGGAGTGCAGTGGCGGGATCTTGGCTCACTGCAAGCTCTGCCTCCCGGGTTCATGCCATTCTCCTGCCTCAGCCTCCCGAGTAGCTGGGACTACAGGCACCCGCCACCACGCTTAGCTAATTTTTTGTATTTTTAGTAGAGAGTAGCTGGGACTACAGGCACCCGCCACCACGCTTAGCTAATTTTTTGTATTTTTAGTAGAGACAGGGTTTCACCA
>NW_012116267.1:316056-335584 GCF_000951035.1 Colobus angolensis palliatus
TGGCTCACACCTGTAATCCTAGCACTTTGGGAGGCTGAGGTGAGTGGATCACCTGAGGTCAGGAGTTTGAGACCAGCCTGGACAACATGGTGAAATCTCGTCTCTACTAAAAATACAAAAATTAGCCGGGCATGGTGGCAGGTGCCTATAATCCCAGCTACTGGGGAGGCTGAGGCAGGAGAACTGCTCAAAGCCGGGAGGTGGAGGTTGCAGTGAGCCAAGATGGCATCACTGCACTCCAGCCTGGGCGACAGAGTGAGGGGGAAAAAAAAAAAAAAAACTCAGCCCAGGAGAACAGACCCAATGCTTGGGTCATACCCCCTGCAATTACTAGTAGGTCCGCTCTGTTTGCTGTCACAGCCCCAGTGCCTATTTGAGCATCTGACTCCAGGTTGGCACTCGAAAAATCCCTCAGATAATTTTTTTGTATTTCTTTCAAAAATATGTACCATCATGTTATATTAAAAATGCATTTTGTTCTCCTTAAAATTAGCCTGAACTTTCTGGGGTCTTGTAAAATATTGTAGGAAATAATGCATGGTACCATCTTCTTAGAAAAAATAAAAATGAAGAGGCACAAGTAATGGCTAAGTGTTCAGAAGAAGTACACAGGGCGATTTAGTGGCTGAGGTTATTGATTGGTCTTCTATTAAAGATTGAGTAAACAAATAGAGCTTGTCTTTGCCCAGCTCTGAAATCATCACAAATACTATAATGTACACGCCCTGGTGTCACAGTTCCCCTTTGCTTAGAACTGCATATTCCCAAAGTATGTTCCATGGAACACTGGCCACTAGAGATGTTCCACCGAAGAGGGGTTCCACTGTCAAAAAGCTTGGAAAATATTATCTATGTTATCTCTTCAATATTCTGAAACTGGCTACTAGCTTTCTATTAAAGAAATACACCTTTGTTTTTTTTTTTGAGGCAGGGTTTCATTCTGTCACCCAGGCTGGAGTGCAGTAGTGCAATCACAGCTCACTGCAGCTCTGACCTCCTGGGCTCAAGCAATTTTCCCGCCTCAGCCTCTGAGTAGCTGGGATTACAGACCCATGCTGCCACACTGGGCTAATTTTTGTATTGTAGGTGTAGACAGGGTTTCATCATGCTGCCCAGGCTGGTCTTGAACTTTTGGCTTTAACTGATCTGCCCTGCATGGCCTCTCAGTGCTGGGACTACAGGTGTGAGCCACTGTGCCCAGCCAGTTTTATTTTTTAAGTCTCATTTTATTCTTAAGAAAATGGATGCATGCTAACAATTTAAATGACACCACAGTAGAAACAACAGCAACTGTGACAAACCTTTGGTATGAGAGAGCAAAATCACTGCGGTTAAAAATGAAATAACTTCCCATTCAACAGGAGTTCCTCTGATCATCTGGGTTGTTAAATTCCAATATTAGTGTGCAGTTTACAGTCTAGAACTCTAAACTTTTTTTTTTTTGAGATGGAGTTTCGCTCCTGTTGCCCAGGCTGGAGTGCAATGGCACGATCTTCACTCACTGCAACCTCCATCTCCTGGGTTCAAGTGATTCTCCCGGCTTAGCCTCCCGAGTAGCTGGGATTACAGGCAGCTGCCACCATGCCTAATTTTTGTATTTTTTTGGTAGAGATGGGGTTTCACCATGTTGGCCAGGATGGTCTTGAATACCTGACCTCAGGTAACCCACCCGCCTTGGCCTCCCAAAGTGCTGGGATTACAGGCATGAGCTACCACGCCCCGCTGGGAACCCTAAACTTTTAATTCAAAACCAACAAACAGGCCAGGCACGGTGGCTCATGCCTATAATCCCAGCACTTTGGGAGGCCAAGGCGGGTGGATCATTTGAGCTCAGGAGTTCAAGACCAGCCTGGTCAACATGGTAAAACCCTGTCTCTACTAAAAATATAAAAATTAGCTGGGCATGGTGGTTCGCACCTATAATCCCAGCTTCTCGTGAGGCTGAGGCAGGAGAATGGCTTGAACTCGGGAGGTGGAGGCTGCAGGGTGCCAAGATTGTACTGCTGCACTCCAGCATGGGCGACAGAACGAGACTCTATCTCAAAAAAACAAAACAAAAACAAATACACAAAAAACCAAAAAACATTAAAAAATAAAATAAAATAACAAAACTTCCAAACCCCACGTATTTCCATCCTTCCTAACTCATCCTGGCTTATGCTCTTTTATGCCTCCTGCAAACACAGCTCCTTCAAATGACACTGGCATGCTCCACTCTTCACAACTGAGAGCAGGTGACTGGCGTGGGCCGGGCACTGCTAACCCCAAGTACTCCACAACTTTGGTTCTGCAGGTTGAAAGGACAACCATGGAAAGCCAAGCTGTCACAAGACAGCACCGTCTTGGTACAATCATCTGAAACTGAAGAGGCAGGGCAGTGACAACAGCGCCCTGTACCGTAAACTGCAGGTCAGAAACAGGGCTAAAGAGGGGGTAAAAAAAAGTCTCGAACCAGCACAGATCATCATCAGAGTGTCTGAAACCAACCAAAAGAAATGTTGGTGCTCGGTGCGGTGGCTCACGCCGGTAATCCCAGCACTTTGGAAGGCTAAGGCAGGTGGATCACTTGAGGCCAGGAGTTCAAGACCAGCCTGGCCAACATGGTGAAACCCTGTCTCTACTAAAAATATGAAAATTAGCCAGGCGTCATGGTGCGTGCCTGTAGTCCCAGTTACTCGCTTGTTTCCGAGAGGTGGTGGTTACAGTGAGCCAAGATTGTGCCACCGCACTCCAGCCTGGGCGACAGAGTGAGACCCTGTCTCAAAAAAAAAAAAAGATATGTCAGCCAAGTGGGGTAGCTCATGCCTATAATCTCAGTGCTTTGGAAGGCTGAGGCCAGAGGATCGTTTGAGCCCTGGAGGCTGATACTAGAGTGAGCTATAATCCTGCCACTGTACTCCAGCCTGGGTGCAGAGCAAGACCCTGGAATTCAATGTGATCTTGTGCGTCATGCACACTGCAAGTCCCCAGTAAAGGGTCCACTTGTTTCCTCTACAATAGGGGCCCTAAGAGGGTACATCTTCCCCCTCACATGGTGACACTGTGGGTAACTGTAATGGGACAGGACATCATGGGAACCCTGCACCATGGCCTCCCTTATTAATGAGCTCCAAAAGAAAAACAGAAGAAAAGAAATGTCAATAAATATTTTTCAACTCTTTAAGTCAGGGTTTCTGAACTTCCACCCCACTGACATCTAGGGGCGGGTCTTTGCTGTGGGGCACCCGTGTGCACGTTCAGCAGGCCCCTGGACTCTACCCACTAAATGTCAGTAGCACCTTACCCACCCCTAGTTGTGACAACCAAAAATGTCTCCAGATATTGTCAAATGTGTCCTGAGAGGCAAAATTACTACTAGATTGAGAATTACTGGTTTAAATGGAAATAGCTGGTGAGCTAGTTGCTGCCTTCTTACAAACCATTTAAAACATTCAACTCTCCTCATCTCCTTAGAAGAAGGGTTTAGTGCTTTCCCTGTTCTAATCTTGTTTTCTTAGTACAGCAAACAACAGCTATGTAGCTATTTCATGGGCACTTAAAAAAAAAAAGAAAAAAAAAGGATTTCTGACCAGTAATAGGTTATCTGCAGACCCCAAAGGGTTAGAAAGCCAGGGTGGATAAGAGGTCCTAACAGGGGCCAAAAGTTTCATTTCTTATGGTTCACTAAAAACCACACACCAGGAACAGTCTCCACCTACATGAAACCTGGGAGTCACCCCAGCCTTCACCAGCTCAACCTAACTCACCACTTTGCAATTTCTACCCACGTGCTCATCATGACCCCCTACTGCACCCTCCCTTTCTGCTCTCTGCACATTTGTTGGGGTGTTTCACTCAATTCCCAAGCACTTTTTTTCTTTTCTTTTTGAGATGGAGTCTTGCTCTGTTGCCCAGGCTGGAGTGTAGTGGTGCGATCTCAGCTCACTGCAACCTCCACCTCCTAGGTTCAAACGATTCTTCTGCCTCAGTCTTCCAAGTAGCTGGGATTACAGGTGCCTGTCACCACACCTGGCTACCCGAGAACTTTTGGGAACAGTTACCAAACTGTCTCAGACTAAAATGGACACAGCAACCAGAAAGTCTTACACAGTCACTTCCATTACTGTGGCTGCAACACCCTGGCTCGGAGATTACTGTATAGCCTTTCACCGGCGTCCACCTTGGAGAGCTGATAACTAATCACTGCTGGGTGCCACACTGCATTTGGTTTTCTGTCACAGCTAAATCGATTCAGTGATTCATGAAGCTTTACTTGGCTCTTGGTTCAATGGCAAAAAATCACAATATTTGGAAAAAAAAAATCAATGTTAAGCAACTGTTCAAATGAACCTTCATTTATCAACTAAGAAAACAAACAAAAACACCCCAACTATTTCCACTTCTAGTGTGATTCACACAGATTTAAAAGATCACAGTAAGCTTTAGAGAACTAATGTGTTCATCTGTCCAATGATGGAAAAATCACGTAGGACATATACTCACATATCTGTCATCAGAATACAAACATAGCAGAACTTCTAGAAAGGGCCTGGGATTAGGAGTCCATTGGCATGGAGTCTGGTAATGTCCTCCAGCTGCCTCCTGTGTGACCTGGACGGCTCATTAACTCAACACACACTTACCGAGTCTCACCGTGTACCAGTCACAGGGCTTGGTGCTGGACTTAAAACTGCAACGAGACAGATTCTGCCTCCTAAGGTAGAAACTGGAAAGGTGGATTCTCCTCTGGGAAATGGAAAGCCAACACCTGGTCTACGTGAGAGCTTGAAATGGTTAAAGGGCAATGTTTTGGTTGTATCTGTCAAGTCCTGATATAGAGCTCATGAAATGCACCCTTGGCTACTTCCTGACTAACCCTTCAAACCATTCTGATTACTTGGTTTACTTGAAGCTGGGGGAGCTGTGCAAAGGGACCTGGATTGATTCCTGGGTTCCACTCCAGCCTCCTGCACCCCTCAGTCACAGCTAACACCACAGGAAAGGGTGACCTGACTAGGGCCTCCAGCACAGGGAAATGTGAGCAATGCATTGTATAATCACATGGAAGCTTTTACAAGCACAAAAGTCACCAGTGACTGAACATGGGCTCTTAAAACAGGTCCCATTAACAGAGATGAATCACCGTGGCATCTCTCAGAAGAGTTAATAAGCTGGAAGTGAGTTCTTACTTTATAATTCTCCAGAAACAAAGGTCACTGTGTATACTCAATAGTTTTTTGTTGTTTTTTTTTTGAGACATAGTCTTACTCTGTCACCCAGGCTGTAGTGCACTGGTGCAATCTTGGCTGACTACAACCTTCGCCTCCCGGGCTCAAGCTATTCCCCTGCCTCAGCCTCCCAAATAGCTGGGATTACAGGTGCATGCCACCATGTCTAGTTAATTTTTTTGCATTTTTAGTAGATACAGGGTTTCACCATGTTGGCCAGGCTGGTCTTGAATTCCTGACCTCAAGTGACCCACCTGCTTTGGCCTCCCAAAGTACTGGGATTATAGGTGTGAGCCACCATGCCCAGCCATACTCAATAGTCTGAACAGATACACACTTTCTCCCATTCGTAAGCAGTGATCGCAAAAAAAAAAAAAAAAAAACACACACACACACAAAAACCATGAACTTTTGTGCATATGAGTGTTACAGATTTCTTCAAGGTGCAATTGAAATCTGTCAAGATATTCTGCTTCACATCACACTAAATTGCCTTTTCAAGCCCTGCCCTGACTTTGCTTTTTAATTTAGAAGCAGCCTAGTTTAATGGAAAGAAGAAGGACTTTAGAATCCGATACGGGATGGGCGCGGTGGCTCACGCCTGTAATCCAGGCACTTTGGAAGGCTGAGGTGGGTGGATCGCTTGCGGTCAGGAGTTTGAGACCGGCCTGGCCACCACAGGGAAACCCCATCTCTACTAAAAACACAAATATTAGCTGGGCGTGGTGGCACACGCCTGTAATCCTGACTACTTGGGAGGCTGAGGTGGGAGAATCGCTTGAACCCAGGAGGCGGAGGTTGTAGCGAGCCAAGATCGCACCACTGTACTCCAGCCTGGGTGACAGAACACGATAGAACAAGACTCTGTCTCAAAAAAAAAAAAAAAAAAAGAATCCAATAGATACAGTGGCATAGTGGAATAGAATCCCAGCTCTGGGGCTCGCTGACTGTGCGAGTGGGAAACCTTCTTACCCTCTGACCCTCACCTGTAAATGGAGGTGACTCCTGGAGCAGAGGAATTCATCACGCAATGTGATCATGTGTGTAAAGCACGCTCCAAGTGCCCGGGAAAGGGTCCATTCATTTCCTCCACACTAGGGGCCCTCAGAGGGTATGTCCTCCCCTCCACACATAGTGACTCCGCGGGTAACCCCGTAACGGGACAGGACATCATGGGAACCCCACACTACGGTCTCCCTTATTAATGAGCTACATTGCTCTCTGCATAAAGGATCTCATCGCTCCAGGCTCGGGACTTCCCCTTTGGTAAAGAGACACAGAGAGATTCCTGGGAGGAACAAGGCATTTTGAAATCACAACCACCAAGGAAACGTGAAAGAGCAACCCGACCTCCACACCTACTGCTGCTTGCCATGTCTCTGCACTTCCTTCCCCATGTCTTTTTTTTTTTTTTGAGACGGAGTCTCTGTTGCCCAGGCTGGAGTGCAGTGATGTGATCCCGGCTCACTGCAAGCTCCGTCTCCGGGGTTCCCGCCATTCTCCTGCCTCAGCCTCCCGAGTAGCTGGGAGTACAGGCGCCGCCACCACGCCGGGCTAATTTTTTGTATTTTTTAGTAGAGACGGGGTGTCACCATATTAGCCAGGATGGTCTCGATCTCCTGACCTTGTGATCCACCCACCTCGGCCTCCCAAAGTGCTGGGATTACAGGCGAGAGCCACCGCGCCCGGCCCCTTCCCAGTGTCTTGTAAAGTAGTGGTGTAAACACAGCCTGGACAAGACGCCCACACACCTGTCGGAGATCTCGGAGCCTTCTTCGAGGCCGGGCAGCAGGCCGACGATGAAGGCCTGCAGACTGGGCAGGAGCAGCTTCTGCAGTGGGAGGAAGTACTTCTCGTACAGGGTGAGCAGCACCGGCCTCACCGACACGGCTGCATGTGCCAGGAGAGGAAACAACCCGTAGCTTGGAGAAAGAACGAGAGGGAACAGGGCAGAAATAAGATACCCAGTCAGAAGTCCCAGGTGACAAGCAAACAGCTGGCCATTTAAACTGCTGGTTTCGATGTGTGTGTGACATGAGATGGTCACAAAACACTGTTATGTAATGAGCCGGCAATGAAGCTGTCCGCACGTTCAGATCCTAAAGTTCCCTTCTAGAAAAGTCAGGACGGATAGACTCTAGAAGGCACCCAGTGACGTCTCCTGATTATGGCTTTATGATTAATTGTTGCACACACAGCCCCATGCTTATTTTGCCTGTCATTTTCTCATCTTGTGAGCTGAAATACTGGTTACTTGGGTAATGAAAAGGAACACAGCAGAGAAGCAATCGTACCTGTACAGAAACAAGTCCTTGGCCAGCCATTTGGTCCCCACAATTTTAAAGATAATCTCGTAGGTCTCTAGGGCTTTTAAATGCACACCACTGGGCAGGGCAGGATGCAAACACTGAGCTAATCTTTTGCTGATGAGGAGCCGTCTCGGCAACAAGGAGTACCTCAGGTTACTCTGAAGAGCCTGTCAAACGAGAAAAAAAACACATGAGGAAGAAGGCAGGGATATTTACAATGGAGAGTGAATCTGCTGAAGCCAGAGAGGCTGCAGCCACGCCCTGGTGTGGCTGTCAAGAAAGAGATGCACGCAACAAGGGGGCAGAGGGACTGCATGGCGAGAGTCCACAGCAGCTCTGGCAGTGCTGGAGATGAGGCAGGCACAACGACTTTCTTAGTACGTGGCCAGCTTCTCGGTCACACCTCGGAGCCCATGATGGGTGAGGGCCGTGTGCTTCTCTGTCTCAGGAAGCCATGAGTAGGGGCTCACCCAGAAGATATGGATTGGGATTAAAGGAGACCCTTCCAGGCTGTGACTCCTGACATTTCTACCAGTTGGAGATGGTGCCGGGAGGGACCCGTGTTCCCAGGAGGAAAACCGCACCACCCCACTCGCCTGGAGCAATGGTTGTCCCGAGCTAGGCTTCCATAAGCAAGACACACGACATGTCTGTGGGAAAGCATCCCAGGGTGCTTGCTCTACCCAAGAGAAAAAGGTCCAGAGTGTGAACAGATCGATGCCGTCCTTCATGGCATCGAGTAACCATGGGCAGAGCTCTGTGCATGGGAGGCCCCTCATGGCTTAATCTTTTTTTTTTTTTTTTGAGACACAGTCTTGCTCTGTCACTCAGGCTGGAACGCAGTGGCGTGATCTCAGCTCACTGCAGCCTCTGCCTCCCAGGTTCAAGCAACTCTCCTGCCTCAGCCTCCCAAGTAGCTGGGACTATAGGAGAGTGCCACCACGCCTGACTAATTTTTTGTATTTTTAGTAGAGACAGGGTTTCACCGTGTTAGCCAGGATGGTGTCGATCTCCTGACCTCATGATCCACCCGCCTCGGCCTCCCAAAGTGCTAAAATTGCAGGTGTGATCTACTGCACCCGGCCGGCTTAATCTTATAACAGAGTGTCTGATGTTATGGGGGAACGATCCACATAAGTAGTTCATTTGCTCACACAAATATTTACTGAAAGCCTACGGGGTAAAGTTCATGCTTTTTTTTTTTTTCGAGACGGAGTCTTGCTGTCTTCTCTCGCCCAGGCTGGAGTGCAATGGCATGATCTTGGCTCACTGCAACCTCCACCTCCTGTACCTCCTGGGTTCAAGCGATTCTCCTTCCTTAGCCTCCTGAGTAGCTGGGATTACAGGCACACACCACCATATCCAGCTACTTTTTGTATTTTTAGTAGAGATGGGGTTTCACCATGTTGGTCAGACTGGTCTTGAACTCCTGACCTCAAGGGATCCACCCGCCTCGGCCTCCCAAAGTGCTGGGATTACAGGCGTGAGCCACCGCATCTGGCCAAGTTCACACTTCTTAAAAGGTCATTCAAAGGCCTCCCAACCACGGCTCCTGCCTGTTCTGCCTGCAATCTGTGGCTCCAGCCTGCCTTTCACTGCCCCTCACCTAAATGCCCTTCCGGCCACCTTGCTAACTCTTCCTCACGTGTGATTTAGCTCAGTGCCCCCATCTCAGGGAGGCAGAACAGGCCTCCCCTCTGCAGTGCGAGGGCAGGGACTATCTTACTCTTCTCTGCTGTCTCCAGCACCTTGCACAGTGCCTAGAACAAAGCGGACAGTCAGGAAGAGCATCTAAGACATGTGCAATGCCAGCTGCATTCCATCCACATCAGAATCGTGGGCCCTCGGCCTCACGACCGCAGGACCATGACAATTTTCCTCTTGTATGCAAAGACTACGATCCCAACTTTAAAACACACTCAGGTTATGCAGGACATAAAAGGAAGACAAGGAAAACAAGAATATTTTTCATCAGAGACCTGTGGTCTAAGTGAATTCTCAAATTCAATAAAACGACATCTTTAAAAAAAAAAAATCAGATATGGCCAAGTGTGGTGGCTCACACCTATAATCCCGGCACTTTGGGAGGCAGAGGTGGGTGGATCACAAGGTCAGGAGTTCAAGACCAGTCTGGCCAACATGATGAAACCCCGTCTCTACTAAAGATATAAAAAATTAGCCGGGTGTGGTGGTAAGCGCCTATAATCCCAGCTACTCGGGAGGCTGAGGCAGGAGAATCACTTGAACCCAGGAGGTGGAGGTTGCAGTGAGCCAAGATTGCACCATTGTCGCCTGGGCGACAGGGTGAGACTCCATCTCAAAAAAAAGAGAGAGAGAGAGAGAAATGCAGCAAGAGCAAAGGCAATGAGCCAACAGGACTTAGAAAAATGAAAAGATGCCTTTCCTTTGTGATAAGAAAAATAAAATATTATAGTGAAATATCATTTTTTTCACCTGTCAGAGAGGTAAGCTCGACTCAAGCATACAGGTTCAAGCATAGAGCAGAGTGATCTAGAGATCATGAACAAAGCTAATCAAAACCAGGTCTGGATTTGGCCAGACAGAACTTGCTAGACTGCTCCTTGGAGCTGTCATCACACAGAGATTGAGTGTTTACACACTCCACATGGAGGCTCTCACTTCACAAATGCTTCAAAACTAAGGCTAAACAAACCAATAAACAAAACTGAGGCTATTACTAATGCCTGGTCTAAGTATGCAAGCTTGGGCACCAGAGCCTCTAATTCCAGTTTCACAATTTGCTGGTTGAGCAAATTACCTTTCTGGGCTGCAGTTTCATCTGTAAAAATGAGGACCGTGATACCTCACGGAGTTACAAGCATAAAGAAATACCATGTGTAAGGAATTTAGCATAGTGCCCAGCACAAAGTAAGCAATCCACACACATGACCTCTTATTATAATGACAAATTGAAAAATAAGCAGAAGATTTAAAGAAGGAGACAAAATGCATTGTCTTTTAGGAGAATCAGTTGAAACCCAGTTGTTTACTAGTGATGTCCTTTATCGTTACAAAAGCAACAAGGGTATTAATTAGAGAAATTGAGAAAAATATACTATTAGAAAAGAAACTGTTGTATGTTTGATGGTGAGATCAACTGCAGGACCAAAATATGGCGAGAATTTTAACAGATGCTGAAGTCATGGAAGAAATCTGCATGTAAGAGGTACAGCTGATGAACCTAAAATTTCCTTTTAAGATGACACAAAAAAGATAAATAATAATAATAGTAATAATATTTAACATTAAAAGGAGATAAATATTATTTGTTAAAAGACACAGTGAATTTTTTTTTTTTTTTAAGACCGAGTCTCATTCTGTTGCCCAGGCTGGAGTACAGTGGTGAGATCTCGGCTCACTGCAACCTTCGCCTCCCAGGTTCAAACGATTCTCCTGCCTCAGCCTCCTGAGTAGCTGAGATTACAGGCACCCACCACCACGTCCAGCTAATTTTTGTATTTTTAGTAGAGACAGGGTTCCACCATGGTGGCCAGGCTGGTCTCAAACTCCTGACCTCAAGTAATCTGCTCGCCTTGGCCTCCCAAAATGCTGGGATTACAGGTGTGAGCCACCGCGCCCAGCCGACACGGTGAAAAGTGTCTAAAGAAACAATCTGCCTCCAGACACAAGACTGGAGATTAGAATCAACCAAGTGAAAATGCTTTCCATTTAATAGATTTGAAGCACTTTTGGAAACAAAAGGTTACTCACTCTAGTCCCCTAGACAGAACTCCCTTGTCCCCCTGTGTAGACTTAATCCATGCAGAAAATAGGGTGGTGAATCCTATTGAAAAATATCTTCTGCATCTATTAGAAGGACCAAAATCCAGAACACTGGCACCACCGAATGCTGGTGAGGATGTGGAGCAACAGGAACTCTCACTCATCGCTGATGGGAATGCAAAACGGTACAGCCACTTTGGAAGACAGTTAGCAGCTCCTTACAAAATTAAACGTACTCTTCCCAAATGGTCTAGTAATCATGTTTGCTGGCATCTACCCAAAGAAGCTGGAGATCGATGGTAGGGTACACAATACGAATGTACTTAATACCACTGAACTGTGCACTTAAAAATGGTTAAAATAGGCCGGGCTCGGTGGCTCAAGCCTGTAATCCCAGCACTTTGGGAGTCCGAGACGGGCGGATCACAAGGTCAGGAGATCGAGACCATCCTGGCTAACACGGTGAAACCCCGTCTCTACTAAAAAATACAAAAAACTAGCCGGGCAAGGTGGCGGGCACCTGTAGTCCCAGCTACTCCGGAGGCTGAGGCAGGAGAATGGCGTAAACCCAGGAGGCAGAGCTTGCAGTGAGCTGAGATCGGGCCACTGCACTCCAGCCCGGGCGACAGAGCAAGACTCCGTCTCAAAAAAAAAAAAAAAAAAAAATCGGTTAAAATGGTCAACTTTAGGGTATGTGTATTTTACCACAATAGCATAAAGAGAAAAGAAATAATGCTGTTTCATGGCAACTGCTCTTGCTGGCTAAGGCTGCAAGAGCCACGAACTCTTTTTTTTTGAGATGGAGTCTTACTCTGTTGCCAAGCTGGAGTGCAATGGCGTGATCTTTGCTCACTGCAATGTCCACCTTCTGGGTTCAAGTGATTCTCCTGCCTCCGCCTCCCAAGTAGCTAGGATTACAAGCACATGCCACCATGCCCAGCTAATTTTTGTATTTTTAGTCGAGACGGGGTTTCACTATGTTGGCCAGATTGGTCTCGAACTCCTGACCTCAAGTGATTCGCCTGCCTTGGCCTCCCAAAGTGTTAGGATTACAAGCATGAGCCACGACGCCCGGCCTAGCCATGAACTCTTGAGTGACGCTTGGACGCCAGCCCCTCCTGGACTGAACTGACCAGAGAACAATGGCACTCATTTCAGCAAATCCTGAGGCAGCCCAGGGATTTGGTTCAGCTCTCGAGAGTGAGCTTTCAATCTTTAATTAGCACAATAACCACCTTCTAGGGCTTGCAAACTCCTGATTTCCTCTTCAAGGTGTGTGTGTGGGTATGTGTTTTTTTTTTCTGGCTTGTTTTTAAAGTTCTAGTGGGGTTTGTCTTATTCTCTGACAGCATCTTCACCCTTCGCCCAACAACACACTTCAGCTCCCATTTGGCAACGTAGCTGACACTATGACCCACTAGCCACGGCTAGAAAAACTCCAAGATAAGAAGTATTTGGATGCCAAGAAGGAAGACCTGCTCTCAAATTCCTTCTAACTGTCATCTAGGAGGAGAACCAAGAGCTCCTGCCCTCATGGACGGTCTTGGTGACTCTTCCTTCTTTGAGCTAAAACTGGGCCACATGTCACTGTCATCCCTCTCCCAGCAGGCCCAGGGCTGCCAAGACTGGAATCACAGCACAAATTGGGTGTGCCACCCTCACACTACCTTTCTCATCTCCATCCTCCATCCAGGCTTTGCCAAGAACCTTCTCCAGCAAGAAAAGCTCAGCAAACATTTCCGGGACAGTTTCACTGTCCAGAAACCCAAACTGGCTGGCCAGTAAGCTTAATATATGTATCATATGAGAAACGTTCTTCTGCAACTGTAGAATAAATATCACAGAGAAACAGCTGAACTGAGGCCAGGCGCAATGGCTCACGCCTGTAATCCCAGCACTCTGGGAGGCTGAGGTGGGCAGATCACTTGAGGTCAGGAGTTTGATATCAGCCTGGGCAACATGGTGAAATCCTGTCCCTACTAAAAATACAAAAATTAGCCAGGTGTAGTAGCACGCACCTGTAATCTCAGATACTCAGGAGACTGAGGTGGGAGGATCACTTGAACCCGGGAGGCAGAGGTTGCAGTGAGTTGAGATTGCGCCACTGCACTCCAGCCTGGGTGAGAGAGTGAGACTCCATCTCGAAAAAAAAAAAAAAGAGATGAACTGGCCAGGAAAAATGGCCATGTTTTCAAAATCACTTTTAATTTCATTAATTTATTTATTTAGAGACAGAGTCTCACTCTGTCCCCAAGTGCTGGAGTGCAGTAGTGCAATCTCAGCTTACTGCAACCTCCACCTCCTGGGTTCAAGAGATTCTCTTGCCTCAGTCTCCTGAGTAGCTGGGATTACAGGCGCCCACCACCATGCCCAGGTAATTTTTTTTTTTTTTTTGTATTTTTAGTACAGACAGGGTTTCGCCATGTTGGCCAGGCTGGTCTCGAACTCCTGACCTCAGACAATCTACCTGCCTCAGCCTCCCAAAGTGCTGGGATTAAAGGTGTAAGCCACTGTGCCCAATCCAAAACCTTTTTTGTTTTTTTTTTGAGACAGAGTCTCTCTCTGTCACCCAGGATGGAGTGCAGTAGTGCGATCTTGGCTCACTGCAACCTCTGCCTCCCAGGTTCCAGCAATTCTTCTGCCTCAGTCACCCGAGTAGCTGGGACTATAGGCGCACGCAACCATGCCTGGCTAACTTTTGCATTTTTTAGTGGAGACAGGGTTTCACCATATTGACCAGGCTGGTCTCGAACTCCTGAATTCATGGTCCACCCATTTCAGCCTCCCAAAAATCACTTTTTTATTTTTTTTGAGACAGAGTCTCGCTTTGTCACTCAGGCTGGAGTGCAGTGGTGCGAACTTGGCTCACTGCAACCTCTGCCTCCCAGGTTCCAGCGATTGTCCTGCCTCAGTCTCCTGAGTAGCTGGGACTACAGGTGCGTGCCACCACGCCTGGCTAATTTTTGTATTTTTTAGTAGAGACAGTGTTTCACCATATTGGCCAGGCTGGTCTCGAACTCTTGACCTCGTGATCCACCCGTCTCAGCCTCCCAAAGTGCTGGGATTACAGGTGTGAGTCACTGCACTCGGCCTTCAAAATCACTTTTTGAAATGAAAAAAAAAAAGGAGAAACTGATTAAACAGGAAATTAAACTTTCTTATTGATTTCACTCAGGAACTATACTGTTCTAAAAGCATTCCTTGAGATATAATTAGGACATAATTATAATATTTTTGACCTCATTATATTCATAGGCTCAGTAGGCTGGCCTTAAAATACTAAAATGTAAGTATAAAGTATGTTTGAAAAAAAGATTCAAACTACATCCAAGCTTAATAGAAATCAGGAAGTGTCACCATTACTCCACCTAAGAAAATATCTTTGTTTTCCTTTGACTTTACACAAACTGACAGTATGACAGTCCCCAGGACACGACATGATTTAGAAGCATTCTGTGTAGGCCACATGATGAAAAATTCCAGAAGGCTACACCATGGATACAAAAGTTAATATGCTTAAAAATGGTTAAGATGGTAAATTTTATGTTATATGTATTTTACCACAATTTACAATGTTTATATGTATTTTACCAAATTTAAAATACTTTTAAAAAGGAGTAATTGAACCATATGGGCGGGGAGGGGAGAGAATTATGTTTTATTTTTAAAACGCTTTATTTAGCCTGTAAAATAAAAATGTGAAATGTTTCCTTTAAAAGTTCCTAGAAGAGATAGTCACCCTACTGTTGCACAGAGTACAATGCTGACTTCAGAACACCAGATGTCTTTGTCTAGAAAGAAATGTAAGTCAGCCAATGTAAAAGCACGTCTCCCATCAAGCGAATGAGGAGCTGCATTTTTCACGGTGCAACACCGACATGTCTTCCTTATGGAAGTCAAGCATCTTTATAAGGGTGTTCTTTTCATGCCACTGAAAGGAAGCTGCACAGTGGCACCGTGAGTCGGGGAGGCCAGGTGGCACGGGCTCGAACCCTCAGTGAAGCACTTGCCAGGGGGCACTGTTAGTGCCCTTTAGACAGGACAAAAATGGAACAGACGCAGAGCTGTAACAGACCAGCGCTTGGCCGCAACTTCCCAAGTGCTCATGGTGTGGCATTCCCCCTTGCCTGAAATGGCATGACCCGCTTGCTTTGCCAGCTTGAGGGAGTGGTGGTGGCAAGAGATAAGCTGGAAAACTGGCACAAGGCAAGGCTGTGAGAGCCATCTCAGGGAGTCAGGGTTCCACAGGTAACCAGCGAGACCAGCTTTTGTTGAACTGGGAGAGCAATGCTGCTATAACTCCTATGTAAACAAGGAGCTTCCTTCTCTGAAAGGTCACAGCTGAAATATCATTGTGTTCTATTTACCTAAGTCAGCTGAACCCTAACAGGGCCATGCACGTGATTAATCAGCTCTCAGCATGAGTTATGACATCCACATCCCCATCCCCAAATCCCAGCTTCCAATAAAGCTGCTAGCAAGGAATGGGTCACTCACGCTAACTCCATCTTCTGCATCAGGTAAGGAGACACATTAGAATATGCATTTTTTTCCTTTTAAAATGTTCTTAAAATACTATGCTGCTTGCGTAGGAGTAGAACTGAAGGCTGAGTGTATCACCTACTAGAGATTTTAAAAGCATGTTCAGAAAAAAAAAAGAGGCAGGCCAGGTGCAGTGGCTTATGCCTATAATCCCAGCACTTTGGGAGGCCAAGGCGGGTGAACTGCTTCAGTCCAAGAGTTGAAGACCAACAACATGGCAAAACCCTGTCTCTACAAAAAAATACAAAAATTAGCTGGGCATGGTGACGTGCACCTGTAGTCCCAGCTACTCTGGAGGCTGAGGCAGGAGGATCACTTGAGTCTAGGAGATCAAGGCTGTGGTGAGCTACGATCGTACCTCTGCACTCCAGCCTGGGCAACACAGTGAGACCCTGTCTCAAAAATAAAATAAAAAATAAAATAAATAGGCTGGGCATGGTGGCTTATGCCTATAATCCCAGCACTTTGGGAGGCCGAGGAAGGCAGATCACCTGATTGGGAGTTCAAGACCAGCCTGGCCAACATAGTGAAACCCCGTCTCTACTAAAAAAAATACAAAAATTAGCCAGGTGTGGTAGCAGCCTCCTGTAATCCTAGCTACTTGGGAGGCTGAGGCAGGAGAATCACTTGAACCCGGGAGGTGGAGGTTGCAGTGAGCCGAGATGTTGCCACTGCCCTCCAGCCTGGGGACAGAGCAAGACTCTGTCGAAAGCCGGGCCTTAGCTTCAGCAATGTCATGTCCCCAACAGACGGTGAGTGGGTGCTCGCCACAGTCAAACACCCGCTTGACAGGGGAGGGGAAGGGGGAGGAGAGGAGAGGAGGGGAGGGGAGGGGCGGAGCAGCCAGCTCATCCAGGCCAGGCCTAATGGCAGAAGACCATAGTGGGTGCTTGACTGTGGCCAGCACCCACTCACCATCTGTGGGGGGAATGACATTGCTGAAGTCAAGGCCTGAGCCTTGGCAGCTTGGCCGGTTCAGAAACTCATTTTTATCAGTTTACCCAGAGGTGGTTCTGCTGTGGAGGGAATGTTTTGCTGGCCGCTGGTCGAGTTCCTGAGACGAGCTCCAAAAGTCAATGGGAGGGGAACTGTGACAGAGGCCAGGCTCTGAACAGCAGGCCTGGGTCTGAGTCCAGGCTCCAGCTCTCATCTGAGCAAGCCTGTCACAAGTCACCTGATATCTCTGAGGCTCTGCTTTCTCACCCATTATTTCTGAAACCTGGAATCCTCCAAAGTCAGCACCATTCAGCCCCTTCTACTGAAGAAGGAGCTAGAGCTCAGAGGTTTGCCTGCAGCTTCCCAGGTGTGCAGAGTATTTCAGGTCCGCCAGCACCCTGCAAAGCCCACACTCCGGGGGTTCGAGTGGAACATGCAGACATGTCAGGGGAGGCTGAGGAAGTGCTGTAGGTGACCAAAAATGTGCTATCACCTACTCATAAGCTGGTCATGCAGGATAAACTCAAAAAGGAGCTGAAACCTACAGAGTCTTCATTCTATTTCCACCTCCCCAGTGTGTCAGGGTTAACACTGGATATGCATACACATGTCCACACACGCAAGCACACAAATACATACATACATACTTCCCATATACACACACACACACCCTCTACACATGCACATACACATTCCACACATACACACTGCATACACATACACACATGCATACACACGTCCCACACGTGTACACATGCACAAGTCATGAGCAATAGGGCCTGTCAACGACACAGGCTGTTCCCAATCTCTTAGTTAAGACGACTCAGGAATGCACATGCTAGATCAGAAAATCACTTTTTTTGAGACGAAGTCTTGCTCTGTTGTCCAGGCTGGAGTGCAGCAGCACGATCTTAGCTCACTGCAACCTCCGCCTCCTGGGGTTCAAGCAATTCTCGTGCCTCGGCCTCCCGGGATTACAGGCACCCGCCACCACGCCCAGCTAATTTTTGTATTTTTAGTAGAGACGAGGTTTCACCATGTTGGCCACGCTGGTCTCAAACTCCTGACCTCAAGTGATCCACCCGCCTTGGCCACCCAAAGTGCTGGGATTACAGGTGTGAGCCACCGCACCCGGCCCAGAAAATTACTTCTTAAAACACAAGGCAACAAACTCACCGCTGCCTCACAGCGGGTAAGCTGCAGCACACATGTGCAAAGGCTGCCCCTTATTTTTTCCGTCAGAGTTTATTATGACACTTAGACTCAAAGCCACTCCGTCTTGCCACTAACGCCTATTTTCCCTGTCTTCCCACAGAGGAAATTTAGGTAGCTGTGATGCTGTATAGTACCTTCCGCATTTCTAGACTTATTTTATTTCATTCTTTTGTGATGGCACAGCACTTCCTCAGCCTTCCTGACATTGTCCCGTGTTGCCCTCAACCCTGGAGTGTGGGCTGCACAAGGCGCTGGCCGACCTGAAATACTCGTCGTATACCTGGGAAGCTGTAAGCCAGACTCTGAACTCCAGTTTCTTCATCAGTAGAAGAGGCTGAGTGGCACCGGGTTTGGAGGATTCTAGGTTTGAAAAACAATGGTGGCAGGCATATAATATGGGCTCACAAAGGAAATTGTTCTATATGGGGGGTCTAAGAGCTAACAGTCTCAGAAGTGGTGAAAATGGCAGGAGGAGGTGAAGGCAGCTGAGTTCTGTAATAAATCACAGGAAAAGAAGGTAAGGATGTGAGGCCAACTCACCCTTCAGAACACAGTCTACACCTTGAAATGTACATGATGCAGAGAACACTGCCATTCTTATGCATTTATCATCACAAACCAGAAAATCAAATAACAGTAATCATACCATTAAAAATATAAAATGACATAGTATCGGTAAATATTATTTTTCTAATTTTTAAACATATTTTAATCTACATACAAATGATCTGTTTAACAAACAGCAAAGCTTATAGGGAAACCTGCTTGTTAGAGACAGAAGAAAAGAAAGAACGCCTTGGGGACAGAGTCTTATTATGAATCCTTAACAGGTTTCAGTCCCCAAAGTCCTACTGGTAGAACTCAGTATTCTTCAAAAATCACATCCAGAACAGAACTGGCATGCTCTAATGAAATGAGATGTTATCTCCTCCTCCCCAGTTCCTTCTTCTAGAGAACTCCCAGAGGTCTTCCTGAACTTCAGTGCTACAGCAGAGTGGGTGCAGAGTGGCTGTTCAGAGCTCCAGCCTCAACCTCTCAGAGTGATCCGGTTCCCCGCAGCCCTCAGAGCCTCCCACACCTGAAGTGCACGTGCGCTGCCTGCTGGGACAGCACTTGTGTATGCCGGGCAGCCTGAGCACCAAGGAGAACGCAGAGCCTCAGGCCAGCAGCGAAGCACACAGCTCTCCACGATGGCCTGTTCTGAATCCAGTCTGTGGTCTTCCTCCTCGTGCTTTTTCGTCCTACTTCCCTAAGCTACTTGCATGGAAACAGGAGGCCTGTGAAAGAACCAGCTCTCGGCAGTTGAGTGGGAAGGGGCCTTTAACTGTATACAGGGGCTGGGCGCGGTGGCTCATGCCTGTGATCCCACCACTGGGAGGCCGAGATGGGTGGATCACGTGAGGTCAGGAGTTCAAGACCAGCCTGGGCAACACAGCGAAACCCATCTCTACTAAAAATACAAAAATTAGGCCAGGCGCGGTGGCTCACACCTGTAATCGTAGCACTCTGGGAGGCCAAGGCAGGTGGATCACCTGAGGTCGGGAGTTTGAGACCAGCCTGGCCAACGTGGTGAAA
>NW_012116267.1:335814-346366 GCF_000951035.1 Colobus angolensis palliatus
GAGTGAGCCAAGATCACGCCACTGTTCTCCAGCCTAGACGTCAGAGTATGACTCTGTCTCAAAAAAAAGAAAAAAAAAAAAAATAGAAAAAGCAAAAAACAAAAATTAGCCAGGCGTGGTGGTGTGTACCTGTAGTCCCAGCTACTTGGGAAGCTGAGACAGGAGAATAGCTTGAACCTGGGAGACAGAGGTTGCAGTGAGTTGAGACTGCACCACTGCACTCCAGCCTGGGCGACAGAGCAAGACTATGTCTAAACAACAACAACAACAAAACCCACGTAAACAGGAAATGTGAAGATGGCATGAAAGCTGGGCTATCTCCAAATACATTCAAGCCCAAAGCTGACTCCTCTCTCCAAAAGGCAGCAACTGTACAACTCCGTCCCAGGCACTCAGAACAAAGAGGCAGAGTGCTGTGGCTGGCAGAGGTGGCAGGTGCTAGAAGCACAAGACCCCCTCCAAAACACAACAAAGGTTGTGTACTTGGAATGGTGCCTCCGCCATGGGAGACAGAAGCTCCTCCACAGCTGCTCTGTAGGAGTCCTGCTCCCAGCCAGAAACCAAACGGCTGCGAGACACTGCACCTTTTTTTTTTTTTTTTGAGACAGAGTCTCGCTCTGTCGCCCCGGCTGGAGTGCAGTGGCCGGATCTCAGCTCACTGCAAGCTCTGCCTCCCGGGTTCACACCATTCTCCTGCCTCAGCCTCCCGAGTAGCTGGGATTACAGCCGCCCGCCACCTCGCCTGGCTAGTTTTTTGTATTTTTTAGTAGAGACGGGGTTTCATTGTTTTAGCCAGGACGGTCTCGATCTCCTGACCTCGTGATCCGCCCATCTCGGCCTCCCAAAGTGCTGGGATTACAGGCTTGAGCCACCGCGCCCGGCCTACACTGCACCTTTGAAGGATGCACAAAAAACCTTTACTGTCAACAGATAAGTACATCTACGTCAGCCTGCAGAAGAAACAGGCTCTGGCTTTGGGGTTAAGGATGGTCCAGGGTTGTGAGCTCAGCGAGGACATGTGTGGCTATAAAGAACAGACCATCCAGCCATACAGGTTTAAATGAAGAAATGTATTGCCTCACAAAACCAAAGGTCTATAGCAGTGGTTCTCAACGGCGGAAATTTTGCCCCCAGGGGACATTTGGCAATGTGTGGAAACATTTCTGGCTGTTACAACTTTGGGTGGAGGAGGGGGTGATCTACTGGACAGAAGTCAGGGAGGCCAGGATGGGAATAAGCATCCTACAGAGAGCAGGGCACAGTGGCACACACCTGCGATCCCAGCTACTCAGGAGGCAGAGGTGAGAGGATTGTGTGAGGTTGTAGTGAGCTATGACTGCATCTGTAAACAGTCCCTGCACTCTGGCCTGGGCAACATAGTGAGACCCTGTCTCTTAAACAAAACAAAACATCCTGCAGTGCACAGACCACCACCTACCCGCAGCCAGAATGTCTGCCATGCCACAGCATGCCAAGGCTGGGAAACCAGGGATATAGGAGCTCATTTCTGCATTTGGTTCATGCAAGGGCTCACTGACATCCCCAAAAGATCCAAGCATTTTGGTGCCTTACATGCTGCCAATGATAAGTCGGCTCTTTTTTTTTAGACAAGGTCTTGCTCTGTGGCTCAGGCTAAAGTACAGTTGTGCAAACACGGCTCACGGTAGCCTCAACCTTCTGGGCTCAAGCAGTTCTCCTGCCTCAACCTCCCAACTAGCTGGGACCACAGGTACACACTATCACACCTGGCTAATTTTAACTTTTATTGTAGAGATGGGGTCTGGCTACGTTGCTCAGGCTGGTCTCAAACTCCTGGTCTCAAGCCGGCCTCCCGCCTCAGCCTCTCAAAGTGCTGGGATTATAGATGTGAGCCAGCATGCCCTGCCAGTGAGTTGACTCTTAACCTATCTTTCCCTGTCACGGCAGTGTGTGCTCCTTTTTGTCTCTTTGTATGAGAAGAAAACCTTTCCAGAAGCCACCCTGTAGCCTTCCTGGAATATCTCATTGGGCTAGAGCAGGTCATGTGCCCACCTTGAAATTAATCCCTGCCAAGGAAAACAGGATTTCTAGGATGAAGTCCTAGAACAATAACATTTACTGCTGGAGCACATCACCACGTGATCCCCAAATATAACTGGGGTTCTCTATTGGCAAGAAAGAAGAGGGGAGAATGGTTATCAGGTAGGTAACCAGTGAGTCTGCCCCAATCTCAGAAGTAAGTGGTGAGTCTGAACATGACCCCAGGTGCCCCAATTCCAGGCTCCTTCCCGAATTCCACAAATCTGAATTAGATTATTTTCCAACATATTTGCTTCCCAGGCACATCTTAGGTGTTGGGAAAATCTAGCCTAAGTACAAGAATCACCCCCAAACACAAGAGTAATATGGAAGGCAGAACTGTGATGTCTGGCAAAAAGCAATTCAATACTTTACATGTTGATCAGGTAATGAAATGGCATGCCTTTCTTGCCATATAAAGATAAGTAGTTATTAAAGTTAGTAACTAAGGAATAAACTGATCCTTTATGAGACAAGAAACAGGGGAGGTCACAGGGCAGAGATAATGGTGAAACACTACAGACTCTTCCATTAAAATCAGTGCGTGCCAGGTGGGTGCAGGCACTGGACCTGGCCCACCCAAATCATGGCTCCCTTCTTCTGCAGTTAGGGCTGCAGCTGGGCCATGGCTGCCCAGTCTCCCTGGGAGGCACAGGTGGACATAACACGTGCCATCAGGACCTGGCTTGTTAAAACCTCAGTATGTGTGCTTCTCTGTGTCCTTCTCTCTTCCTGTGGGACAGAATGGCAATGAACACAGAAACTGTGAAAGTCACGTGTTCAAGAAGACAGAGTCCTGAGCTGGGTGTGGTGGCTCACACCTGTAATCCCAGCACTTTGGGAGGCTGAGGCGGGTGGATTACCTGAGGTCAGGAGTTCGTAACCAGCCTAGCCAACATGGTGAAACCCCATCTCTACTAAAAATACAAAAATTAGCCAGGTGTGGTGGCACACGCCTGTAACCCCAGCTACTGGGGAGGCTGAGGCAGGAGAATCGCTTGAACCTGGGAGACGGAGGTTGCAGTGAGCCGAGATCGTGCCCCTGCACTCCAGCCTGGCTGACAGAGCGAGACTGTCTCAAAAAAAAAAAAAAGAAGACAAAGAGTCCTGGCTTGAGTTTCTGGAATGACCGTGTAGAAGAGAGCTGCCCATCCATCTGAATAACATGCTTAACTGATACATGAGTGCGGATAAACTTCAATTATATCAAGGCCATTGATTTTGGACTTCTTTGTTACAGCAGCCAACATTATATGGTTAATACACTGAGAGTAACATTGCTATTCAACACTGTTCCAGGAAATGCTAGCAAAACATTAGGAAAAAATAAAAATACAAATCAGTATTGGTTGATGGTACACCTGTCTACCCAAGGAAAATAATCCCATTTACAATAGCAAAAACACATGCATAAAATACTTAACATACTTGAGGAACAGGAAGGTCTTATGTCAGAAGAACTCTTAAGGACACAAGTGAATACTTTTTTTTTTTAAGACACAGTCTCACTCTCTCTGACAACCCAGGCTGGAGTGCAGTGGCATAATCTCAGCTCATTGCAACCTCTGTCTCATGGGTTCAAGTGATTCTCATGCCTCAGTCTCCCAAGTAGCTGGGAATACACGTGTATGCCGCCAAGCCCAGCTAATTTTTGTATTTTTAGTAGAGATGGGGTTTTGCCATGTTGGCCAGGCTGGTCTCAAACTCCTGACCTCAGGTGATCCATCTGCCTTGGCCTCCCAAAGTGCTGGGATTACAGGCTTGAGCCACCGCACCCGGCCAAGTTTCACTCTTTTGCCTAGGCTGGAGCACTGTCTATTGCCCAGGCCTGATCTAGGCTCACTGCAACCTCTGTCTCTCGGGTTCAAGTGATCTTCCTGCCTCAGTCTCCCGAGTAGCTGGGACTAACAGGTGTGTGCCACCACACCCAGCTAACTTTTTGTATTTTTGGTAGAGATGAGGTTTCACCATGTTGGTCAGGCTGGTCTCGAACTCCTGACCACAGGTGATCCACCTGCCTCAGTCTCCCAAAGCACTGGGATTACAGGTGAGAGCCACTGCAGCCAGCAAAGTGAGTACATCTTAATGAATGATGGGAACTACCACATTTCTAGAGGGAAGGTCCCAAGTGTGTAAAGATGTCACTTCTTCCCAGAATAGTCTAAACTGTTATTATCTATGATGGTTAATATCAATAACCCCCTCCAGTTTTTTTTTTAATTTATAAATTATCCTAATGCTCCCGACATGGGAATGGTGGAGAAATTCTGGAATCAGAAGAGTGACAAGATTGGGGCAGAGAATGTGGTCCTGCTGGATAAACACATGACAAAGTACAGCAGGTGACAGCCTGTGACTGTGGCATCTGTGCAGGCAGAGGAGTGGGGCAAATAAAGGCCAGCACATACCCATGTGTCCAGAGGCTTAACTGTATGTCCACTGACCCAGCTATTCCACCTCTAGCAATTTATCGTGACAAAAATAGCCACGTGCGTAAAGATGTTCATCACAGCTTTATTCAAAGTCGTGAAAAACTGGAAATACACTAGTCTAACAATAAGGGGTTTCGAGATCTTGTCCACTCCTATACAGTACCCCGTCCCTTTCTCTCTCACACACACAAGATTGAGTGGGCTATAGGTAAACTGTTCGCCTGTGCTTTTTTGCCCCCTTATTTATAAGGGGGGCAAAGTTCATGTTAGTAACTACCAGTTTACTTGGTTCCACGGCTGTGTGTGCATTATATTGTCGTTCCATGACTCACTTCACAACTACTCCCCCACCGGGGTGATCACTCCCAATTTTTTGCTATTACATACAATAAAACAGTGAAGATTCTTACAGTGATCTTTATGTTATGTGTCTATGGAAGTAAAACAAAGTTACAATGACCACTTGCTGACTTTCTAATCATCTGTCATGTGAGAAATGCAGAAGCCACAATAAGAGAGTATTACACTCTCATTAAAATGACCAAAGTGAAAAAGACTGACCATATCAAGTGTTGAAGAGGATGGGGGAGAACTGGAGCTTTCATACACTGCAGCTGGGAAGATAAAACGATAAAATCACTTTGGCAGCTTCTTAAAAAATTAAACATGTACCTACTGGAAGCAACCCAAATGTCCACTAATGGGAAATGGATAAAGAAATTGTATATATCCATGAACTCTGACTCAGCAGTAAAAAAGAAGGAAACTTTGATGTACATAACAGCCTGAATCACTCTCAAAATAGCTTTGCTGAGTGAAAGAAGCCAGACCAGAAGAGGAGAGAGAGGGCACATACTATGGGATTGCATTTATATAAACTTTCAGAAAATGCAAACAAATCTATGGTGACAGAAAACAGATCAGCAGTTGTCTGGGGACAAGGGAGGGAGGCAGAGGACAAAGGGCAGGAGGAAACTTCTGTGGGTGACAGATCCACGCTGTCTTGATTGTGGTGATGGTTTCACAGCGATAAACGTTATGTCAAAATTCTTTATACACTTTTAAATGCCTGAAGTTTATTGTATGTCCAATAAACTTAGAAAGAAATTTAAAAGGAAAAGACTATTTTTAAGATAGGTAAATGGGAATGCCTGTATGTGACTCAAATACAAGATTGAATGTTGCTGTTCCTGTTCAAACAGTTGTGTTTTGGTTTTTTTTCCTGAAAAATACAAGTTTAACTTAGTTCCTTCTGTATTAGTTGGCCCAGGCTGCCATAACAAAACACCACAGAGTGGGTGGCTTAAACAACAGAAATTTACTTCTCCCAGTTCTGTAAGTTGGGAGTCCACGATCAAAGTGCCAACAGTTTCAGCTCTCTTCCTGGCTTGCAGACAGCCATCTCCTCACTGTGTCCTCACATGGTGGGAGGTGGGAGGACGTCTGTCTCTTCCTTTTCTTTTTTTTTTTTTTTTTAAGAGACTCCTGGGCTCAAGCAAACCTCCCACCTCAGCCTCCCAAGTAGCTGAGACTACAGGTGCATGCTACCACACCAGGCTAATTTTTTTTTTTTTTTTGTAGCGATGTTGTCCAGGTTGGTCTCAAACTCCTGGGCTCAAGTGATCCACCCGCCTGAGCCTCCCAAAGTCCTGAGAGTACAAGTGTGAGCCACTGCGCCTGGCCTCTTCCTGTTCCTGTAAGGCCACAGTCCCACTAAATTAGGGTCTCATCCTCATGATCTCATCTAACCTAAATCATCTGCCAAAGATCCTACCTTGATACACAGCCACACTGGGGTGAAGACTTTAGCACATGGGTTTGATGGGAGGAGGAGAAACACAATTCAATCCACAGCACCTTCCATACCAAGGCCTGACATGGAGTTTCTAGCTCCTAATTTACATTTCTGGGCAGAATTTACACAGTGTAGCTGGGTCACAAACCCTTTCCCTCATCCATAAAGTCAATTCTGTTAGGTTACTGGATGTTTTAGTCTATTTTCTATTGCTTATCACAGAATACCTGAAACTGGGTCATTTATAAAGAAAATCAATTCACTTTTTACAGTTACAGAGGCTGAAGGGGCTGCATCTGGTGAGGGCCTTCTTGCTGGTGGAGACTCTCTGCAGAGTCCCGAAGTGGCGCACGATATCACATGGCAAGGAGGCTGAGCATGCTAATGCTAGCTCAGGCCTCTCTTCCTCTTCTTATTTAGCTACCAGTTCCTCACCCAGGATAACCCATCAATGCATTAATTCGTAAATCGAGTAACCCATTTACGAGAACAAAGCCCTCATGGTCCAATCACCTTTTAAAGGCCCCCCAACCCCAATATTGTCATATTAGGGTTAAGTTTCAGCATGAACTTTGGAAGGGCCATTTAAATCACAGCACTGGAGGAATAATTCATCTCTAAATCTGGACTACCTCTATCCCCACAGCAGACCTGAAATGAAGAATGGCAAAAATATTCCTTCACTCAAACACAAAATAAATAGACTATCCTGGCTACAAATTATTGAAAAGCACATCAGACTCTTTTCAGCAAAGAGAAATGCTCTTTTCAAAAAGACCACCTCGACCTTACAGTGTGAGTGGCCCTCACTGAGGCTGCTGTCAAGCCTGGGGTAGCAGTGCCCTTGCACATCCTCAGCTCCTTCAGATAACCTGGGGTAAGGGGCAAAGCTGCAATGTCATCAGAGCCCCAGCATGGCAACCACAACAGAATGACAGCAAAGTTATTCAGCGGCCTTTGCCACACCTTAGAAATGGAAGTTAGGGCTGAGCACGGTGGCTCACATCTGTAATCCCAGCACTTTGGGAGGCCAAGGCAAGAGGATCACCTGAGGTCAGGAGTTCAAGACCAGTCTGGCCAACATGGCAAAACCCCGTCTCTAACAAAAATACAAAAAAATTTGCCAGGTGTGGTAGTGCATGCCTGTGATCCCAGCTACTCAGGAGGTTGAGGCAGGAGAATCACTTGAACCGGGAGGTGGAGGTTGCAGTGAGCCAAGATTGGGTCACTGCACTCCAGCCTGGGCGACAGAGTGAGACTCTGTCTCAAAAAAAGAAAAGAAACGGGAGGGGAGGGGAGACGAGGGGAGAGAAAAAGAAATGGGAGTTGGATCTGCATCTTTAAAATCCTGGTGCCAAAAGCATCAGGACACTGCCAGAGACAAATGGATGCTGGGCTGGCCCCTCTCCTGCAGAGGTACAGGATCTAGTTTAATGTGAAGGCCGTCAGGAATTCCCATCAACAGCATCCTTTCCATTTGGTCTCTTCTCAAGCAATCTAGGCCCTTATCATTCCACAATGACCCTGGCCCTGCACTTACCTGACCACCTCCATCCTCACAGTCACAGCCACTCAGGTCATCAGAACAAACGTTGCTGGAAAATGGCTAAAATCATAGCCCCAAATTTAGATGTCACGCTCTAACAGATGAGGCCCTACAAGTGAGATGCTGAGATGAAACCAGGCACCCTGCAGGCTGAGAGGTGCAGCTCATACACAAGGAGGTTGGCAGGGCTGGTGGCCTTGTTCCAGGCCACTGAGCAATGCAGGGTCTGGCCAGCAGGGATAAGGAGTGCAGAGCTAACTGTGGCAGCAGCACCAAGGCTCCAGTGGGGGAGGAAGGCTGAAAGGACCATCCCCAGCAAACATGCAGGATACCCCCACAATGCAGTGCCCCATGAATAAGCTGGTGCAGAGCTCTTGGCATGTGGTAGAGGGGGCACAAATCACCTGGAAAGCTTTCCTGACTCAGCAGTTCTGGGTGCGTCACTGTATCACCACACACATGCACACACGCACGCGCACACACGTGCACGCACACACACGCATGCACACACGCGCACACATGCACACACATGCACGCACACATGCACACGCACACACACACATGCACACACCCCAAAGCCAAAGCTCACTGGGCTCCTGGACCACGAACAAGACTAAAGAAATCACACTTCCTCTGTTCCTCCACTAGGTGCGTGATACAAGACCATCTGGGCTTCCACCAGAAATCAGCTTTGTGAACAGGTGACAGGTGGAGAGACAGCCTGCACCTCCTCGTCACACTCTGTCATAGTTGAACTGTATCCCTCTCAAACTCCTATGGCAAAGCCCTTCCTGACCTCCACCTGAGACTCAGACTGTATTTGGAGACAGGTTTTTTTTTTTGAAACAGAGTCTCACTCTATTGCCCAGGCTAGAGAACAGTGGTGCAATCTTGGCTCATTGCATCCTCTGTCTTCTGGGTTCAAGGAATTCTCCTGCCTCAGCCTCCTGAGTAGCTGGGATTACAGGCATGTGCCATCACACACAGATCATTTTTGTATTTGCAGTAGAGACAGGATTTCGCCATGTTGGCCAGGCTGGTCTTGAACTCCTGACCTCAAGTGATCCACCCACCGTGGCCTCCCACAGGCCAAGGGATTACAAGCATGAGCCACCATACCTGGCTGGAGACAGGATTTTTAAAGAGGTAATCAAAGTAGAATGAAGCAGTTAGGGTGAGCCCTAATGCAGTCTGACTGGTGTTCTTATGAGAAGAGGAAATCTGGGCCGGGCGCAGTGGCTCACGCCTGTAATCCCAGCACTTTGAGAGGCCAAGGCAGGTGGATCACTTGAGGTTAGGAGTTCGAGAACAGCCTAGTCAACATGGTGAAACCCCATCCCTACTAAAACTACAAAAATTAGCTGGGTGTGGTGGCAGGCACCCATAATCCCAGCTACTCTGGAGGCTGAAGCAGGAGGATCCGGGAGGTGGAGACTGCAGTGAGACGAGATCATGCCACTGCACTCCAGCCTGGGCAACAAAGTGAGACTCCATCTCAAAAAAACAAAAAAGAAGAAGAAATCTGGACACAGATACATTCGGAGGGATGATCCTGTGAGGACCCTGGGACAAGACACCATCTCCAAGCCAAGCAGAGAGGCCTCAGAGGAACCAATCCTGCCGACACATTGATCTTGGACTTCTGGTCTCCCGAACTATGAAAAAAAATTCTGTTGTTTAATTCACTCTGCCAGTGGCATTTTGTTATGGCAGCCCTGGCAGACTAACACAGTCTCCAAGCTGAAGAGGGCTTATGTGAACTAATACTAGTCAACAGGGAAGAGGAGTTGATTCACGCAGTGGTAAAAAATCAGGATCCTGGCCAGGCACGGTGGCTCAGGCCTATAATTCCAGCACTTTGCGAGGATCACTCAAGCTCAGGAATTTGAGACCAGCCTGGGCAACATAGTGAAACCCTGTCTCTACAAAAAGAAAATACAAAAATTAGCCAGGCATGGTAGTGCACACATGCTTATAGTATCAGCTACTTGGGAGGCTGAGGCAGGAGGATGACCTGAGCCCAGGAGGCAGAGGCTGCAGTGAACTGAGATCATGCCATTGCATGCCAGCCTCAAAAAAAAAAAAAAAAAGAAGGATTCTGTTGGACTCACCAAGTTTTTATTAATTAATGTATTACTTTGGTTTGTGGTCACCCAGGCTGGAGTGCTGGAGTGCAGTGGTGCAATCTCAGCTCACTGCAACCCCCGCCACCCAGGTTCAAGAAATTCTCTGGCCTCAGTCTCCCGAGCAGCTGGGATTACAGGTGTCCACCATCACGCCCAGCTGATTTTTGTATTTTTAGTAGAGATGGGGTTTCGCCATGTCGGCCGTTGGCCAGGCTGGTCTCAAACTCCTGACCTCAGGTGATCCACCCACCTCGGCCTCCCAAAGTGCTGGGATTACAGGTGTGAGCCACCACAGCAGGCCTCTCACCAAGATTTTAGGTAAAGAGGTCTTGCAGCCGATCTGTAAAGAGCTAGAGTAGTTCACCAGGTCTCCAAACTCCGGCCCATGTTCTTCCCACCACACTGCAGCACTAATTCTGAAACACCACAATCAGGAGGCTCTGCTTTAAATAGGAGGTGCTTGTAGCTAAGTGATGAAGACTCCGGAAGCTGAACTGTGTGACACCACAGACCTCATATTGCCCTTCCTGTTCATGGCTGCTCTGTGAAACTGTACTATGTCATCAGATAAAAGCAGTTTAAAAAAAAAAAAAAA
>NW_012116267.1:353696-358734 GCF_000951035.1 Colobus angolensis palliatus
AAAAAAACTATTCTCGGGGCCAAGTATGGTGGCTCACGCCTGTAATCCCAGCACTTTGGGAGGCCAAGGCGGGCTGATCACGAGGTCAGGAGATCGAGACTACCCTGGCTAACACAGTGAAACCCTATCTCTACTAAAAATACAAAAGAAGAATTAGCCAGGCGTAGTGGTGGGCACCTGTAGTCCCAGGTACTCAGGAGGCTGAGGCAGTAGAATTGCTTGAACCCAGGAGGCGGAGCTTGCAGTGAGCCGAGATGGCACCACTGCACTCCAGCCTGGCCGACAGACTCCATCTCAAAAAAAAAAAAGATAAACTATTCTGTAACACAGAAAAATTCTAAAAATGATACTGAAACACTGATCAAGGTTGAAAATGATACCATTAGAATCTGTCTACAGCTTCCCACGACCTTCTGGGATGCAGTTTTCTTAATTGTAAAGAGTTGACTGGATGAATCTTCTCCAAATCTCAGGTTTATGCATTATAACATTTAGTTACCTACCTTTAAAAAAAGTATGTTGTGCTTTTGTGTCCTAAATTATTGTTTAAATCTGTATTATAAAGAATTTTACTAATTCAACTCTCAACTCTTTTTTTTTTGAGACAGACTCTTGCTCTGTCCCCCAGTCTGAAGTGCAGTGGTGCAATCTTGGCTCACTGAAACCTCTGCCTCCCAGGTTCAAGTGATTCTCCTGCCTCAGCCTCCCAAGTAGCTGGGACTACAGGCACTCGCCACCATGCCTGGCTAATTTTCTGTATTTTTAATAGAGACAGGGTTTCACCACATTGGCCAGGCTGGTCTCAAACACCTGACCTCAGGCGATCCACCTGCTGCCTTGACCTCCCAAAGCGCTGGGATTACAGGCGTGAGCCACTGCGCCCCGCCCAACTCTCAACTCTTACTCACCGAATTTCTGTGCATAAGTCCAAGAAATGTGATGATCACCAAAGCCTTAAAAAAATTCCTTGTTTTTGAGCCAGGGTCTCACTCTGTCACCCAGGCTGGAGTGCAGTGGTGCAACAGCTCCAGGCTGAGGCTCCAGGGATCTTCCCACCTCAGCCTTCTGAGTAGCTGGACTACAGGTGTGCACCACCATGCCCAGATGATTTTTGTATTTTTGGACAGACAGGGTTTCCCCATGTTGCCCAGGCTGGTCTGAAACTCCAGGGCTCAAGTGATCCTTCTGCCCTCAGCCTCTCAAAGTGCTAGGATTACAGGCACGCACCACTGCACCCAGTGAAGAAAATTCTTTATTCATATCAGCTCCTATCAGGGACCCTTGAACGCAGAAGTTGCAAGTTTCACAGAAGCAAGTATTCCTGATGATGATCAAGACGTGCTCCCTCCAGCACCATCCAAACCCTCCACATCCAGTAACGGCAGGAACTGATTTCAGGGCCAAAGGTGCGTGCCTCCACACTGGCTCTTGTGCTTGGTGACAGCCCAGGGAATTCTTGCAATGGGTGAGACAGAGGTTCCCTTGCTCATAGCCTCCCTGGGAGGAAGCTCAGTGGCTTCCCCTCCCCGCCAGAGCAAAATCTATCAGTGGCCTGACCCTGCTGTATCCCTGGTCACTCTGTCCTCTGGCTACTCCTGTCCCCTTCCCATGCCTTGGACACAGGCCCATGCCCCAGATGGCCCTTCCCGCCAGCTTGCTCACTTCACCCCGGCCTCTGCTTTAATGTCACGCTCTCAGTGCTCTGTCTAAAATAGCACTCCCTCCTCCTTCCTCCATACCCCACTTCCCCAGTTTATTTTTCTTCTTAGTATTCAGCATCTGACATCACAGTCATCTGTCATCTGTCTCTCGCCAAGAAAGCGTCATTTCTTTCCATGAGAGCAGGGGCTTAGTGTTCAATGCCTTATCCCCAGCACTGAGGTGTTAACAGATCTTGTCCTACCACTGTCGTAGCATTCTAGGGCTGCTATAACGAAGTGCCACACACCAGGTGGCTTCAACAACAGAAATATGTTCTCTCATGTTAAATCTGAAATCAAGGAGTCAAGAGAGTGGCTTCCTTCTGAAGGCTGCATAGAGAATCTGTCCCGTGCCTCTCCCCCGCCTGCTAGGAGTTTGCTGTCACTCTTTGGGACTCCTTGGCTTGTAGATGCACCTTCCTGGTGTCTGCCTTCATCCTCACATGATGCCTTTCCTCATGCATGTCTGCGTCTACATTTCCCCTTTTTCGTCAGGACACCAGTCACAATGGATTAGGGCCACCCCCTAATGACCTTCTCTAGCTTGATTAGCTCTGTAAAAACGCTGTTTCCAAATCAGGTTACGTACTGAGGTACTAAGGATTAAGACTCCAGGGTTTTTTTTATGGAGGCCACAATTCAATCCACAATAACCACTCAGTTGCATAAGACACCGGACAAGTGAGTTAACCTTCGTCAGTAAAACGGGCCTAATAATTGCACCTACTGCATTTGGGTGATGGAGACAGGGTCCCTGGCAGAAAAGAAGCACAGCCCTTGCCCCTTACGTGAGCTATACAGATACTGATGTGAAGAAGGCTGGAGGCTCTGCTCATGAGCATGGGCCTTGGAACCAGGCTGGTCGGGGTCTGAGCCCTCTCTCTGCCACTGGCTGGCAGTGGCCTCACACAAGTGGTTGAAACTGAGACGAATCTCAAGATACATTTTAAGTATGAGCACGCAGTGAGCTCTCCGTGAATGTTTGCCGCCACAGGCAAGGCTGAGGTAGGGCCTGACAGCGTCACCTTTGTCTCAACTGTATCTTGCAAATTCTTCAAGGTAGCTGCTTGAACTCAATAGTTAATCACAGCAGCAGGGAACAAGAAATGAGATCCAAGAGGAGACCATGGTGGGATTCCTCAGGTAACACCTCTAACAAAAAATTATGTCTTTTTTTTTTTGGAAACAGGCTCTTGCTCTGTCACTCAGGCTGGAGTGCAGTGGCACGATCATGGCTCACTGAAGCCTTGATCTCCTGGGCTCAAGCGATCCTCCTACCTCAGCCTCCTGAGTAGCTGGGACCACAGGCATGTACTACCACGACTGGATAATTATATATATACACACATATATACGTATAATATAACATATAAAAATATATATATATACACACACACACATATTTTAGACAGTCTCACTCTGTCACCCAGGCTGGAGTGCAGTGGCGCGATCTCAGCTCACTGCAACCTCTGCTTCCCGGGTTCAAGCAATTCTCCTGTCTCAGCCTCCTGCGTAGCTGGGACTATAGGTGCGTGCCACCATGCCCAGCTAATTTCTGTATTTTTAGTAGAGACAGGGTTTCACCATGGTGGCCAGGGTGGTCTTGATCTCATGGCCTTGTGATCTGCCGGTCTCGGCCTCCCAAAGTGCTGGGATTACAGGCGTGAGCCACCGCGCTGGGTCTAAAATAGAAATTTCTTCCAAAAAGGTACACAAATGCCCAATAAGCACATGAAAAGATGCTCAAAATTATTAGTCATAGGGAAATGCAAATCAAAACCACAGGGAGAGCTCTACCGGTGGCATCTGATGGTGTGATGTCTCACAGAAAGTTCTCCACTTCCAGACATGGGTCCCTCTGCTTCCTGCCATGGGAGCACAGATATAGGCATCGTGGGAAGGTAAAGAGCTTCCCTAAGGATGACCCTTCCAAGCTGGTCAACATCACAGCCTTCCTGGGATACAAGGCTGGCACGACCCACATCACACAGGAAGTCGACAGACCAGGATCCAAGGTGAAAGAGAAGGAGGTGGTGGAGGCCGTGACCACTGTGGAGACACCACATATGGTGGTTGTGGGCATTGCGGGCTACGTGGAAACCCGTTGAGGCCTCAGGACCTTCAAGACCATCTTTGCTGAGCACATCAACGATAAGTGCAAAAGGCATTTCTCTAATAACTGGCATAAATCTAAGAAGAAGGCCTTTACCAAGTACTGCAAGAAATGGCAGGATGAGGATGGCAAGAAGCAGCTGGAGAAGACTTCAGTAGCATGAAGAAGCACTGCCAAGTCACCCGCGTCACTGCCCACACCCAGACGCGCCTGCTTCCTCTGTGCCAGAAGAAGGCCCAGCTGTTGGAGAGCCAAGTGAACAGAGGCACCATGGCTGAGAAGCTGGACTGGGCCCAGGAGGGGCTAGAGCAGCAGGTACCTGTGAACCAAGCGTTTGGGCTGGACGAGATGATCGACATCATCGGGGTGACCAAGGGCAAAGGCTACAAAGAGGTCATCAGTTGTTGGCACACCAAGAAGCTGCCCCACAAGATCCACCAAGGCCTGTGCAAGGGGGCCTGGATTGGGGCATGGCATCCTGCCCATGTGGCCTTCTCCATGGCATGCATTGGGCAGAAAGGCAAGCATCACCACACTGAGATCAACAAGAAGATCTATAAGACTGGCTAGCGCTACCTTACCGAGGACGGCAAACTGGTCAAGAACAATGCCTCCACTGACCATGTCCTGTCTGACAAGAGCATCAACCCTGTGGGTGGCTTTGTCCACTATGGTGAAGTGACCAATGACTCTGTCATGCTGAAAGGCTGTGTGGTGGGAACCAAGAAGCAACTGCTCATTCTCTGCACATCTTTGATGGTGCAGACCAAACGGCGGGCTCTGGAGAACACTGACCTTAAGTTCACTGACACCACCTCCAAGTTTGGCCATGGCCACTTCCAGACCATGGAGGAGAAGAAAGCATTCATGGGACCACTCAAGAAAGACCAAATTGCAAAGGAAGAAGGAGTTTAACGCCAGGAACAGGTTCTGCACCTGGTGGGGCCTCAATAAAAGTTATCTTTAAAATATTATTAATTTAAAAAAACCACAGGGAGAGACCACTTCACCCCACTAGGATGGTTATCATTAAAAAAAAACAAAACTGAAAATAGGTTGGGCATGGTGGCTCATGCCTGTAATCCCAGCACTTTGGGAGGCCGAGGCGGGTGGATCACCTGAGGTCAGGAGTTCAAGACTAGCCTGGCCAACATGGTGAAATCCCATCTGTATTAAAATATATACATATATATATATATTCAAAAATTAGCCAGGCATAGTGGCT
>NW_012116267.1:358994-370316 GCF_000951035.1 Colobus angolensis palliatus
TTTGGAGGCAGGGTCTTACTCTGCCACCCAGGCTGAAGTGCAGTGGCATGATCATGGGTCACTGCAGCCTCGACCTCCTAAGCTCAAGTGATCCTCCCACTTCGGCCTCCCAAAGTGCTGGGATTACAGGCTTGAGCCACCGCGCCCGGCCAATAATTTTTTTTAAAGGAAAATAAGTATTGGTAAGGATGATGTTAGGCAATTGGAACGCTCATGCATTGCTTTCGGTGGATATGTTAAAATAGTGCAACTGGTGGCTCCTTAATAAGTTAAACATAGCGTTTCCATCTGTCCCAGCAATGCCACTTCTAAGTATGCACCCTGAAGAGTTGAAAACTGAGGCTCAAACAAAAGCTTGTACACGAATGCTCATAGCAACACTATTCACAATAGCCAAAAGGTAAAAATCTAAATGCCCATCAACTGATCAATGGATAAAGAAAAATGTGGCTTGGTGCGGTGGCTCATGCCTATAATCCCAGCACTTTGGGAGGCCGAGGCAGGCAGATCACTGGAGGTCAGGAGTCCAAGACTGCCCTGGCCAACACAGTGAAACCCTGTCTCTACTAAAAATACAAAAAGTATCTGGGTGTGGTGGTGTGCACCTGCAGTCCCAGCTACTCGGAAGGCTAAGGCAAGAGAATTGCTTGAACCCAGAAGGTGGAGGTTGCAGTCAGCTGAGACTGTGCCACTGAACTTCAGCCTGGACGACAGAGCGAGACTCCATCTCAAAAAAAAAAAAAAGAAAAGAAAAGAAAATGTAACTTACCCATACAACAGAGTATTATTCAGCTATAAAAAGGAAGGAAATTCTAACACATACCATAACATGGATGAACCTCAAGAACATTATGCTAAATGAAATGAACCAGTCACAAAAAGCCACATATGGTATGATTCCATTTCCATGAAAAGTCCGTACAGAGGGAAAGTAGATTTGCAGTTACCGGGGCTGGGGGGAGGGGAGAATGGGGGAGGAACTGCCGAATGGGTATCGGTTTCCTTCTGGAGTGAAGAAATCGTGCAGAACTAGAGAGCAGTAATGGTTGCACAACATGGTAAATGTACTAAAGGCCACTTAACTGTGTACTTTAAAATGGGAAAATGGTGAATTTTGTGTTATGTGAATTTTATCTTGATAAAGAAAAAGAAAAAACAGAAATAATGAAGACTGTTCCCTCCCTAACAATAAATATGCTGTTTGGCTGGGCACGGTGGCTCATGTCTATAATCCCTGCACTTTGGGAGGCTGAGGTGCGTGGATCACTTGAGGTCAGGAGTTCGAGACCAGCCTGGCCAACATGGTGAAACCCCATCTCTACTACAAATACAAAAAAATAGCTGGGCATGGTGGTGGACACCTGTAATCTCAGCTACTCGGGAGACTGAGGCAGGAGAATCACTTGAACCTGGGAGGCTGAGGTTGCCATGAGCCAAGATTGCGCCACCGCACTCCCGTCTGGGTGACAGAGCAAGACTGTCTCAAACAAAAAAAAGAAAAAGAAAAAGAAAACAAAAAGTAGGCTGTTCTTATAAACCAGGAGGGCTGAGTACTGAAACGGTGAAACATCCAGAAGAATGTGGGACTCAATGGGGTTCTACTGCTTCTCCCTTTCCCCTAAAAGAGCAATCCACCTTCATGCAAGTCTGTGAATGCAGTCTTCAATCACCTGGAGAATTCCTGAGATAGAGCTGTACAACCAAAGAATTTGCAAGCCCTTATTTCCTGTTTTAAAGACCTTAGAAACATTTATCCACCCCAGCCAGCATAGAGCCATGACATTTGCATGTCGTAAATATGCCTTGCAAAAGACCAGCAGCTTACTGGCTGAGCTGTAAGAGCTGCCTATCTCCAGCATGCCTGACAGCCATCTGTGGGGGCTGCAGGGTCAGGCTGCTGAAATTCTTAACTCACCCCAGTTCCCCTGGCGTGTTTGGCCTGGGGAGCTGAGATCTACAGAGTAGAGTGAGACACCTCCTAACTCCCACCTAGCGTTTGGGCTCCAAACTCAGGTCCTGTGCAAACAGCAACAGAGCCAGGTAGATTCTCTAAGCCCAAATATCATCTACCTACATCTTGCAGTGGTCATCTGAGCACCTGAAGGTCCCTGTGTCACTTTCTCTCTGGGAAAGAAAGGATGGGAAAATATAATGCTCCCATCTATAGGTCACTTATATAGAGGTGTGGTTCCTAACCTTTTTGGCACCAGGGACCTGTTTTGTGGAAGACAATTTCTCCACAGATGGGGTGGCGGAGGGGCAGGAGGGCGGAAGGCTGGTTTCAGGATGAAACTGTAGATCTGCTGTTGTACCACCTCAGATCATCAGGTATTAGTTAGATTCTCATAAAGAGTGGCCAGGCTTGGTGGCTCACGCCTGTGACCCCAGCATTTTGGGAGGCCAAGGCGGGTGGATCACTTGAGGTCAGGAGTTCGAGACCAGCCTGGCCAATGTGGTGAAACCAAGTCTCTATTAAAAATACAAAAATTAGGCAGGCGTGCTGGCACATGCCTGTAATCCCAACTACTCGGGTGGCTAAGGCTAGAGAATCGCTTGAACCTGGGAGGTGGAGGTTGCAGTGAGCTGAGGTTACGCCACTGTACTCCAAACTGGGCAACAGAGTGAGACTGTCTCAAAAAAAAAAAAAAAGTCTCATAAAGAGCATGCAACCTAGATCCCTCACATGTGCAGTTCACAATAGGCTTCACGTTCCTGGGATAACCCACTACCACCACTAACCTGACAGAAGGCAGAGCCCAAGCGGTAACGCCCGCTCATACCGCTCACCTCCTGCTATGTGTCCCCGTTCCTAACAGGCCACAGACCGGTACCGGTTAGCGGCCTGGGGGTTGGGGATCCCTGATATAGAGGACAAGGTCAAGCCCACATTTGACCAGTTTTGGTTTTCCTAGATCTGATTTCATACACACACACACACACATACATACACACGCACACACGTACGCACGCACAAGCACACACACACAAGTTCTGGGCAGATTTCAATATTTATTTCAACTTCTATTCTTCTAGGAGTTACCAGACAGCAGTCAAAGCATCAAAAAAGTATATCAAAGAAGAAAAATAAATAAAAATCCTAAGGAGTATACAAAGAACAGTCTTTGAATGCCTAATTTGACAATTTTAAATTGTATCTTGTCTAGACACAAATATTGTTAAGAAAAAGACTGTTCAACTACATGAACACTATATATAATTTTATGCTCAGAAAAAGCTGGAAGGAGACACATACATTGGTAGGTTAACAGTGGGTAACACTGGAGAACAGAATTATGAGTGTTTTTTTTCTTTTCTGTATTTTCTAATTGTTGTAATCATCATTGTATATATAATGGTATTTATTTGAAATAATATAAAGATTATACTGCATAATATGTAATAATATAAAGATTATAAAATACAAATAATATAACCATGTAATTTCTTGTAATAATAAAAAGACAATTACATCCCCACCTCCACGCAATCCAAACAGGATACACCCAACATACCTTGTTGAGTTTGCCAAGTGAAGATATGAGATCCGCCCATTCACTAGAGGACTCAAAATTTCTCAAAGCCTTTTCAATCACTGAAGAGTAGCTTCTGTATCTGTAATCATTTAAGAGCTCCTGCTCTTCTGGATCCATCTTACATTCTCACAGCAGAAAAGTATCTAAAAGCAAATCAAAAAATAACCAAATGAGAGAGCCATTCGGGGATACAAATCATTCCCGACCCAGAGCTACAGAAGACAGCTGTCCACAAACACTACTGTGCACAAACTCACTGGGCAATCCTGTTCAAATATTTAGCAAGGCTTCTGGGCCAGGCACTGTGGGAGATGAAAGATAAATAGTTTCCACCCTTGTGGATTCTGGGGGAGAACAGGAAACAGGAGTAGACAGCATAAGAGTGCTAGGGCTCCAAGTAATTGGCAAAACCAATTCCAGGATCAAAGCTGCTAGACTATATGTTGTCGCCAGCTGGTAATTTTGAATGAGCACGGCCCCTCCTATCGTATGGAATTTTTTATTTTATTTTTTATTTCTTATTTTTTGGAGGCAGGGTCTTACTCTGCCACCCAGGCTGAAGTGCAGTGGCATGATCATGGGTCACTGCAGCCTCGACCTCCTAAGCTCAAGTGATCCTTCCTTCCACCTCAGCCTCCCAAGCAGCTGGGACTATTGGGATGCGTCACCATACCTGGCTGTTTTATTTAAAGTGTGGCAGGCATCTACCCAGCATGCCTCGTTCTCCTTTTCTGTACTAAGGGAGCACTGGTTTTGTTCACAGTAACACTATAATTCCCAGACTCCCTTGCATCTAGGTGGCCATGTGATAGCTCTTGACCAATGAGATGTCAGTAGAAGCTGTAGGTCTAAAAGGCAATTGGAAAGGAGGCAGACTCCCTGGCATAAGCCTTTTGCCCTCCATTCTTCTTCTTTCTGCCTGGAACAAAGGCATGATGTTGGAGTGAAGCTATATCTTGCAACTGTCATGAAACATGCACAAAAGTCACAAACAAACAATGGCTGAGTGGAATGACAGAGTCCCTGCAGCCCCAGATGGCATGGTGAAGGTACCACATGCCAACTCCGGATGTTGTAATGTCTGGTGTATGTTTTCTGCACATAACAGCTGTTTAAGCCTCTGTTCAATCAGGTTTTCTGTTATAGCCAACCACAATCCTAATGGATATATGAGGACAAATAGTATTTCACTAGTACGCTGAGTCTGAAAGGAAAGACAAATACAGAGCAATGCTATACAGTTAAACACGAGTGAACGCAGTTAGCTGGGTAGATTGCTAAACAAGTTGGATGTAGTCAATCAAATAAAAAGGCAAATATGGTAAATGGAAGAAACTGAACTGAAGGTACAACACGTTCTTTAAGCTTGAGTCTTTCATTTACGGGCCAGTACAGTTATAAAAATTTCATGAAATCTCATACTTCAGTATCTAATCACTCCAGACCCAATCCAATCTTCACCAGGCCACCACTACTTTCTTTTCTTTTCTTTTTCTTTTTTGAGACAGAGTCTCGCTCTTGTTGCCCAGGCTGGAGTGCAATGGCACAATCTCGGCTCACTGCAACCTCTGCCTCCTGGGTTCAAGCGATTCTCCTGCCTCAGCCTCTCAAGTAGCTGGGGCTACAGTCATGTGTCACCACACCGGCTAATTTTTGTATTTTTAGTACAGATGGGGTTTCACTATGTTGGTCAGGCTGGTCTTCAACTCCTGACCTCGTGATCCACCCACCTTGGCCTCCCAAAGGGCTGGGATTACAGGCGTGAGCCACCACGCCTGGCAACCACCACTACTTTCAAGTCACCAATGGCAGAGGTCCTTTCTGTTTCCTCACTTTACCTCTCAGTGGCACTCTGCGGCAGACCACTTCTTCTCCAAGTAGCCTAGCAGCCTCCGCTTGGCCCACATACTCCTCTGGCCCCTCCAGCCCCAGAGCTTGTTTCTCACCTACCTCTCTGAAGTTCTTTCCTCCTCCTCTACCAACTGCTAAATACATTCCCTGGCAGCCGGGCATGGTGGCTCACACCTGTAATCCCAGCACTTTGGGAGCCCAAGGCAGGCAGATCACTTGAGGTCAGATATTTGAGACCAGCCTGGCCAACATGGTGAAACCCCATCTCTACCAAAAAATCAAATAAAATAAAGTAGCTGGGCATGGTGGCACACACCTGCAGTCCCAGCTACTTGGGAGGTTGAGGCATGAGCATTGCTTGAACCCAGGAGGTCGAGGTTGCAGTGAGCCGGGACTGTGCCACTGTACCCCAGGAAGGGTAACAGAACAAGACTCTGTCTCAAAAAAAAAAAAAAAAAAAAAAAAAGGAAGTGAAGACTTTGGAAGGTGACTACATCATGGGATTAATGTCCTTTTAAAAAGGACACTGGCTGAACGGAGTGGCTCACATCTGAAATTCTGGGAGGCCAAAGCAGGTGGATCACTTGACTCCAGGAGTTCGAGACTAACCTGAGCAACATGGTGAAACCCCATCGCTACAAAAAATACAAAAATTAGCAGGGTGTGGTGGTACATGCCTATAGTCACAGGTATTCAGGAGTCTGAGTTGGGAGGATCACTTGAGCTTGGGAGGTTGAGGCTGCAGTGAGCCATGATCATGCCACTGCACTCCAGTCTGGGCAACAGAATGAAACTTTGTCTCAAATAAATGAATTAAATTAAAGAGACCTGAGGGAGCCTGGCTGTTCTTTCCACTGTGAGGATACAGCTAGCAGGCCCTATCAGACACTGAATCTGCCAGCACCTTGATCTTGAACTTCTCAGCCTCCAGAACTACAGGAATATATTACTGTTACTTATAACAGAAATACCTAGTTTACACTATTTTGTTGGAGCAGCCTGAATCAACTAAGACAAGCATCCATCAACAAAATATGGTCTATCCACAAAGGAACGCTGAGACAATGGAAAGGAACCAGGTACTGATACGTGCTGCAACATGGATGCATCCTGAAAACACACGCTTAGTTGAAGACGCCAGACACACAAGACCAGACATTGTAAGATTCCATTGATATGAAATGCCCTCCACAAGCAAATCTAGAGAGATGGCAGTAAGTTAGTGGCTGCCTGGGTGTGGTGAAAACAGGGAATAACCGCCATTGGGAATGGCGATCTTTCTGAGGTAAGGCAAATGTGCTAAAATGGGATGATGGCAATGCTTGCACAACTCTGTAAATGAATGAAAAAATCACTGAAATTATCTGGGCACAGTGGCTCATGCCTGTGATCCCAGCTACTCCAGAGGTTGAGGTGGGAGGATTGCTTCTACCTCCCGCAGCTTGTGACCAGCCTGGGTAACATGGCAAGACCCTGTCTCAAAGACAACAACAACACTGAATTATATACTTGAATGAATTTTATGAGCTGCAAATTATAGCACAATAAAGCTGTTTAAAAAAATAAAACTAGGCCGGGTGTAGTGACTCATGCCTGTAATCCCAGCACTGTGGGAGGCTGAGGTGGGTGGAACATGAGGTCAGGAGTTCCAGACCAGCCTGGCCAACATGGTGAAACCCCATCTCTACCAAAAATAGAAAAATGAGCCGGGCATGGTGGCTGTAATCCCAGCTATTCAGGTGGCTGAGGCAGGAGAATCACTTGAACCCAGGAGGCAGAGGTTGCAGTGGGCTGAGATGGCACCATTGCACTCCAGCCTGGATGACATAGCGAAACTCTGTCCCAAAGAAACAAACCAAAAAAACCACTAAATTCTCAATTCCATCTGCTCAACATGCTCCTTCTCCAGTCTTTCCCTTCTCAGAAAGTAGCTCCTTCACCTGTGGGATCATTCTAGACTCTTCCTTCTCTTCACCTGCCACGCTCAACCCCAGTCCTGTTTGTCTCCTCTTCCTAAACACCTGTTGACTCAATTGTTCTCTGTCTCCGCCGCACCGCAATCTGGGCTGCCTGTTCCCTGCATGTTTGCAGAAGCTTCCCAATGATTCTCCCACACTTGCCCCTTTCCAGTGCCTTTACACACAGTGCTCCAAGAATCCTCTTAAAACATAATGCATACAACTGCCATGTTTAAAATTGTTTCCATAAAGCTTCAAATAAGGCCGGAGGCCAGTGGCTCATGCCAGTAATCCCAGCACTTCGGGAGGCTGAGGCGGGTGGATCGCCTGACGTCAGGAGTTCGTGACCAGCATGATCAACATGGAGAAACCCTGTCTCCACTAAAACTACAAAAAATTAGCCTGGTGCGGTAGCACTTGTCTGTGATCCCAGCTACTCGGGAGACCAAGGCAGGAGAATCACTTGAACCTGGGAGGTGGAAGTTACAGTGAGCTGGGATTGCGGCACCACGCTCCATCCTGGGCAACAGAGCGAGACGTTGTCTCAAAAAAAAAAAAAAAGAAAGAAAGAAAGCTCAAAAGAGAACCAAACAACCCCTTTTCCAGCTTACAAGACTCTACCCACTTCTCACTGCACCCTCCAACCCCAGGGCAAACCCATCCTGCCACAGAGCCTCTGCATTCATGCCTCTCTGCAAAAATATACTGCACCTTGCACACCCAGCCACAAAATAAGACCGTCTACTCATTCTTCCTGGGAAAGCCTGTCCCTTTTTCTGAAATAACTGCTTTCACACGTTTTGAAAATATTAAGGAAAAGATGGTAATGAGAGCTGGTAGTTTGTTCCTTTTGCCAAGTAAAGACTAAGAAGTTGATATATCCAAACAGTCCATACTTTTTCTTTTCCAGAAAATTCACAGTTCTGAAACCCAGCATCTCTAAACCACCACAATACTCCAATGGGGCACAGTCTGTTCACTCTTCTAAGTGTCTAAACATGGGGGAAAGAAACATAAAGAAGACAAGGTCCCTACTCTCATCGTTCACAGCCTAATAAAAGTGGAAGTACATGGTCCCTACTCTCATCGTTCACAGCCTATTAAAAGTGGAAGTACCTAAATACATAATTCCAGTTTAATGTGGCTCACATTAAAATACCTAAATATATAATCTCAGTTTAATGTGGCACACGTAAGTGTCAGAGGGTGGAAAAAGTGACCTTGCTCTTTTTAACACACATAAGTGACAGAGGGTGGACAAAATGACAGTCTGATGATAGCAAGAGGAAACTCAGCCACTGACAGAGGAGTCCTCAAAGTTCAGAAGTGTGGGCGGCTAGAGTTACCAGGAAGAGGACTGTGATAAGGTGTGTATTGACAATAAGGTGTGTATTTAGAAGGTGGGGTGGCAAGGGACGCCACTGCTCATGGCAAGGAGGGCATCAGCCAGGTAAGAGCAGGTAGCTGGAGCAGTTCAATGTTATGGTTGGCCATATGAATAAAGCGCTATTTGGTGTAACTACCAGCACAGGTGAGAAGTTTGGAAACTGTCATTCATGCAAGCTCCTTTATTTCAAAATATGGGGCATGTGGTATGCTACCAAGCAAGTCTTCTGGGTGAGCTTGGAAAATTCACCATTTTCCAAGAAAATGCATGCATTTCTTTTTTTTCTTTTCTTTTTTTTTTTTTTTGAGATGAAGTTTCCCTCTTGTTGCTCAGGCTGGAGTGCAATGGCACAATCTCAGCTCACCGCAACCACCGCCTCCTGAGTACAAGCGATTCTCCTGCCTCAGCCTCCTAACTGGGATTACAGGCATGTGCCACCACGCCCAGCTAATTTTGTATTTTTAGTAGAGATGGGGTTTATCCATGCTGGTCAGGCTGGTCTCCAACTCGCAGCCTCAGGTGAACCTCCTACCTCGGCCTCCCAAAGTACTGGGATTACAGGTGTGAGCCACTGTGCCCGGTCTCCTTTTTGTTTTGTTTTTGTTGTTTGAGGTGGAGTCTCGCTCTTGTCACCCAGGATGGAGTAAAATGGTGTGATCTTGGCTCACCGCAACCTCTGCCTCTCGGGTTCAAGCGATTCTCCTGCCTCAGCCTCCTGAGTACTGGGATCACAGGCGCCCACCACAATGCCTGGCTAATTTTTTAAAAAATATTTTTGGTAGAGACGGGGTTTCATCATGTTGGCCAGGCTGGTCTCGAACTCCTGACCTAAGGTGATCCGCCCACCTCGGCCTCCCAAAGTGTTGGGATTACAGGCATGAGACACCGCACCCGACCTTATGCATGCATTTCTTTTCTTTTTTCTGTTATTGTTTTTTTTTTTTAGACAGAGTCTTGCTCTGTCGCCATGCTGGAGTGCAGTGCCGCCATCTTGGCTCACTGCAACCTCTGCATCCTAGGTTCAAGCAATTCTCCTGCCTCAGACTCCAGAGTAGCTGGGACTACTGGCACGCACCACCACGCCCGGCTAATTTTTGTATTTTTAGTAGAGACGCAGTTTCATCATGTTGGCCAGGATGGTCTTGATCTCCTGACCTTGTGATCCGCCCCCTTGACCTCCCAAAGTGCTGGGATTACAGGTGTGAGCCACCGCACCAGGCCGAATGCATTTCTTTGATGCAATACAGGAGTCCTGTGAGACGGGTATTAGGAAGTCAGGCCATTCGGAAAATTGCCCAGGTCACACACCCAGCAGCTGGCAGAACCAGATTCGAGCTCAGGAAAGTGAGATAGTACAGGGTCTCCAGTACATTATGCTAGTGATAAAATTATTGGTTCAGTCCTTAAATAGCTCTTTTGCCAATGATCTTGCAATCTATCCTAGATATGTCTCCTGTGAGAGATTGAACAGTTCAGTAAAACCGACAGTTATACAGCCTATAAATACCTAGACACACAAAGAAGTAATCACATAAGAAGTGTATCTACTCAGATACCGTAAAATCGAAAATGTCAGCAAGAAATCTCTCACTTTACCCATTTTTAATTTCATAGAAAATCAAATTCAGGGTTGAGCACTGTGGCTCATACCTGTAATTCAAGCACTTCAAGAGGCCGAGGAGGAAGGATTGCTTGAGCCCAGGAGTTTGAGACAAGACTGGACAACACAGTGAGACCTTCGTCTCAAAATAATAATAATAATAATAATAATAATATAGAAAAAGAAAACAACAAGTTCGAGAGAAAAACCAACTGCCAGATCCCAAAAAAGTTCACTGCAAATATGTTTATATGAGGGAATATTTCTGAGCTCGATGAAAATGAGGACACAGTGACCCTACCACGTAAGCAAAAACATTTAGCAACAGATATGTACTATTAGTAATAAAATTGATAACGATCCTGAGTCTACAGCACAGAAACACTCATCACCAATGGTCTTCACTCTGTTTTGAATTTGGTCTTTCAGAGTGGTAATCAAATTGTACTGGAAAAAATTTAAGCCACCTAGCTGATGGCAGGAGGCTTGTGGGGCCAGGGGGACGGTCTTCCATCACCTTACCAAAAAAATCCTAGCAAAGTCTTCCCAATTGCGGGGCTGCAGTCGCGAGTGTAGGGCAACACCTGCGGGTAACAGTCCCGGCAAGCAGTCGGGAACCCTGCAGGGCGCAGGGGCCAGGATGGCGGAGCGCGCACTGCGGCCCGGATACCTTCTCCTGAGGACTGGCTGGAAGACTGGGGTCTTCCCCGACGAGGAAAGCCCTCAGTTCTCACAGGTCCGCGTCCCCGGCCTCCTCCCCAGCCAGGACCGCACGAGCAAACAAAGGCTGAGCGTCTCGCTGTGGGCCCGCCCCGGGAGAGCGCGCGGGCCGCGATCCACCCCTGACCTGCACCTGCCGCCCTGCTCGGTGAGGGAGTGGCCGGCATCACATCCTCCGCGCCAGGTCAGGTAACCCGAGGGGACCCCACCCAGTCTCCCTGCTGCCCTCCGGGTCTACGGCCCCGAGCTCCCCGCCCCCGCACTGCAGCAGCG
>NW_012116267.1:370964-383034 GCF_000951035.1 Colobus angolensis palliatus
GAGCTGCGGGAGAGAGACTGGGCTGGGGCTGCGGCGCGGCCGGGAGCCAGAACCACCGACAAAGCGCCGCGCCTGAAAACCAGCGGCGGCTGCTTTTCGCTACTGCGGGAGTCGGGGCGGAGCCTGGAGGCGGGGCCTTGGCGCTTGGGGCGGGGCTGGACGCCTGGAGGCGGGGTTAGGGGCGGAACCTGGAGGTGGGCCATAGGCGCGCGGGGGCGGGGTTTCCGCGGGCGGGGCGGAACTAGAAGACTGGGCCTGACCCATGGAGACGGGATCAAGGGCGGGGCCTGGAAGTGGGTCGTCGGTACAGGGGCGGGGCCTCGGCGGGCAGGGCTGGGTTGGAAGGCGGGGCCTGACTCATGAAGGCAGGATCAAGGGCGGTGCCTGGAGGCGGGCCATAACAACAGGGGCCGGACCTAGGCGGGCCGGGCTGGGCTGAAAGGCGAGGCTTGACTCATGGAGGCGGGATCAGGGGCGGGGCCTGAAGGTGGGCCATTGGTGTTAGGGCGGGGCTTCGGCTACGGAGCAGGGCTTGGGGAGGGCCCCGGCGTGCTGGGGCCGTTCAGTCGCCGCAGTCGCGGAGTGAGAGCCGGAAGTCTTCTTTAGCTTCCCCGCCATAGGCGTCGTTTCGTAGCCGGGCTGCTCCGGGGAAGGCCTCGTACAGGTGGGTAGGGCGGCGTCCGCACGTCACCTGGGGACCCCCGACACAACCGAGTGGAAGGGGACAGTGGTCAGTGCCCGCCCAAGGTCGTCCGCGTGTGCATCGGCCCTCGGAAGTGCTTTGGAGTCATTCACAGAAACCGAGAAGCGGGGGCTCCTCGAAGGGTGCGCGGCACCTGGTTCACCCCATCTTTTCCCTCTGGACCACGTCCAAGCCCTCCACACACGCTTGGGGCGCAGAGGACGCGGCGGGCTTGGGACCCCCGCTAAGTTGCCCCAGCCCGCACGGGGGCCTTAGGTTTCCGACCCTGGGCGACAGGAGAGGTGAGATCATTTCTACCTGGACGGAGCTTGTCACGTGGGCTATGGCTCAGGAAGGAGACCTTGACGTCAACCTTAGAAAGCATTCACATCTCTAGACAATCCAGCCCCTGCCTGCCGTCCTCTCGAGCACTGGGACCTGGACGGTCCAGTCCGACCGCTTCAGGACTGGACGCACCTGGATGGTGCGTGGTAGGCAGTGCAAGCCCTGTCCCCACCCAGCTGCGGCTCCAGCCAACCCGAAGCGGGCCACTTGTGGATGAAGGCTGTCATTTTTGCAGTGGCGTGGCTCCTTTTGACCCCCGAGCGTCCTTTAGAAATGTTCAGACCAGGTCTGGAGTTCGTGAAGGCGAGGCAATAGTCAAAGAGTTTGGGAGGTGGGGGAGGTATGAGCACTTGGAAGTTGTTTAGGACACTTCGTGTTTATGCGTGTTTCTAGGGAAGGGGTATATTATCAGATTCCAAAGTGGATCTGTCACTTCCCTGGAAACAGTAAGAATATTTTAATAGTTTGGGATGCTGGACCTGTGGCCCAGCCAGGCTGCTGATTCTGATTCTGTCTCCATTTGGCATATACCAAGTGCCCCAGATGTAAATCCTCTCATGGTCAATTTGAGGAATGCTCTTAAGATAGAAGCAGAGAGAAATGAAAAGATTGGGCCACAGTTAGCAGGAAAAAAAAATTAATTTCATGAAGATTGATTTCCTAATGAGAATATGATAAACTGGTTTTACAAAAGCAGCAAACAAAAACAGCAAAAGAAAAAGAAAAAAGAAAAAAAAGATGGCAAGCAGGTGAGTTTTTTTTTAAGGTTCTTCAAATTCTAGTCACACTCAACACTGCACTGAACAGAGATGAAAGAACTGCTTTACACTTAACATTAAAAAGAGAACCAATCTATTTGTGCCAAAGCCACCATGCACATATAATTTGTACCTTATTTTCATATACCACCTATCTGTAAAGGACTCCGGGTGTGTGTGGGGGGGGTGGGGTTAATTTAATTTTGACAAATTCATTTGTAAATCATTTAAAAAACTCAATTTATAATTGGCAGTATACTGTCAATTACTGTATACTGTGTACAACATACTGATACTGACAGGATTGACAGTAAATGTATAACATTGAGATTTGAGTATTCTGGCCAGGTGCAGTGTCTCATGCCTGTAATCCCAGCACTTTGGGAGGCCGAGGCGGGCGGATGACTTGAGGTCGGGAGTTCAAGACCAGCCTGACCAACATGGAGAAACCCTGTCTCTTCTAAAAATACAAAATTAGCTGGATGTGGTGGCACATGCCTGTAATACCAGCTACTCAGGAGGCTGAGGCAGGAGAATAATTTGAACCCAGGAGGGGGAGGTTGCGGTGAGCCCCGAGATGGCGAGAAGGTGCCACTGCACTCCAGCCTGGGTAACGAGCAGAAACTCTGTTTCAAAAAAAAAGAAAAATGTATCACAGAAAATCTGATATGGAAAGAACCACTGGCTTCCTCTGTTGTCTAAAAAAACACATTGTATTAGCCAGGTGTGGTGGCACGTGCTTGTACTCCCAGCTACTTGGGAGGCTGAGGCAGGAGAATCACTTGAAACTGGGAGTTGGAGGTTGCAGTGAGCCGAGATTGCGTCACTGCACTCCATCCTGGGCAACAAAGGAAGACTCTGTATCAGAAAACAACAAAAACAATATAAAACAAACAAAAAACACATTGTATGAGATAATGCATTTAAAATATGCAGCATTTAAACCATATTTCATTTCTCTATGGAAAAGTTCACATACAGGCTAACTTGGGGATCTATTAATAATAACCATATGACTTACACTTTAAGCATAATCTAATTTACACTTAGATTTAATGTATCATCTCCCTTAGTTTTTACACCAAGAGAGTTACTACTCTCTAGACTCATCAGTGAAGCTGGACCTTCACTCATCAGTGAAGTCACTAGAGACCACAGGACTTTGTAGTCAGTCCTGGATATGATCCTGGCTTTAGCTCTGAGATCTTGGGCAAGTTAATGAACCTCTCCAAGCCTTTATTTCTTCATTTGAAAAATGACATTGATTCCTACCTTAAAGGATGCAGTGGTTTTAATGTGTCCCCTAAAGTCATGTATTAGAAACATAATCCCCAAGGCAACAGTGTTGCAAAGTGGAACCTTCAGGATCATGAGTGAAGACTCTGCCCTCATAAATGGATTAATACCTTTATCAGTGAGGTGGATTCCCGATAGAAGGATGAGTTTAGCTTGTACCTTGTGAGCATTCTCTTGCCCTTCTGCCTTCTGCCATGGTAGGGACACACCAACAGGCCCTTGCCAGATGCTAGTGCCATGCTTTTGCACTTCCCAGCCTCCAGAATTGTGACAAATAAACTCACTTTTTTTTTTTTTTTTTGAGACAAGTGACAGAGTCTCACTCTGTTGCTTAGGCTAGAGTGAAGTGGCATGATCATAGCTCACTGCAGCCATAAACTCCTGGGCACAAGTGATACTCCTACCTCAACTTCTCAAGTAGGTAGTACTAAAGGTGAGCATGATCACACCTGGTTAATTTTTATTTTTTGTAGAGACGGGGTCTCTCTATGTTGCCCAGGCTGGCCTTGAACTCCTGGCCTTAAGTGATCCTCCCACTTTGGCTTCCGAAAGTTATGGGATTATTGGCATGAGCTACTGTGCCCAGGCAAATTTATTTTCTTTATAAAGTACCTAGTTTGTGATATTCCATTATAGTAACACAAAATGAACTAAGGCAAAGGACTATAGTCAGAATGACCTAAAACCATGTTGGGAAAGCATTAAGCAGAACATATGGTCTAATTTGCCATAGGTTCTCAATTCATGATTTTTTTCTCCTTTTGATTCCAAGCCCAGTTGTTTTTTTCCTACAGCATACAGTGAACCCCCAACATCTGAGACGGGTCTCGGTTAATTTAGAAAGTTTATTTTGCCGAGGTTGAGGATGGACAACCATGACACGGCCTCAGGAGGTTCTGACAACATGTGCCAAAGGTGGTTGGGGCACAGCTTGGTTTTATACATTTTAGGGAGACATGAGACATCAATCAATATCTGTAAGATGTACATTGGTTCAGTCCGGAAAGGTGGGACAACTCCAGGCAAAGGTGGGACAGCTGGAAGCATAGAGGGGGCTTCCAGGTCATAGGTTGGTAAGAGACAAATGGTTGCATTCTTTTGAGTTTCTGATGAGCCTCAGAATGAAGCAATCGGATATGCATTTGTCTCAGTGAACAGAGAGGTGACTTTGAATAGAATGGAAGGCAGGTTTGCCCTAAGCAGTTCCCAGCTTAACTCTTCCCTTTAGCTTAGTGATTTTCGGGCCCCAAGATTTATTTTCCTCTCACAATACTATAAAACATGTTAATGCACTTCTATTGGTTAGGTTCCTTTTGATTGCAAGCAACAACTACCCAATTCAATGTAGCTTATGAAAAAGGAAAATATATTTTAAGGATACAAGGGCATCTTGGAGCATCTCTGAGAACTCAAGATTTCAGGAATGGTCTAAGGACAGGGAAGGGAGTTTCTGTTTGGGCCATTTCTCCCCCCCCCCCCACCGCCAAGACAGGGTCTCGTTTTGTCATCCAGGCTACAGTGCACTGATACAAACACGGCTCACTGTAGCCTCCACCTCCCAGGCTCAAGCAATCCTCCTGCCCCAGCTCCCCAAGTAACTGGGACTACAGGCATGTACCACCAAGCCTGGCTAAGTTTTGTATGTATGTTGTAGAGACAGGGTATCACCATGTTACCCAGGCTGGTCTCAAACTCATGATCGCAAGCCATCCACCTGCCTTGACCTCCCAAAGTGCTGCGATTGGAGGCAAGAGCCACACCTGGGTTCAACGCTCCTCTTGATGGTTGGCCTCCTTCTCTGGCAATGGCTGGCTCCCTCTGCTCCTTAGGCACATGAGGTGGGATGCACAGTAACAGCTCTGATCCAATCCACTGGTTCTTTTTAGAGGAAAGATCTATAGCTGGAGCAGTCAACAGAGGCAAGGTCACCTTGTGGCTGCTGCCGCTGCAAACGGGAAGGAAGCGAGGGGTGGGGGAGGGCAGAAGATCATGTATTGGAAGAGGGTACTGGGGAGACCATCCAGTAAGGGCCAACGGCAGCCCTTCTCATGAGAATGAGAAATGTCATTCTGACCAGCAGTTGACAATTAAGGGTCATCCAAGTGAGCTACATGCTTATCCAAAAAGGACTGGCTAGAGACAAAAGAGGAAGTGGGTTACACACTTATCCAAAAAGGATTAGTTACAGACAAAAGAGGAAGAAGAAATAAAAGGGACCGGTTCATTTTCTCCTGCACTTCCTGTCTGTGAGTTTGTCAGGCAGAGCCTGAAGTACTCTGTGGTTCCTGGGCTATTGCCCGTCATTAGCAGGACTGGAGTTTGGCTGCAGAGGGAGATGAGAGTATAAAAGATACTCAGGAAGCTGATTGAAAGCCATTAAAATGTCTTTAGAGTCAGGAAGGGAACCATTAAAATGTCTTAGGAGCTGTGACCTGAGAAGAATACTATAAGAGCATGTTGTGAAGGGGTGGCCTGCCCCTCCACACTTGTGGGTGCTTCTCGTTAGGTGGAACGAGAGACTTGAGAAAAGAAATAAGACACAGAGACAAAGTATAGAGAAAGAAAAGCAGGGCCCAGGGGACTGGCGCCCAGTCTCCGAGTTCCCTTAGTATTTATTGATAATTATCTTTACCATCTTAAACATAAGGGAGTAAATCAGCAGTAAGACATATAGATAAACATCTTTGTGACCTGAATAAGTTCAAGGAAAATGCTGTGCCTTGAGATGCATATGCAAACATCTCCATAAACCTTTTAGCAGTATTGCTCCAGCAAATCCCACCTTATTCCTAAAGGCGGTTTTCTCTTTGCTCAGTAAACAAAGCACACAATGGGTTTTACACGGAGATGTTCCATTGCCCAGGGACGGGCAGGAGACAAATGTTTTTCTCTTACTTGAGATTAAGAGAATGGTGATGACCTTTAAGCAGCCTTTAGGCACTTGTTTAACAAAACACATTCTGTACAGCCCAAAATCCTTTAAACCTTAAGTCACCACAGCACATGTCTCTTGCAAGGACAAGGCTGGGGGTAGGGTCACAGATTAACAGCATCTCAAATACAGAACCAAATGGAGTCTCTTAAATCTACTTCTTTCTATATAGACACAGTGACAGGCTGACCTCTCTTTTCCCCACATGTTGGATTTAATCAGTAACATACAAATAGGCTGAAGGATGTTTTTGTCGTTGTTTCAGGTTTTTTTTGAGACAGGGTCTTGTCCTGTCACTCAGGCTGAAGTGCACTGGCACAATCATGGCTCACTGCAGCCTTGACCTCCCAGGTTCAAGTGATCTTCCCAACCTCAGCCTCTGAGTAGCTGGGACTACAGGTGTGTACCACCATGCCCGCCTAATCTTTTTTGAATTTTTGTAGAGAGGGGTCTCGCTATGTTGTCCAGGCTGGTCTCAAACTTCTGGGCTCAAGCAACCTGTCTGCCTTGGCCTTCCAAAATGCTGGAATTACAGGCATGAGCCACTCCATCTGTCCTGCACTCTCTTCTGGTCCATGTTTGTTACTGCTGGAGCTGAGCTTTCGCTCGCCGTCCACCATTGCTGTTTGCCATCCGCCACTGCTGTTTGCCGCCGTTGCAGACCCGCCACTGACTTTCATCCCTCTGGATCTGGCAGGGTGTCCGCTGTGCTCCTGATCCAGCGAGGCGCCCATTGCCACTCCCGATTAGGCTAAAGGCTCGCCATTGTTCCTGCAGGGCTAAGTGGCCGGGTTCGTCCTAATTGAGCTGAACACTAGTCACTGGGTTCCACGGTTCTCTTCCATGACCCACGGCTTCTAGTAGAGCTGTAACACTCACCGCATGGCCCAATATTCCGTTCCTTGGAATCCGTGAGGCCACGAACCCCAGGTCACAGAACACGAGGCCATCATCTTGGGAGCTCTGGGAGCAAGGACCCACCGGTAACAGTATGACCATCGCTCACTGCATGCAGCCTTGAACTCCTGGGTTCAAGTGACCCTCCCACCTTAGCCTACCAAGTAGCTAGGACTACAGGTGTTTGTATGCCAACATGCCTGGCTAATTTTTGTTTGTTTTGCTTGCAGACATGGAGGCCTGCTGTGTTGCCCAGGCTGGTTTCAAACACCTGACCTCAGGTGATCCTCCTGCCTCAGTCTCCCAAAGTTCTGGGATCACAGACTTGAGTCACTGTGGCCAGCCAGAATTTAAATTCCACTGAATTTTTGTTGTTTGACCAACCATTCTTGCCGAAGCCTTGACACTCTTGCAAACCTTTGCAAGTACATTTCTTCTTTTTCAGAGGCTCTTTGGTCTCCAAGTCTTTTTTCTACAGGGCGTAACCTGAAGCCAGGAGGCCTGTTGCAAAACCAATCCCATTTGAAAGCAGGGAATGTGAACTCACCTATTGTCATAAAGATTATAAAAGAGGTGCTGTCTCACTCTTGTAATCACAGCATTTTGGAAGGCTGAGGCAGGCGGATCACCTGAGGTCAGGAGTTCAAGAGTAGAGATGGCAAAACCCCATCTCTACTAAAAATACAAAAATTAGCCAGGCATGATGGTGCACACCTGTAATCCCAGCCACTCTACTCAGGAGGCTGAGGCAGGAGAACTGCTTGAACATGGGAGGTGGAGGTTGCAGTGAGCCAAGACGGCACCACTGCACTCCAGCCAGGCGACAGAGCGAGACTATCTGAAAAAAAAAATTATAAAAGAGGGTGGGTGCGGTGCCTCATGTCTGGAATCCCAGCATTTCGAGAGGCAAAGGAGTGAAGATTGCTTTAGTCCAGGAGTACAAGACCAGCCTGGGCAACATAGTGAGACCCTGTCTCTACCAAAAATGAAAAAATTATTTGGGCATGATGGCGCATGCCTGTAGTCCCAGCTACTTAGGAGGCTGAGGTTGGGGGGATCACTTGAAGTTTTAGTCATGGAAGTCTCTTGCCCTGGAGGTTGAGGCTGCAGTAACCCATGATCATGCCACTGCACTCCAGCCTGGGCAACAAAGCAAGACCCTGTCTCAAAAAAAAAAAAGGCTTAGGGAGCCACTGAAGAATCACTCTGGGCTGTAGTTCACAGGGGGTGTACACAGGTTAAGAAGAAGACATCTGCATGTGTTTCGGTAAAGAAGTAAAGAGACAAAGTTGCGGTGGCTGGGCAACCTTGCAAACATTCTGGGAAGGAATGCAGAATGCAAAACCCAGCTGAAAAATCTAGAAGAAATCATGTCCCAATTAAAGAAGATATTCCTTCTGAGTCCCTCAAGCTCTACTACTTCATAAGGATAAGAACCAGCTGGGTGTGGTGGCTCTTGCTTGTAATCCCAGCACTTTGGGAGACTGGGGTGGGCAGATCACTCAAGGCCAGGAGTTTGAGACCAGCCTGGCCAACATGGTGAAACCCCATCTCTACTAAAAATACAAAAAATTAGCCGGGCGTGGTGGCGGGTGCCTGTAGTCCCAGCTACTTGGGAGGCTGAGGTAGAAGAATTGCTTGAACCCAGGAGGTGGAGGTTGCAGTGAGCTTGTGCCACTGCACTCCAGCATGGGCGACAGACTGAGACGCTGTCTCAAACAAACAAAAAGTATAAGAACCAATAAAAATATACTCAAATAAAACAGAATGAGATGCAAAGAAAGCTTGCAGAGCTAAGGAAATAGAGGACAAAGCATCACCCTTACAGAATCAAAAAACTGGAAACAGCAAGGAACAGCTGGAAAATGGCTCCATAGTTCTAAAACCACTTGCTACGCCAGTGGTTCTAAGTGCAGTCCCAGGACCAGCAGTGTCAGCATCACCTGAGAACTTGTTAGAAATGAAGTGAATTGGTGTGGTGAGGGGAACCAGCAATCTGTTTTAATCAGCCCTTCAGGTGCTTCTGATCCCCACTAAAATTTCAGACTATGTTCTTCTCCCTCTCAGGCTAAAGAGTTGGGCATAGCAATGTTGTTCAGCTCCAGATTCTAGAACTAGACACCTTTCTCCCAGGGAGGGTCTTATGAACATTCCTTTTCAAGAACAGAAAGAGGCTGGGTGTGATGGCTCATGCCTATAATCTCAGCACTTTGAGAGGCCGAGGCAGGCAGATCACCTGAGGTCAGGAGTTCGAGACCAGCCTGACCAACATGGAGAAAACCCGTCTCTACTAAAAATACAAAATTTTCCAGGTGTGGTGGCACATGCCTGTAATCCCAGCTGATTAGGAGGCTGAGGCAGGAGAATCACTTTAACCTGGGAGGTGGAGGTTGCGGTGAGCTGAGATCATGCCATTGCACTCCAGTCTGGGCAACGAGAGTGAAACTCCATCTCAAAAACAAAAACAAAGAAGAAGAAAAAATAAAAAAGGCTGGGTGCCGTGGCTCATGCCTTTAATCCCAGCACTTTGGGAGGCCAGGGCAGGCAGATAAGCCAAGGTCAGGAGTTCGAGACCAGCCTGGCCAACACGGTGAAATCCCGTCTCTACGAAAATTACAAAAATTAGCCAAGCGTAATGGCGGACTCTTGGTAATCCCAGCTACTTGGGAGGCTGAGGCAGGAGAATCACTTGAACATGGGAGGCAGAGGTTGCAGTGAGCTGAGATCGTGCCACTGCACTTTAGACTGGGCGACAAGAGCGAGATTCCATCTTAAAAAAAAAGAAAAAAAGAACAGAAAGAAAATCAAGCCACAACATCATTTCATTCATTCATTCCACCAACCTTTATTAAGCATCAAGCTCCGAAGCAGATGTTTACCAGTTTTGCACAACTTTGTCATGGACCAGCTGGCCTTGTGGCTCAGTGGCATCTGGAGGCAGGAGGGCCAAGTAGACAGGGGTGTCAGCCCCCTCCTCCACAGTCCTGACGCTGTATTTCCCATCCATGTCTGTCTGCACTGGTCCTGGGCAGCATGCATTCACCAGAATCCTGTCGGCTTTCCTCTTCTCATCCAGACGCCTGGCCAGAATCCTAGATAAGACTGTGACCCCCAACTTGGACACTCCATAAGGTGAGTTGGGCCAGCCTTCCCTCTCATGCACCTCATTTTTTGTGTCCTCCACAAACTTTTTCATGAGATCCACCAGGTCTCCCTCTGTGAGTGTCTCACTGCGGAACTTTTCCTGCAGATCTTCACTGCAGTTTTCAAAAGCCCTTAAACACTGTAAACTACTGATATTCACCACTCTCCCTGAAACAGAGTGATAAAAATATGAAAGCATATCACAGAGATACAACCATTGGTTGAATATACCAAACATATAATTGAGTCATTGTGCAGGGTTTTTTTTTTTTTTTGAGACAGAGTCTCGCTCTGTCGCCCAGGCTGGAATGCAGTGGTGCAATCTAGGTTCACTGCAAGCTCCGCCTCCGGGTTCACGCCATTCTCCTGCCTCAGCCTCCTGAGTAGCTGGGACTACAGGCGCCTGCCACCACGCCCGGCTAATTTTTTTGTATGTTTAGCAGAGACGGGTTTCACCGTGTTAGCCAGGATGGTCTTGATCTCCTGACCTCGTGATCCACCCGCGTTGGCCTCCCAAAGTGCTGGAATTACAGGCGTGAGCCACTGCACCTGGCCTCTTTTGTTTTTTATTTTGTTTTGTTTTCGAGATAGAGTCTCGCCCTGTTGCCCAGGCTGGAGTGCAGTGGTGCCATCTTGGCCCACTAGAAACTCCGCCTCCCAGGTTCAAGCAATTCTCCTGCCTCAGTCTCCTGAGTAGCTGGGATTACAAGTGCACACTACCACGCCCGGCTAATTTTTTTGTATGTTTAGCAGAGACGGGTTTCACCGTGTTAGCCAGGATGGTCTTGATCTCCTGACCTCGTGATCCACCCGCGTTGGCCTCCCAAAGTGCTGGAATTACAGGCGTGAGCCACTGCACCTGGCCTCTTTTGTTTTTTATTTTGTTTTGTTTTCGAGATAGAGTCTCGCCCTGTTGCCCAGGCTGGAGTGCAGTGGTGCCATCTTGGCCCACTAGAAACTCCGCCTCCCAGGTTCAAGCAATTCTCCTGCCTCAGTCTCCTGAGTAGCTGGGATTACAAGTGCACACTACCACACCTGGCTAATTTTTGTATTTTTAGTAGAGACAGGGTCTCATCATGTTGGCCAGGCTGGTCTTGAACTTCTGATCTCAAGTGATCTGCCTGCCTCAGCCTCCCAAAGTGCTGAGATTATAGGTGTGAGCCACCGTGCCTGGCTATTGTGTAGGTTTAATTGCTGATTAAAAATTAAAAAGTGGCTGGACGCTGTGGCTCATGCCTGTAATCCCAGCACTTTGGGAGGCCGAGAGGGGTGGATCACTTGAACCCAGGAGCTCAAGACCAACCTGGGCGACATGGCAAAACTCTATCTCTACTAAAAATACAAAAATTAGCTGGGTATGGTAGCGTGTGCCTGTGGTCTCAGCTACTCAGGAAGCTGAGGTAAGAGGATCACCTGAATCCAGGAAGTAGAGATTGCAGTGAGCCATGATCACACCACTACAGTCCACTACACTCCAGCTTGGGTGACATGAATGAGACCCTTTCTCAAAAAGTAACAATCAAATTTAAAGAAAAATTTAAAATGTGACTATAGAAGGCATAAAATGTATGCACCCATGGGTTTTGATATTTTTTTTGGCCCTATGCTCCCAAGGGGAAGAACACACCTCCGTCGGTGAGAGGGGCTCCCTTTCTCAGGGATTCTCAGAGAGATGGGTGAGGTAGTAAATTTGTAGATTCCCCAGGCAGTTTTACTTAAGTAATTACTTTTACTTAAATTGATTGATTGATTGATTGATTGATTTTTAAGACACAGTCTTGCTCTATCACCCATGCTGGAGTGCAGTGGTGCAATCTTAGATCACTGCAACCTCTGACTCCCGGGTTCAAGCAATTCTCCTGCATCAGCCTCCCAAGTAGCTGGGATTACAGGTGCCCGCCACCACGCCCAGCTAATTTTTGTAATTTTAGTAGAGATGGGGTTTTGCCATGTTGGCCAGGCTGGTATTGAACTCCTGACCTGAAGTGATCTGCTCGCCTTGACCTCCCAAAGTGC
>NW_012116267.1:387243-388610 GCF_000951035.1 Colobus angolensis palliatus
GGACGGTCTTATCTCCTGATCTCGTGATCCACCTGCCTTGGCCTCCCAAAGTGCTGGGATTACAGGTGTGAGCCACCGCACCTGGCTGCAAAAACTTCTTGACCTAAAAAGGTGAATGGTGAGAATTGCACTTGTACTCTTGTACTTGCTCAGTTTCTTAGTGGGATGGGATTGTAGAAAGCCTGCAGGGAGAACTGCAGGTGCTCTGAAAGGGGATGGAGTTTTAAAGGTGTCTTTAATAGCTTGCAGCTCTCAAGTTCCCATCCAAAAATTTATCGGAAGAAAACTTCCCAACCTTGAGTAAAAGATGTCCCTACAATGGCTGCGTCCCTATGCAGCCACAAAAAAGATAAAAGCTTCCTGACCAAATCTGGAGACAGCCCCAGACATAGGGAGTAAAGAAAGCCAAGTGGCGAACATTGTATGAAATATTACCTTTTGTGTAAAAAGGAGAGTTTTTAAAATGTGCATTTCTATTGGCTTAGATTTGCATTTAGAAACTCCATCCCCTTTCAAAGCACCTGCAGTTCTCTCCCTGCAGGCTTTCTACGATCTCATCCCACTAAGAAACAGAGAGTACAAATGCAACTCTCACCATTCACCTTCTTAGGTTAAGAAGTTTTTACGGCTGGGTGTGGTGGCTCAAACTTGTAATCCCAGCATTTTGGGAGGCCAAGGAAGGTGGATAACCTGAGGTCAGGAATTCGAGATCAACCTGGCCAACATGGTGAAACCCCGTCTCTACTAAAAAAAACCAAAAAATTAGCTGGGTGTGGTGGTGCTCACCCATAACCCCAGCTACTTGGGAGGCTGGGGCAGGAGAATTGCTTGCACCTGAGAGGCAGAGGGTGCAGTGAGCCAAGATCATTCCACTGCACTCCAGCCTGGGCAACAGAGGGAGACTGTCTCAAGAGAAAAAAAACAAGTTTTTGCATCCAGAGATAATTTTGTTTGTTTGGTTTGTTTGGTTGTTTTTTTTAAAAGTGACAAGGATCTTGCTGTGTTTTCCAGCCTGGTCTTAAACTCCTGGGCTCAAGTGATCTTCCTTCCTCAGCCTCCCAAAGTGCTGAGATTACAGGCATGAGCCACCACACCCAGTCAATAATCATTATTCAAAATGTTAAATGAAGAAAAGCACACTTCTGGCCAGGTGCAGTAGCTCACGCGTGTAATCCCAGCACTTTGGGAGGCTGAGGCAGGTGGATCACTTTAGGTCAGGAGTTCAAGAGCAGCCTGACCAACATGGCAAAACCCTGCGTCTACTAAAAATATAAAAATTAGCTGGGTGTGGTGGCACATGCCTGTAGTCCCAGCTACTCAGGAGGCTAAGGCAGGAGAATCCCTTGAACCCAGGAAGTGGAGGTTGC
>NW_012116267.1:388660-392185 GCF_000951035.1 Colobus angolensis palliatus
CAGCCTCCCAAGTAGCTGGGACGACAGGTGTGCGCCACCATGCCCAGCTAATCTTTGTATTTTTTTTTAGTACAGATGAGGTTTCACCTGTTGGCCATAATGGGCTTGAACTCCTGACCTCAAGTGATCCGTCCGCCTTGGCCTCCCAAAGTGCTGGGATTACAGGTGTGAGCCACCGTGTGCCCAGCCGCCGGCAGTTTTAGAAAACCACTCCTCCCCAGCATACACACTCCAAGTACTTATAAGCCTGCTTTCTGAGGGACAGTGCTCTCACCCTAAGGACTACGCTCTCAATTTCCTAGGCACACCCAATTTCCTAGGACCATGGGCAGCCACCCCAATTCCTTAGTGCCACAACCAGCAGCAGTAAGGAATCCCTGGGGATGACTCTGTCTGTCCTTCATTATGGACACTTCACATGTGGAATGGGCTGTTTTTCCATCCTAGTTTTTATGTCATTACTTTTTTTTTTGAGACAGAATCTCACTCTGCTACCCAAGCTGGAGTACAGTGGCAGGATCTCAGCTCACTGCAGCCTCCACCTCCCATGCTCAAGTGATCCTCCTGCCTCAGCCCCACAACTAGCTGGGACCACAGGCACACACCACCACGCCTGACTAATTTTTGTATTTTTCGTGGAAACGGAGTTTCTCCATGTTGGCTGGGCTGGTCTCAAACTCCTGAGCTCGGGAGATCTGCCTGCCTCTGCCTCCCAAAGTGCTAGGATTACAGGTGTGAGCCACTGCATCCGGCCTGATTTCATTACTTTTCAGTCCCTATTTGATAATATTAATATTCATTAGATTATGAATATTCATGTTGATCATAATTCACAGCTACTAAAGAGATAATCGTGCCCACAGAAACAAATATGCAGGCCAAACGTTTTACAACAATTTGAAGTACTGGTGGAAATCCAAAAACCAGTAAATGTGTTAATTTACACATTTCATCAGCATCAAACCCCACTAATTTTAGGGAGTTCTTTTCTTACATATTATTCCGAATGCATATTCTCTGTGTCCAGTAGGATCTCCAGTTTTTTTTTTTTTTTTTGAAATGGAGTTTTGCTCTGTCATTCAGGCTGAAGTGCAGTGGCACGATCTCGGCTCACTGCAACCTCTATCTCTCGAGTTTAAGCGATTCTCCTGCCTCAGCCTCCCAAGTAGCTGGGATTACAGGTGTGCGCCACTACGCCCAGCTAATTTTTATATTTTTAGTGGAGATGGAGTTTCACCATGTTGGCCAGACTGGTCTCAAACTTCTGACCTCAGGTGATCTGCCTTCCTCAGCCTCCCAAAGTGCTGGGGTTGCAGGCGTGTGCCACCACACTGGCCGGATCTGTAGATTTTATTTCATTTTCTGATTGGCATTCCCCACAGGTTCCCATTGCTGGGGAGCTGCACATTCTTTTGGACCCCAATCCCACAAGAGAGACCCTCACTCTGTCCTTGGAAACTACCACCTCACTCATCCCCCCAGATACCTAGTACTATTCAGTATTTCTTTCCTTCCTTCTCTCTCTCACCTTCAAAGATGAAGTGAATGTATGTATTTCTTTCCTGTCACAGAGAAGTTGCAAGAATAGTTCGATAAACACCCTATACCCTTCACCTAAGTTCACTAATTATTTTGCTATGTTTGCTTTTCCCTCTCTGTCCCTTTTTCTCTCCAAGTTGCTGATATCATAAACCTTCATGTTAAACACTTTAGTGTTATATATGGTAACAAGGGCATTCCCCTGCATTACTACAGTTGTGACCACATGCCCGGCATTTATCGTTATACGACACTATTATCTAAAATATAGCCCATGTTCAAATGTGTCCAAATTGTTCCAGTAACGTTCTTTTATAGTTTTTGTTACAATCCAGGGTCCAAAGTAGGATCATGGATTGCATTTTTTTTTTTTTTTTTGAGACGGAGTCTCACTCTGTTGCCCAGGCTGGAGTGCAGTGGTGCAATCTCCGCTCACTGCAAGCTCCACCTCCCAGGTTCACGCCATTCTCCTGCCTCAGCCTCCCGAGTAGCTGCGACTACAGGCGCCCGCCACAATGCCCGGCTAATTTTTTGTATTTTTAGTAGAGATGGAGTTTCACCATGTTAAAGAGGATAGTCTCGATCTCTTGACCTCGTGATCTGCCCACCTCGGCCTCCCAAAGTGCTGGGATTACAGGCGTGAGTCACCACGCCTGGCCCATGGATTGCATTTAATTGTCTCATCTCTTTCATATATTTCAATGTAGAGTAGTTTGCAATGACCTTTTTTTTTGGAAGACTGTAGACCATTATTTGGTAGTATTTCTCTCAAAGTGAATTGGTCTGATTTTCTCATGATGAGAGTCACATCAGTATTTTGGCCAGGAATATACTACGTCAGTGATGTTGTGTTGTTCACTGCTTTCTAAACAACTTTGTTCTCAAAAACTTGGTGGCTACAAGGAATTAAATGTAAAAGGGAAAGGAAGAAAGAAAACACAGATCATAGAAGCTGTGCCTTCGAGGAAACAAATCCTCTTAAGAGGAGGAAGTGTCCTCTTTGATCTGAGGGCACCCCTCGGAAGAGAGGCCAGGGGCTGACAGTCAGCTTCGCCAGGTGGGTCACCCGCCCTGGTAAGGGCTGCACCCACACCACCCTCCACTGAGGTCCAGGTGGCGCCACCAGTCCCGAAGCACCTACTGCCTTACTCTAGAAACAGTAGGCAAGTTGCTCCCTCTAGTGGCTTAGTAGTTGCTTGGCCTATTTACTCAGAACCTTGAACAATTAAGCAAGTCAAATACAGATGGTCCCTCCCTTCTGATGGTTCCACTTAGGACTTACTGATTTCACTGATGGGTGAGGAAAGCGATATGCATTCTGCAGAATCTGTATTTGGAGCCCCCATACAACCATTCTGCATTTCACTTTCAGTACAGATTCAATAAATTACAGAAGATACTCAACACTTTATGATAAAATAGGCTTTGTGTTAGATGACTTTGCTGGTGATAAAATAGGCTTTGTGTTAGATGACTTTGCTGGACTATAGGCTAACATAAACGTTCAAAGCACCTTAAAGCTACGCGAGGCTGATCTATGGTGTTTGGTAGGTCAGATGCGTTAAATGCATGTTTTTGTTTGTTTGTTTGAGAGCAGGTCTCGCTCTGTCACCCAGGCTAGAATACCATGGTGCAATCATAGCTCACTGCAGCCTTAACTCCAGGGCCCAAGCGATCCTCCCACCTCAGTCTCTCGAGAAGCTGCAGCATGCGGCTAAGCCCAGCTAACTTTTAGTTTTCATTTTTTTGTGTAGAGATGGGGTCTCCCTATGTTACTCAGGATTAAGTGCATTCTTATGATATTTTCTTTTCCTCCCTCCCTTCCTTCCTTCCTTCTTTTGATGGAGTGTGGCGCCGTCGCCCAGGCTGGAGTGCAGTGGCACGATCTTGGCTCACTGCACGCTCTGCCTCCCGGGTTCACACCATTCTCCTGCCTCAGCCTCCCAATTAGCTAGGACTACAGGCGCCTGCTACCACACCAGGCTA
>NW_012116267.1:397318-402239 GCF_000951035.1 Colobus angolensis palliatus
TGATCTCCTCTCAGTGCAACCTCTTCCTCCTGGGTTCAAGTGATTCTTGTGCCTGAGCCTCCTGAGTAGCTGGGATTACAGGAGTGAGCCACCATGCCCAGCTAATTTTTGTATTTTTAGTAGAGTCGGCGTTTCACCATGTTTCCCAGGGTGGTCTTGAATTCCTGACCTCAGGTTATCTGCCTGCCTCAGCCTCCCAAAGTGCTGGGATTACAGGCGTGAGCCACCGGGTTCAGCGGAAATGCAGATTTTAATTCAGCAGGTGTGGGGCAAGGCGGGAGATTCTGCCTTGCCATGAGTGCCCGGGTTTGCAGCAGCTGCTGGTCCATTCCCTACACTTTGAAAGGCAAGGGGAAGTCCCTCCGCCTGTCATCCAGGAAGCCGGGTTATCCCCCAATTTCTCAGCCCATGGCTGAGGGCTGCTTTAGGGAGTGTTAATCCCCACTCCTGCACCCCAGCTCCCAGAAAGCAGGCTAGCTGAGTTGCCGGAGTGGAGACTTCTGCTCCCTCATCCTTCATTTCACTCCCTCTTAGGCTTTTTCCCCCCCACTAGGTTGGAGGTGAAGCCGGCCTGTTTATTTCTCCGTAGTAACTTTTTTTTTTCCCCAGACGGAGTCTCGCTCTGTCGCCCATCCTGGAGTGCAGTGGCGCGATGTCGGCTCACTGCCTCCAAGGTTCAAGCGTTTCTCTTGCCTCGGCCTCCCAAAGTGCTGGGATTACAGGCATGAGCCACTGTGCCCGTCTTGTAATTTTCTTGAGTAGTAGTTAGAATAAGTAATCTCCTGATCCCCGCCCCTCTCCTTAAGGAAGATGCTTTTAAGACCACACACACGTTTTATAACAAACATGAGCTCCCCGGGGGAGGGAACGAGAAGGCTCGCTTCCTTTTGGTCAGAGCCTATCAAAGCTCTGCAGTACACAAATTGTGAAGTCCACCAAGTGCAAGTGCGCGCTAATCCTGTTCTAGCGATTCATTTCCTTTCCCGAGCAAATGCCTCCGGGCATCTATGAATGCGCCCTTTCAAGGAAAGCGAAAGCCCAAAGCGAGCGGAGACCCTTTCTTTGCAGAGAAAATGTTTCTTGCGTTGGAAGGAAAGCTGATGAACTCTAGCAGGGCGTTGCCCCCTCCCAGGAGGCCAGTTTTCCTGCACACAGCAGCGGCTGACAGTTCGGGGAGGGCCCCGGGCCGCGCACAGGCCCACACAGGCCGGTGGGAGGGGCGTGCTGTGTTTGTCGCCCGGGCCCGCCTGGGGCTCAGCGAATCACGGAAAGCGAAAACCTCCTCGCGGGAGGCGTAGGCTGAGCGCATCCCTAGGGGCCGGCGCCACCCTCCTCGGTCACTCAAGTGGATGGGTGGGGAGCCTGCGGCTGGCCGCCCCGCACCCTCGGAGCGCTCCAGGGGGCCCCAACCCAAGCCCTGCACCTACTCTTGAAGGCGACTGCCGCGTTGTTGACCAGCACATTGAGCCCACCGTACTCCTTGCGCAGGAAGTCGCGCAGGGTACGGATGCTCTGCAGGTCGTCGATGTCCAGTTGGTGGAAGCGCGGGCTCAGTCCCTCCGCCTGCAGCTGCTGCACGGCCGCCTGACCCCGCGCCACGTCCCGCGCGGTGAGCACCACATCCCCCGAGAACTGTCGGCACAATTCGCGTGCGATGGCCAAGCCGATGCCCCTGTTGGCTCCGGTCACCACCGCCACGCGGCTGCAGGACGACATGACTGACCAGGGCGCGCGGGACACCTGCGTGGAGGGCGGACCAGGCTTCGGACCACCTGGGGCGCGCCCCAAGGAGCCCAGCTAGTGTCAATGCCGCCGCACAGACTAAGTTCTGGGATCCAGCGCTGCGAGTCTTAAAGAACAAGGCCCCGGCCTCGGTCCCTCCCCTCCGAGGAGGGGCTGTCTGTGCCTTCTGTTCCAACTCCCGGGCCCGCCCCCTGCCCACGCTGCGTCCTTCAGGATCCGGGCTCTGAGCCGCGGGGTGATCTGCGAGGTGTCTGAAGCCAAATCGAACCTTGATGGGTCAGTCGGGGGCTCCAGATTCATGGCAGCTGGACTGAAGAAATTATTTTGGGAAAACCCCAAAGTGAGAAAAACAAGTGCTGAGTAATTTTCTTGGGTGTGCGCCCATCATGCACTGCAAAATGCGAATGTTTGCCTTTTCCTAAGATGCAGTAACTTTACTTAGACACAGTAACTGCTTCTCTGGACATAGAGCCCCTTGCTTGCTTAAAAGGAACCCAGGAGAGGGAATTAGATGCCCTGTGAACACACTTAGCAGGTGTGGGCAGGCGACATCGCTCTGGGATTCCCAGTGAATATGCCCCCAAGTGGGAGGGAATGTTCTTATTTAATCCTGACTTAACTCCTATGGGTGCTAAAAGTGTCTGCATTTAGGTTTGCCCAAGGAGGATATAGATCCATAGAGATCTGGATTGATCATATATTCTCACAGTGAGATCTGTGTACCGGCAAAGAAAGTTAAACTGAAACGAAATTTCCAAAGGTGTGTCAAGCTGTGGGCACAAAATTAGAGCCCCATCCATCGTCTTCAGTGTAAACGGAGTTATTTGATCAGTGACTTTGAGATTTGGGGAGAACTGTGACATCATCACGACTCAGTCTTTTCCATGCAGAGCTGGCTAACCCGCCTGTGTCTCTGTTACTCTGACTCCACCTTCTCTCTCAAGTCCTTACTTGAGGTTCCGGAGGTGGGCCCCTGCTGTGATCTCCTACTGTGCTTCTCCCAGTATTTCCTTTTTTCTCCTAAAGATCATTTGGTCTGGACGCGGTGGCTCACACCTGTAATCCCAGCACTTTGGGAAGCTGAGGCAGGTGGATCACGAGATCAGGAGTTCAAGACCAGCCTGACCAACATGGTGAAACCCCATCTCTACTAAAAATACAAAAATTAGCTGGGTGTGGTGGCACATGCCTGTAGTCCCAGCTACTCAGGAGGCTAAGGCAGGAGAATCCCTTGAACCCAGGAAGTGGAGGTTGCAGTGAGCTGAAATCCTGCCACTGCACTCCAGCCTGGGCAACAGAGCAAGACTGTCAAAAAAAAGCACAATTTTAATAAGAACCACAGTTCTAAGAATCTACAGTTAACTTCTTGGGGAAGAAAATCCTCAAGGAAGAAAGCTTCCCTGTCCCCCAGCACAGCTGTCATTTCACACTTCAGATTCTTTGCTAATGGTTGTCTCCCCTGCTAGACTTTCAGCTCCACAAATGAGATGGTACCTGTCTATAATGCTCACCATTGCACACCCAGAACCCAGCATAATGCCTGGAATATGGCAGGCACTCCAATATTTGTAGGAAAAGTATAATAGTAACATTTATTGAACACCTGCAGGTATAGGCAAGATATTTCCTAATAAAGAAAATTTCTAGTCCAGGCACGGTGGCTCACACCTGTAATCCCAGCATTTGGGGAGGCAGAGGCAAGTGGATCACTTGAGGTTAGGAGTTTGAGACTAGCCTGGTCAACATGGTGAAATCCCATCTCTACTAAAAATACAAAATGAGCTGGGCATGGTAGTGCACACCTGTAATCCCAGCTACTTGGGAGGCTGAGACAGGAGAATCCCTTGAACTTGGGAGGTGGAGGCTGCAGTGAGCCAAGATCGTGCCACTGTACTCTAGCCTGGATGACAGAGCGAGACTGTCTCAAAAAAAAAAAAAGAATGAAAACTTCTTTTGGATTTTCTGAATCAACCTGAGAAAGTTTGGTACAAGAAGAAAGGAATATAGGAAAAGTCGTAATGCTAGAACAGATACCAAGGTCCAGAGATGAGCTAGATGTGGGCCCATCACCTTGGAGGGCTGGAGGACTCATGAAATTGACCAGAGGCAAGAGGCCTTTGGGAACTCGCAACATTCTATCATTCTGGGATTGAGTTCGTGACATGGATCCCAAAGCATTGTGATATGTCACACTTATCTTTGAAACTTAAAGCTAAGGCTGGGCATAGTGGCTCATGCCTGTAATTCCACCACTTTGGGAGGCCAAGGTGGGTGGATCACCTGAAGGTCAGGAGTTTGAGACCAGCCTGGCCAACACGGTGAAACTGCATCTCTACTAAAAATATAAAAAATTAGCCGGGTATGGTGGTGGTGGTGGGTGCCTGTAATCCCAGCTACTCGGGAGGGTGAGGCAGGAGGATTGCTTGAACCCAGGAGGTGGAGGTTGCAGTGAGCCAAGATCACACCATTGCACTACAGCCTGCACAAGAACAAAATTTCTTCCCACCACCAACACCCCTGCAAAAAAACAAAAAACAAAAAACCTAAAATGTTGGAGTGAGAAGCCAAACACTGAGAAAATGAAGCCATTTTCTATTTTTCCCCCTTCAGAGAAATAGCACCCCTGAGTGATTTCTGCAGGGCAGCCCTGCTCCGAGGAGCCTGTGGCCCACTTCTTACTGAGGGAAGCAACCTGACTGTCCACACACTGGGCTTACCATGAGGTTTCATTATCGGCAGTAACTCGTTGCACATGTTTCTAGTGGCAAAAAAATTTGTCTTCAGTGTCATCTCGGCTTTAATGTCAAAGGGCATTGGATCATCACCTTTCAGAAAAAGAAACAAAAAGAAAGTCATATTTCCCCCCCTGAAACTCACATGACAATGTAGATCCTAACTCCTAACAACTAAAGGGAAAAAAAGTTAAAACAATTTTTAAAAATGAGGTCAGTGATTCTCAAACTTTAGTGTGCATCCGAATCACTTGTAGAGCCTGTTAAAACGCAGCTTTCTGGGCCTCACCATCAGAGTTTCTGATTGCAAAGGGCTGGAGTAGGGCTCCAGAATTTACATTTCTTTTCTTTCTTTTTTCTTTTTCTTTTTCTTGCTTTTTTTTTTTTTTTTTTTTGAGATGGAGTCTTACTCTGTCACCCAGGCTGGAGTGCAGTGGCACAATCTC
>NW_012116267.1:407677-409711 GCF_000951035.1 Colobus angolensis palliatus
TTTTTTTTTTGAAACAGGGTCTTCTCCGTCACCTAGGCTGGAGTGTAGTGCTGCAGTCATGGCTCACTGTAGCCTTAATCTCCTGAGCTCAGGTGATCCTCCCCTCTAGCTTCCCCAGTAGCTGGGACTACAGGTGTGCCACAGTCATGCCTGGTTAATTTTTAAATTATTTTTATTTTTATTTTTGAGATGGGGGTCTCACTGTGTTGCTCCTGGGCTACATCGATTCTCTCTCCTCGGCCTCTCAAAGTGCTGGTATTACAGGCTTGTGTCACCGTGCCTGGCCCAGTTCTTCTTGAGTGACCTTAATTTCTGTTTTCCACTATTTTAGTTTGTTAAATAAAGCATTGATCCTGTTTTATCACTTGGCAGGAAAACTAGACAATCCACCAGCCCAGGAGGGGACAAGCAGGCTTAATCCTCCTCCTCGTCATCTCTGGCTCCAGCCCCACCCTGGCCCTTCTTGGCATTCTTCCTCTTCACCTGGCTGGGGTGGCCACCCCCATAGGGAGGCGGAGGAAGAAGTCAATTGCTTCTGGGAATCCAGATGGACAGTGAAGAACGGGATGTTCACCGCCTGCTCATGGACACTGATATGACCTGGCGGATGAGCACCCAACCGTGGCAGATGGACTTACCCAAGCCCAGCTTGAAGACCTGGGTCTGCAGGCATCTCTCTAAGAAATCATCGACCTTCAGGCCCACGATGTAATCCAGCTTCATCTTTCCCTCATCCAGCTCCCCAGTGCGGACCAGCCACTGCAGCAGGGCAGTGACTTCGAACAGAAGCCGTGGGTCCTTCTCATCAAGTGTCAGCGGCTCCCTGGCAGCCTTGTGGATCTTGACCAGGGTAAATTTGACCCTCCACACCTCACATTTGTTCTGGAGCCCATACTCACCAATCAGCTTCAGCTTTTGGTCGAGATGAGATTTCTCGAAGGGTCTCTCCAGGGTCACATAAGTTTTGTGACAAACCCAGCTCCCGGCCACTGGCATGTTGGCTCCACTTGCCCGTCTATGCCTAAGCACAGGCCCTGGTCACTGAGAAAGAGCTCAAAATTTTTATATGTTTCATCTAAGGTGTTGATTCTATCGATACAAAGTTGTTCATAATATGCCCTTATCCTTTTAACATTGGTAATGATGCTACCTGTCTTTTCTGAGATTGGTTTGTGTCTTTCGTGTTTTTTTCTGATCTCTCTGGCTAGAGGTTTATCAGTTGTTTTGATTTTCCTCAAACTTTTGGTTATAATGATTTATTTTTTTGAGACAGATTCTTGCTTTATCACTGAGGCTGGAGTGTAGTGGTGCAATCTCAGCTCACTGCAGCCTCCACCTCCTGGGTTTAATCAATTCTTGTGCTCCAGTTTCCTGAGTAACTGGGATGCGCCTTTCACCATGCTCAGCTACTTTTTGTATTTTTAGTAGAGATGGGGTTTCACCATGTTGGCTAGGCTGGTCTCGAAGTCCTGACCTCAAGCGATCTGCCTGCCTCGGCCTCCCAAAGTAGTGGGATTACAGGCGTGAGCCACCATGCCTGGCTAGAAGTGTATTTTTTAGTTTCCGACCTACTTGGGGATTTTTCCAGCTATCTTGTGATTGATTTCTAACTTAAATCCATTGTGGTCAATGAACTTACATTGTATAGCTTAACTACTTTTTAAATAATTTCAAAAGCTGAGAGAGATATTAAAAGCATGTTTTTATGTAATGATAATAATCTCAGAGAGAGAACAGTTGAAGAACAGAAAGAATTACAAGAACAAAATGTGTGGGAAGACCAAGCACGGTGGATCCAGGAATCAGGTGGGGGCGTGGAGGGGGAAGCAGCGCAGCTCTTCTCTTGTAACAGAAGGGAAGGCAGAGTGTGTGGGTTTAGACCCAAGCATATTGGGGAAACTAAGGCCTTCCTGAGGGCATCTGCTATCTCTTTGGAGGGTGACAGATTTGAGGTCATCATTGAGAGGGATTAGTTTGGGAAAATTGAGGACAGTAGCCATTTTGCAGATTGGGAAAGTGATTTTTTTTTTTTTT
>NW_012116267.1:410726-413553 GCF_000951035.1 Colobus angolensis palliatus
ATCAAGACCATCCTGGCCGACATGCTGAAACCTCATCTCTACTAAAAATACAAAAATCAGCCGGGTGTGGTGGTGTGCGCCTGTAGTCCCAGCTACTCGGGGAGGCTGAGGCAGGATAATTGCTTGAACTCGGGAGGCAGAGGTTGCAGTGAGCTGAGATTGTGCCACTGTACTCCAGCCTGGCAAGAGTGAGACTCAAAAAAAAAAGAAAAAAAGAAGACTAGGGTTCAGGCACGGTGGCTCATGCCTGTAATTCCAGCACTTTGGGAGGCTGAAGTAGGCGGGTAGCTTGAGTCCAGCCTGGGCAACATAGTGAAACCCTGTCTCTACCAAAAATACAAAAATTAGCTGGGTGTGGTGGTGTGTGCCAGTAATCCCAGCTGGGAGGATTGGGTGAGCCTGGGAGGTGGAGGTTGTGGTGAGCCGAGATCGAGACATTGCATTCCAGCCTGGGCAACAAAAGCAAAACTCTGTCTCAAAAAAAAAGAAAAAAGAAAAAAGAAACGTTGTGGGTTCTTGTGGTTGACTGCTGTGATTCTGTTTAGATTGGCTTTGCTATCACTTAGTGCTATTGTCCCTTTGTGTTTGCAAATCGTTAGGGTAAGAACCCAAACCTTTGCCAGTAACATGGCATTCTTCCAGGGTTCTTCTCCTTCCAAAGTCCTTTTGTGGTCTGAGGGACTGAATGTCCACAGCTGTTCCCTCATCTGCATCCAGCGGCTGTCTGAGCACCTGTGAGGTACCAGTCATTCTCAGGAGTGAACAGAAGGCTAGGGAGGGCAGGAGTGGAGCTCCCTGCCCTCGTGGCTCCTTACTGTATCTCGTACTTACTCACTGGGCAAAGTTCCCAATCTCTCAGTGTCTCAGTTTGCTCATCTGTACAATGGGAATAGTTTTAGTGCCTTGCTCTTATGATTGCTGTAAGGAGTACAGCATGAATGTTTAATATTATAAAAGTGCTTAGAGCAGTACTGACAAACGGTAATATATAAATGTTTGCTGTTCTTACCTTTCTCAGCAAAGGCAGGCAGACACCATCTAAAACCATACATTCATGTCTTTACAGCCATTGATTGGTGTTCTCCTGGGTAACAGGTACAGTCATGACTACCATTATTTGCTAGAGGCAGATAATGTGGGCAGAGGTGGGAGGTGAGGGGAACCTGTCTACAGCTTCACCTTAAAGAAAGCGTTCTTGACTCCCATCATGTTCTAAGATAGTCTGGGTTGCAGAAGGCAAGCTCGGGCAGGAATGGGGCCCATTGTTTTTCTGGAAGCGAGATTAAGGTCAGGTTCTGAGTGAAACGAAGAGGTCAGCAAACAGCTTGGTAACTCCCCAGCTCCTCTTCTCTATCCATAGTTCTTCACTGCCTGCCCTTCCCAGAGGTGGATCACAAAGTGGTTTAGGGTCAGGACAGTGAGGCTGTTGAGTGCCATTGGGGGGTGTCAGGGAGAAGACAATTCCTACGATGCCACCTCATGTAGCTGAAACCTCGCCTTCCTCTCCTAAGTGTTCTGTGCCTAGTGCTGAGGACAGGACTATGCATGGTCCCAACAGGGCTTCACCAGGCAGGACAAGCAGGTGTGTGATTTGTATGCTTGAGGTCACCATGGTGGCTGTCCCTTTGCTACCCTGGAATTGGTTTCTAGTCTCTATATTCAGAGTGACTCAGGGAAAAGCGTACTGCTTATTGTAAACACTGCTGACTTGGAGGAAGAGATTCACCTTGCAGATGTGGTAGGAACCAGTTTAAGTGTGATGTCTGGAAGGCTGGGCTCTGTGCCTGAAAGGAAATCTGCCACGCCCTTGCTAAACTGGACGGAGAAGGGGCCATGGCAGGCTGGTGAAGCACCTGTGCTGGGAAATGTGGGTCCGAGGGCCCTAGTCATGTCCTTGGGAACTGCATTGGGGTTTGTTTTAAAGCCTGTTCTTACCTCTTAGCTTGGCAAAGTATTGCCAAGGCTGGGGAAAACAGCCATACATGTATCTTTCTGGTGAGTGTAATGTACCTCCTCCTTGGAGGGCAATTCGGCTGTTGTCTATCGAAATTAAAAATATGCATCTCTTCCTGGAAAGGGAATTGTTGGGGGAATTTATCCTACGGATACCTTCCCATGTGTGTAATGATAGCAGAACCAGGATGTTCTTTAAAAACGGTTCCCAGCCAGTTTGTTACAAAGGTCACAAATTATTCAGCAAGATGATAATGGTTTTATGTTTTTTAAAATGATAAATTATAGCCTGTTGATCGTCGTTAAAAATATTTGAATGCTATTTGTATGACTTTCTCTGTGAACTTCAGTAATTCTTTTGGACCGTTTGTGTTTGTAGAACTTGCTGCCAGACAGTGCCCCTTGTGGTTGAGTGACTGCACTACATGGCATATGTATCAGTTTCCTGGGGTCACCATAACTAAACAGCAAATACGGGTGCAGAGGTTCATTCTGTCATAGTTCCAGAGGGCAGAAGTCCGAGATCAGAATGTTGTCAGGACCATGCTTTCTTTTAAAGCACTGGGAAAGAATACTTCCCTGCCTCTTCCACTTGCTGGTGGTTGCTAGCAATCTTTGGCGTTCCTTGTCTCGGTGAGGCATCATACATACCAACCTCTGCCTCTGTCTTCACACGGCTGCCGTCTCTGCTCGGCATCTGTGTGTGTCTTCTCCTCTCCTCTTCCTTTTTTTTTCTTTTTTTTTCCTGACACAGGGTCTCACTGTGTAGCCCAGGCTGGAGTGCAGTGGCATGATCTTGGCTCACTGCAACCTCTGTCTCCCATGTTCAAGCGATTCTCAAGCCTCAGCCCCCCAAGTAGCCAGGATTACATGC
>NW_012116267.1:413636-413946 GCF_000951035.1 Colobus angolensis palliatus
CACAAGGGTCTTTATGAGAGGGAGGCAGAAGGGTCCGAGAGAAAGATGTGGTAGAAGCAGAGGTCAGGTGAGATTTGGAGATGGAGGAAGGGCCTGTGCCAAGGAACACAGACAGCCTCCAGAAGCTGAGGACAGCAGAGGGGTTCCTCCCTCAGGGACTCTGGAAGGAGCATGGCTCTGATACCTTAATTTTAGGACTTCCAACCTCCAGAACAATAAGATCATAAATGTATGTTGTCTCATGCCCCTCAGTTTGTGGTAATATGTTATAGTGGCCATAGAAAAGGACTGCAGTTAGAGGAAGAAGATT
>NW_012116267.1:417761-431343 GCF_000951035.1 Colobus angolensis palliatus
GCATGTCTTAGTTCATTTGTGCTGCTATAACAAAATACATGAGACTGGGTAATTTATAAACAATAGAAATTTATTTCTTGTGGTTCTGGAGACTAGAAAGTCCAAGGTCAAGGTTCTAGGAAGTCTGGTGAGGGCCTGGTCTGTACTTCCAAGATGATGCCTTGTTGTTTTGCCCTCCAGAGGTGATGGATGTTTTGTCTTCACATGGTGGAAGGGCGAAAAGGAGGGAGGCAGCTCCCTTATATATCTTTTATAAGGTCATTAATCCCATTTGTGAGGACAGAGCCCTCATGACCCAATCGCCTCCCCGAAACCTCCACCTTCTAATACCATCATCTTGGTGATTAGTTTTCAACATATAAATTTTGGGAGGACACATAATTCAAACTACAGCAGCATATATAAAATTTAGTTTCCTTTTGGTACAGTTTGCTCTTATATTTTTCTATCATCATAGGAGTTTGCTATGGTTTGAATGCTTCTCCCCTCTGAAACTCATGTTGAAACTTAATCCCAAATGTAACGATATTGACAGGTGGAGCCTGTACGAGGTGATTGGGTCATTAGTGCTCTGTCCTCACCAATGAATTAATATATCATGGATTAATGGGTTAATGGATTAATGGGTTATCTTGGGAATGGGTTAGTTATTATAAGACCGAGTCTGTTGTAAAAGCCAGTTGGCATTCTCTTGTGTACTCCTTGCCATGTGACCCTACACCAACTTGGAACTCTGCAGAGAGTCCCCACTAGCAAGAAGGTCCTCACCAGACACAGCTCCTTGACCTTAGACTTCCAGCCTCCAGACTGTAAGAAATGAATGTATTTTCTTTACAAATTACCCAGTCTCAGGCATTCAGTTATAGCAACAGAAAAGGGACTAAGATAGCCATCTTTACTGTTTTTGTTATCTGGTATTGGGTGTCTCTAAAGAGAATATAACTGGATTGTTAACTATTTCCTACCCTCCTTTGTTAGTGGCTTCATTTTTTTTATTCTTTTTTTTTTTTAGACAGGCTCCCTCTGTTGGCCAGGCTGGAATACAGTGGCATGATCTTGGCTCACTGCAGCTTCAAACTCTTGGGTTCAAGCCTCCTGAGCAGTTGGGACTACAAGTGTGCACCACCAAACTTGGATAAATTTTTGGTAGACATGGGTTCTCGCTGCATTGCTCAGGCTGGTCTCAAACTCCTGGGCTCAAATGATCCTACCCACTACAGCCTCCCAAAGTGCTGAGATTACAGGCATGAGCCACTGCACCCAGACTTTTAGTAGGTTTTTAAAAATAGAAAGCTAATATTCATGGAGCTCTTGCTCAGAGTCACTTGTTGCTCTCAACACTTCACACTGACCTATGCGTTCCACTCTAACAAGAGACTTACCCCATATCATGAGCCAAGCATGGGGGGGACCTTCTTGAAAGCAGACACTAAAATGTCTTGGTAGCCACACTGATTTTCTTTTTCCTTCATAGCTGTCTTGTGGCTTTCAGTTCTGTATCACTGCTTTCAGGACAGCCAGCTGCCCAGGTTCAAGAGAAGATCCTGTTGCACTCATTCTGCAGGGACATTACACTTTTTGGGAAAGAATCTTTGTGCTGCTGTCAAACAACAGTTATCCTCCGTTATTTAGCAACCCTTGTTCTTTGAACATTTTCTTCTTTAAAAAATAGTTTTATTGAGATGTAATGTGAATTAAATCCCAGTTAAAGTACACAATGCAATGATTGATAGTATGTTCACAGAATTGTATAACCATTACCACTATTTTGGGATGTTTTCATCACCCCTAAAAGAAACCCCATAGCCATTAGCAGTCTTTCCCCATTTCCTTCCATGCCCTCATCCCTAGGCAGCCACTAACCTGCTTTCCATCTATATAGACTTACTGATTCTAGACATTTCAGATAAATGAAACAGTAAGATGTGGCCCTTTGTGACTGACTTTCACATTGTGTGTGTGTGTGTGTGTGTGTGTGTGTTTTCTTTTTTGAGACCAGGTCTCACTCTGTTGCTCAGGCTGGAGCCCAGTGGTGCGCTCATAGCTCACTGCAGTCTTTACCTCCCTGGGCTCAAGTGACCCTCCTACCTCAGTCTCCTGAGTCGGTGGGACTACGGGTGTGCACCACCATGCCCTGCTCATTTTTTGGTATTTTTTTTGTAGAGACAAGGTTGCACCATGTTAGCCAGGCTGGTCTCGAACTCCTGGGCTCAAGTGATCTGCCCGCCTCAGCCTCCCAAAGTCCTGGGATTACAGACATGAGCTAACACACCCAGCCTCTCTTAGTATGTTTCAAGGTTCATCTGTGTTGTAGCATCTCTGGCTTTTAAAGTTGACATTTAGTAAGTTTGATTCTTGATAGGATTTACAATGAACTTTTAGTTCATAGAAATATTCTGAAAAATAATTGAACATAAAGTTGATACAATAAAGGAATAGACTTTGTGACTTCAGGAATCAGTTTTTTTCACAATTGATTCTATAAGAATATAATATTTTGTCGCTTTTTCAGAATTTTAAGTGAAACTAATATTTCCATATTGTATTTCGCTCATCTATGCTTAATCTAAAAAGGTTGAGTTGGTTTAAAGCATTCCTAAGAAGTGGCTGATGTAAGATGGATTAATTGATTCACAGACTCACTCTGTCGCTCAGTCCAGAGTGCAGTGGCATGATCATGGCTCGCTGTAGCCTCAACCTCCTGTCTCTCTTCAAGTTGTTGGGACTACAGGCATGCACCACAATACTCGGCTAGTGTTTTGTATTTTAGAGATGGGGTTTTGCCACGTTACCCAGGCTGGTCTCAAGCTCCTGACCTCAAGTGATCTGCCAACCTCAGCTTCCCAAAATGCTGGGATTACAGGCGTGAGCCACTGTGCCTGGCCAAGATTTATTTTTTGAACTATCAAATTTCAAAAGTTTGAAAAAAACTGTGAAAAGTCTTTAGTCCCTTAAATTCTTTATATCTAAATGTAACATTCTGTTTTCTAAATATAACATTCTATATATCTAAACATTATTATTATTATTATTATTATTAGACGGAGTCTCATTCTGTCGCCCAGGCTGGAGTGCAGTGGCGTCATCTCCACTCACTGCAAACTCCCCCTCCTGGATTCAAGCAATTCTTCCGCCTCAGCCTCCCGAGTAGCTGGGACCACAGGCACCTGCCACCACGCCCGGCTAATTTTAGTATTTTTAGTTGAGATGGAGTTTCCCATGTTAGCCAGGTTGGTCTCGAACCCCTGACCTCAGGTGATCTGCCCACCTCAGCCTCCCAAAGTGCTGGGATTACAGGCATGAGCCACTGTGCCCAGCTAAATATAACTTTTAAAGTTAAGTCTGTGTGTTAGTAACTTATTGCTACATAACGAGTTAGTTCAAACTTTGGTGACTTAAAACATTTATTTTCTCAGTTTCTGTAGATCAGGAATGAGAGTAGCTTAGCTGGGTAGTTCCACCTCGGGGCCTCTCGTGAGCCATCTTGCTGTCAGCTGGGGCTGCGGTCATCTGAGGGCAGAAAGCTCGTGGCTGGAGGCCTCAGCTTTTAGCCAAGAGGGCCTTTCCTTGGATGTCCTCAAGACACTGCAGCTGGCTCCCTCCAGAGTGAGCGTCCCAAGAGAGGGAGAAGGAAGAAAGCCAAACTGTGTTTTATGACCTAGTTACTTCTGCCATTCCTTCCGCATGTCTGCTGGTCACACGGAGCAAGTCTGATCCAGTGTGGGAAGGGCCTACACAGGGTCTGAAGAACAGAAGGCAGGGATCATGGGATGGTCGTGGAGGCCGGCCACCACAAGCTGGACAGTCATCTGACTCCCTAGACTGGCAGTCAAAAAATCACTTATATTGCCCAGTAGGTAATACAGTAACGATTAGGGAGGTGGAGCGCAGTGGCTCACACCTGTAACCCCAGCACCTTATGAGGTTAAGGCGGGAGGATGACTTGCGGCCAGGAGTCTGAGACCATCCTAGACATCATAGGAAGACCGCATCTTCACAAAAAAACTTCAAAATTAGCCATCTCCACAAAACATTTAAAAAATTAGCCAGGTGTGCACCTGTAGTCTTACCTACTTAGGAGGCTGAGGCAGGAGAATCCCTTGAGCCCAGGAGCTTGAGGCTGCTAGTGACCTATCATCACACTACCACATTCTATCCTGGGTGACAGAGTGACACTCTATCTCTAAAACAATTTTTTTAAAATTAATATTGCCAAGCATGGTGGCTCATGTCTGTAATCCCAACAGTTTGGGAGGCTGAGGCAGGCAGATAGCTTGAGCCCAGGAGTTCCAGACCAGCCTGGGCAACATGGTAAAACTCCATCTCTTTAAAAAAGACAAAAAATTAGCCAGGTGCAGTGGTGCACGCCTGTAGTCCCAGCTACTTGGGAGGCTGAGGTGGGAGGATCACTTCGGCCTGGCAGGTGGAGGTTGCAGTGAGCCAAGATCATGTCATACCACTGCACTCCAGCCTGGGTTATGAGAGTTAGACCCTGTCTCCAAAAAAATAAAAACAAAAACAAAAAGACAAGAAAGAAAATAAAAGAAGGAAAGAAAGAAAAGAATAGTGCATGGATCATGTGAACATATTTCATATGTATGTACAGATACAAACGTGTATTGAAAAAGTGTGTGTTTCCAAAGTAAAAATTCAGCTTTGGAAAAGTGAGTTTAGGAATTGTTTACTAGTAGCTACTAGCCAGTGTTATTAATATAAATTTAATTCTAAAAAAAGTTATAGCTACTAGAATAACATTTACATGTACCTGAGGAATGGCTTGAGTGTTGTTTTTGAAATAAAACTGCTCTTCAACAAGGTCTTCACATGGTGGCTGGTGAGCACTTCGTGTTAATGTTACCAGCCTGAACGAGATGTTGCCATCAACATACACTTTCAAAGACTTAGTACAGAAAATTGGTAAGTACCTCACTAATACTTTTCATGCTGATCATACTGCAAAATACATCATTTTCCAATGACATTTCGTATTGGGTGAAATTAAATGTTAAAATGTTAGTTTCACATGTTTCTTTTTTACTGTAATGTGCGACTGCAGAATTTGAAAGGAGATGTGATTGCATTTGTAGCTGAAATTCTGTTTCTTTTGGTTAGTGATGATTTGAAATGGAAAAGTTTGCCTGGACTCAGAATTCATTGACAATATCACAAGACAATGTCAATTTGTGAATGAAAAGAAAAGCTATTAGATTTCAAGACTAGACGATTGCTTTGAACTATGAATTAAATAGATTAAATTATCTGAAATCTAGTTAATGGCAAGAACAGAAAATGTTTAAATAGGGATAAACAGTCTCCTGTGTGTTCCCACCTACTTGAGCAAACACATTTTCTTTTTTTTTTTTTTTGAGGAGTCTTGCCCTGTTGCCCAGGCTGGAGTGCAGTGGTGCAATCTCGGCTCACGGCAAGCTCCTCCTCCTGGGTTCACACCATTCTCCTCCCTCAGCCTCCCAAGTAGCTGGGACCACAGAAGCGCACCACCACGTCCAGCTAATTTTTTGTATTTTTAGTAGAGATGGGGTTTCACTGTGTTACAGGGTGGTCTTGATCTCCTGACCTTGTGATCCGCCTGCCTGGGCCTCCCAAAGTGCTGGGATTACAGGCGTAAGCCGCCACCCCGCCCGGCCTGCAAACACATTTTCTAATCAATGGTAACTCTAAAAAAAAATGGAAGCGATCATCTTTAAAAAGTTATCTTGATCAGCAATTGCATCTAGAGAGTCCTCATTATTCATTAACTCCATTTTGTGAATTCAACTACTCACTAAAATTTACTTGTAACTCCAAAATCAGTTCTCCTGGCACTTTTGCAGCTGTTTGTAGATATGCACAGAGTGGCAAAAATTTTTATCACCTAACATGCACGTTTGCAGATGAAGTCAAACAAGGTGACACCCTGCCTTCTTCTTCTGCACTCATATTGTAAATCAGTGTCCTTGTTGTGGTCTTAGTGCCGCATTTTTCACATTTTTGTGCCTTTTGGTGGTGATTTTTTTTTTTTTTTTTCTGAGACAGAATCTTGCTCTGTCACCCATGCTGGAATGCAGTGGCGCAATCGCAGTTCACTGCAACCACTTCACTCTGGGGTTCAAGCAATTCTCCTGCCTCAGCTTCCCTAGTAGCTGGGATTACAGGTGTGCACCACTACGGCCAGCTAATTTTTGTATTTTTAGTAGAGATGGGGTTTCACTATGTTGGCCAGGCTGGTCTCGAACTCCTGACCTCAAGTGATCCACCCACCTTGGCTTCCCAAAGTGTTGGGATTATAGGCGTGAGCCACTGCACCTGTTCAAAATGGCTCCATGCAGAGTGTTGAAGTGTTGTCCAGCATTCCTTGGCACAGGAAGGCTGGGATGGGCCTTCGATAGTCTTCGTGTCAGGTATGAGTTGTAGTGCTGTTGGCTGTGAGTTCAGCGTGAATGAGTTAACAATACAGTCCATCCAGAAAAAGGAAGAGGAAGACTGCCAATCTATGATGAAGCTATGGAGAAGTGGCTACATTTGTGGATTCCTGAGATGACGACCCGTTTAACCAACCATAGCAGACAGCACTGTGAAGCTGAAAGCCCAAGAAACTTCCAGTCACGCAATACAGGATCAGAACATTGTTAAACCCTTCTCAGCCATTGCTGGTCAGCGACGTGTTTCAGAAGGTGACATGGAGTGAAAAACATCAAGTTGCAGGTGAGGCATGTTCTGCAGATCAGGAGACTGGAAGAATTTTTTAAATACCTGCTGAGTGTTATACAGGAAAAGCATCCTGTGGAAGAACAGGTTTTCAATGCTAATGAAACTGGTTTGTTATGTAAGGAAGTTGGCAAATGAACCTATACCACAAGTGGCATTTCAGTTTACAAAAATGTGGCCAGAGGCTCATAGGAACTTAACCCTGTATTTCCACTAGGAGCAATAATTTAGTATTAACAGATTCAGTGTTTGCAGTGACTTTATAGGACATAACTGTGGTGAATAATGAGAATCAACTATTTCAGGCATAAAGCCTGATATTTAAAATATTAAATCTTATAAAGCCTGATGTTATAAATAAAAAAATAAAAAAATAATCAACTTCTTCAAAATAATTAAAGACTCAGAAGTTTTGTATAGGCCAGGTGTGGTAGCTCATGCTTGTAATCCCAACACTTTGGGAAGTTGAAGTAGGAGGATTGCTTGAACCCAGGAGTTTGAGACCAGCCTGGGCAATAAAGAGAGACTCTGACTCCAAAAAGATAAAATAAAATTACATGGGTGTGGTGGTGCACACCTGTATTCCTAGCTACTTGAGAGGCTGAGGTGGGAGGATCCTTTGAGCCCTAGAGTTTGAGGTTGCAGTGAGCTAGGATCATGCCACTGTACTCCAACCTGGGTGACATAGTGGGTTTAAAAAAAGTTTTATATATAAATTCAATATCAATATCTTTTCCTGTATGTGTGTTTGTGTGTTTCATAACTATATGTCAGTTGCGGTGGCTTACACTTGTAATCCTAGCACTTTGGGAGCCATGGCAGGTGGATTGCTTGAGTCTAGGAGTTTGAGACCAGCCTGGGTAATATGTTGAAACCCTGTCTCTACCAAAAGGATACAAAAATTAGCCAAGTGTGGTAGTGCATGCCTGTGGTCCCAGCTACTTGGGAGGATGAGGCAGGAGGACAGCTTGAGCCCAGGAGGGGGAGGTTGCTGAGGTCATTTCACCGCATAACCCCAAAGTCACATCTTCTTCTGACTACAGCCTGGGAAGATTCTCAGCTTTAAGGATTTGTGTGATTACATGGGGCCCACCTGGATAATCCGGGTTAATCTGCCTTTAACTTTAATCAGCTGCCGGTCCCTATTGCCGTATCACACATTTACTGATCCCAGGCATTAGGACACGGACATCTTGGTGAGGAGGCTTTATTCCGGCTACCATGGTGTGCTATTATTTGTATCAAAATATTTGCTTACTTACACTGTCTCTGGAAGGGGCATAGGAAGCTGGTAACAGCAGTTGCTTCTGGGGAGGACTGGGTAGCTGGGGGATAGGGAGGCTGACTTCCACTGTATCCAGCCTTCGTTCATTTGGGTTTTTAATCAGTGTGCATATATTTACTTGAAAAAGTGAAGAATTGGCCGGGCACAGTGGCTCACACCTGTAATCCTAGCACTTTGGGAGGCTGAGGTTGGTGGATCACTTGAGGCTGGGAGTTTGAGATCAGCCTGGCCAACATGGCAAAGCCCCATCTCTACAAAAAGTTGGCCAGGTGTAGTGGCACATATCTGTAATCCCAGCTACTCAGGAGGCTGAGGTAGGAGAACTGCTTGAACCCCGGAGGTGGAGGTTGCAGTGAGCCAAGATTGTGTCATTGAACTCCAGCCTGGGTGACAGAGCGAGACTCTGTCTCAAAAAAAAAAAAAGAAAAAGTGAAGAAAGTTTAAAGCTCTTAAGCTACATGGTGGTGGTTCACTGATGTGGTGTTTTTGCTTTCTTGCTAGTAGTGGAAGTTATCTGAGATACTGGCAGCAAATCTGTACAGATCTGCAGCAGCCTCAACTCTTCCTTCCTCAGAAGAAAAAATTAGACGGAGTGTCATAAGGCAGGAAAAGAGACAGAGGCAAGTTTTAGAGTGTAGTGGAAGTTGATGAAAAATATTTAGAACAGGAATGAAAGAAAGGAAAGTACACTTGGAAGAGGCCTAAGGGGGCACCTTGGAGATCAAGTGATCAGTTTGACCTTGGACCTAGGATTTTACATGCTGACCTGCTTCCGGCGTCTTGCACCCCTTTCCCTTCATTCTTCCCTTAGGGTGAGCCACCCGCATGCACAGTGACCTGCTTGCACTTGGGAGGTGAGCATGTTTACGGGAGTTGCGTGTGTTCACTGGAGTTGCCGGCGTGCTCACCTGAGCTGTTCTTCCCATTTCTGGTGGAATGGCCCCAGGAGGTTACCCTCCGCCGTTTTGCCTCTGTGTGTGTGTGTGGTTTTGTTTGTCTGTTTGTTTCTTTTGAGTTAAGAGTTTCACTGTTAGTTGCCGAGGCTAGAGTGCAATGGTGCGATCTCGGCTCACTGCAACCTCTGCCTCCCAGGTTCAAGTGATTCTCCTGCCTCAACCTCCTGAGTAGCTGGGACTACAGGCACGTGCCACCATGCCCGGCTCATTTTTTCTTTTAGTAGAGATGGGGTTTCACCATGTTGGCCAGGCTGGTGTCTCAAGAGACCCACCTTGGTCTCTCAAAGTGCTGGGATTACAGGCATGAGCCACCGTGCCCAGCCAGCAGTGGAGTTTTTTTAGGTGCTTAGCACTGTATTCAAGATACCCAAGAATGTTACAGTAGGTAGCTAGTGGGGGCATGGGCAGGGCGGGAGACAGCTCCCACCACCCACCAGAAATGTCAGGAGACCATCAAGTGATGGGCTGGAGGTTGTCATACTGCCTCGCTAAAATGATAATTGGCTGCAGCTGGCACCAGGGAGCGGCCGTTTCCCAACAGATAGAAACAACTGAAATTGGTAATCAGCAATTGTGCTCCAGGCTGGGCCACAAGAGCAAAACGGTCTCTCTCTCACTCTCTCACACACACACACACACACACAACCACTGTACTGCCAACCACCATGACAGTCACTAGATGGCGCCCTTTCACTCTTTCTGGTGCCGCTGGTCACAGGGCTTCCTCCTTGCTTGTGCCATTCATGTTGAACCCAGCAAGTATGGGAGACAGGTAGGCTTCACTGATTTCTGTACACATGTGAAGCCTGTTTCCTCCTCTGTAAAATGGAGGTTATAATAGTACCAGCTCATTATGAGCTGTATTAAAACTAAACGAGAGTGTATGTAAACATCTCTAAAAATAGCATACCTCGTAAGTAACCATTGACTAATGTTAACTATGGACATTAATGTCCTGGTTAGAAAGTTTTCCCAGGCCTCTCTTCTTCCTAGTAAAGGGCAACTCGACCCAACCTTAGGGTACCCTTTCCTAACGCTATCTTAATTCTGTCCCAACCTATCAGTCCTTAGGTGCCACAAACATTTGTTTCGGGTAAGAAAGAACTGCATTTTGTCTATTTAGCTTTGTAGGCAATATTTAAATTCCAGATCTACATTCTGATTTTCCCAAATGGGACCAGCTCCAAAAAAAACAAAGTTTGTACCAAATGAAGTGAAGTTACATGATAAATCTATGGCTCTTGTGAACAGATCGCAAAGTGATTGCCTTAGGGTTATGATGGAATTTGTAAACTTTTTTTTTCCTGAGATGGAGTTTCACTCTTGTTGCCCAGGCTGGAGTGCCATGGCACAATCTCAACTCACTGCAACCTCTGCCTTGTGGGTTCAGACCATTCTCCTGCTTCAGCCTCCTGAGTAGCTGGGATTACAGGTGCCCGCCACCACACCCAGCTAATGTTTTTTTTATTTTTAGGAGAGTTGGGGTTTCACCATGTTGGCCAGGTTGGTCTTAAACTCCTGACCTCAAGTGATCCACCCGCCTCGGCCTCCCAAAGTGCTGGAATTACAGGCATGAGGCACTGCACCCAGCCAGTAAACCCATTTTTGATGGAACACAGGCTAGCACCACATTAGAAATGCTACCCCACTCTGTCCTATGGGACATTTGTCATTTTGGGGCTTTGGTCCTCACTGATCCTTATTCAAGGATGTATCTCCTTCCTTCCTTCCTTCCTTCCTTCCTTCCTTCCTTTCCTTCTTCCCTTCACCTTCCTTCCTTCCCTGCTTCCCTCCCTCCCTTCCTTCCTTCCTTCCTCCCTCCCTTCTTCCCTTCCTTCCTCCTTCCCTCCCTCCCTTCCTTCCTTCCCTCTTTCCCTCTCTCCCTCCCTCCCTCCCTCTCTCCCTCTCTTCCTCCCTGAATTCTTGACTCCTCAGAAGAATTTGACAGAGGGGCATAAGGCAGAATAAGAGACGGAGTCAGGTGTCAGAGCAGGAGTGAAAGATTATTACAAAGCTTTAGAACAGGAATGAAAGAAAGGAAAGCACACTTGGAGGAGGCCCAGTGGCAACCTGAAGGACAAGTGCCCCTCTTGACCTTGGTTTTAGGGATCTAGATGCCGGCATACTTCCAGCATCTTGTGCATCTTCCCCTCATTCTTCTCGTAGGGTGTAGGTGAGCCATGTGCATGCGGTGCCCTGCTAGGCTCGGGAGGCGAGCATGCGCAGTGTGTTTGCTAGTGTCGCCTGCGTGCTCACCTGAGGTAGGTGTTCTTCCCTTTTCTGGTGGAATGCACCTGGAAGGTCATCTGCCAGTTAAACTCTGCTATTTTGCCTCTTAATGCACATGCTTGAGCCCACTCACCCAATTCCTGAGATCTTAACGGGAAGCTGCCAATCAACAGTTTCAGGTGTTTTTTCAATCTATTGGGAAACTGTCTTTCCCTGGTGCTGGCTCAGACCCGTTATTATTTTAGAGAGGCAGCGTGACAACCGCTGGACCATCACCTGACATTCCTGGTGGGGTGTGGGGGCCTTCTCCCGCCCTGTTCATGTCTGACTACTACCCTCTGTCACATTACCTGGCATAGATTCCAGCCAAAGATGAGTTCCTTTCTGGTAATGACCAAAATGAGTGATTGAGGCACTAAGAAGAAGAGGGCATCAGCTAACAGAACAGAAAGCTTTGCAATGCTTTTTCATACAATGTCTGGAATTTACAGATAACACAAGTAGTTTAGGTCAGGGGTTGATGATATTATTATTACTTTTTTTAACTCCTAGGGCCGGGTGGTGGTGCCAAGGTTGTCTGACTACTTATCTTACTTGTGTTTCTTTCCAACTTTTTGCTTTCTCTCTCTCCTCCCGTCTTGTGAACTAGGCGAGGTTGGGGGAGGAGAGCAGCACAAGTAGTAGTGGTCTCCTTCCTTAGTGTGACACAGCACCCAACAAGAGTAAGTACTCCCATGATGGCTGCCAGGGAAGTAAGAATTGAGGCTATTTTTCTTTTCCATTTACTGAACCACTTTTCTAGCCATCCTATAAAGGGGTCATTTACCCCTGAGTTGTTGGCTAACTCATTGGATAGAGCAATCAGACCTTGCAGTGCCTTTGTTATACTTCCATTAGGGGCGGTGTTGTTTGGGATGAAGGTACAACGTTGAGTTTTAATTATGATGCAAATTCCTCCTTTTCCTGCTAATTTCATGTCTAAGGCTATCCTACTTTTCCCAAGCCATCTGGCTAGTAGCCCCTAATTGCTCAGCTATTCCTTTAACAGCATCTCTAATGTAGTTAATGGATGGCTGTTGGTTGTAATAAATGTAGTTTATCCAATTTATATTTTATTGTCACCCATCAAAATATTGACTCAAATTCTGCAGATATTTGATTTTGGGCTTTTAATTGATATGGTATTCGCTGTGGGACTCTAATTGTGTCTAAATAGATGTGAGAGTCGAAAGATCCATAAGGGGCTTCTTTTGCTTTACGATGTCTTATTTTTTCTTTCTCTGGTTGATGAAATGCTAGGGTGAAAGGGATAGCCAATTGGACTAAAGCATAAGTGCCACTTCAGTTACTCGGCAGAGTGTCCAGTAAAGGTCCATCATAATAGCACTACACATCTGCTCAGGGATGAATAAGGGCTGACTGATTGCTAAGTTCTTGAAAATTCTTAAGCTCACTGCATCCCTTCAGGTCTCCAAGGAATGCTGAGTTTCTTCCTCCCTGTCGTAAGAGATATGAAGTGAACCTAGTGTTGGGAGACAGAAGCTGGATGACCCTTAGGGGCTGACCCACAGGGTGTCGAACTTCGGGATATAGCAGACAGAGAGCTTGGCACGACTTGTTATCCCAGGCTGAATAATCCTGGAAAACAGCTACCATGCAGCCCATGCCCGGTCAACTAGAGGACCACCCTAGTGGAAAGGGGACAAACTGGGTTTCTGGCCTGCCGTGTGCACAAGCATAACAGTTGCCTTTGTTTAACGTATGGACAGAATATTTAATCCATTTTAACCAGGCATTTACATTTTTATACCGTTTTAATGGTTTGCCTTAGGTCTCCTATTTCTACTACTGGGACCTTGCTTTTGTCATTTGGCATGAGGTGAGTCATAGTTTGATTTCATAGGTTTGGGAAAGGGGCAGCCATGGGAGGTGGAGCAGGGAGAACAAAGCGCACCTTAAAGAAACCCATAGGATCCTTTCCAGTGACCTCTGCTCCGAAACCATAGAAACACTCCACTCCATAGACAGAGCAGCCCTGAGGGCTGCTGGTTACTCATTTTTATGGTTATTTCTTGATTATATGCTAAACAAGGGGCAAATTATTCATGCCTCTACTTTTTAGACCGTATGGGGTAACTTCCTGACATTGCTTGGAATAAGATATCTCCAACATTTTTTTTTATTTTCAGTGGTTTACTTAGTTCCAACAGTGACTCAATCCAAAAGCTCCTTTCAAGCCTAGGTGGGAATTTTCCAGGTTTTTTTTTTTATCATGTAAGCAAGAGATATTCCTAGAAAGGGTATAGAGGAGGCATCTTCATGATCCCCCAAAATTTACTCTTAGAAATAGACTTCAGATAGCAAAAGATGGCCAGGCATGGTGGTTCACGCCTGTAATCCCAGCACT
>NW_012116267.1:432253-432765 GCF_000951035.1 Colobus angolensis palliatus
TAAGATAAAATAAAATAAAATAAACTCTTAATCAAATATCCAGACAGTATTTAAATTTCCACAATTGTTTCTTTTGTAAAAGACACTTTATTTGAATTAAGATCTAAAAAAGGTGCATACACTGTATCTCTTAATCTACACGTTTCCTACCATTCTTTTTTGCAGCAGTTTATTTCTTCAAAATTAATTCTTTTTGTCTTGAAAAGCAAGTTTAAAGCTTTATGGTGCATACAATTTCTGTAATTAGAAAATGTTTTAGTCTGGACATGGTGGCACATGCCTGTAATCCCAAGAGCTCTGAGAGGCCCACGCGGGCAGATTGCTTGAGGCCAGGAGTTGAAGACAAGCCTGGGCAACACAGCAACACCCCATCTCTACAAAAAAAAATACAAAAATTAGCCAGACATGGTGGTGCATGCCTTGTGGTCCCGGCTACTTTGGAGGCTGAAGTGGGAAGATCACTGAAGCCTGGGATGTCGAGGCTACAGTGAGCTGAGATCATGCCACCACAC
>NW_012116267.1:433118-446796 GCF_000951035.1 Colobus angolensis palliatus
CAGAAAAAAGTTTCAGAGGAAAAATAACCTATAAAGGAAATAAAATTCACCTATACTTTTATAAGTTTCTTAAACGTTATTTTTAATATTGGCAAAATGCTTCATTGTGTGGCGTGCCACAATTTAATGACTGCTATATTTTTGGACTCTTAAGTTGTGTCCAGTTTTCTCCTCTGGTTAATTGTGTATCAGGGATTATTGTGTCTGTAAAGCATGATGCACATCTGATTATTTCTGGGGGAGGATAAACTCCTAGAAGTAGAATTAACAGTCACAGTGTATATATGTATATAAAAAAAAATCTAAGGCTGCTGAAGCCTGTTGAGAAAACTCTTCATAAAGCCTTATATTTGGGCTAGGGATGGTGGTTTACACTTGTAATCCCAGTGCTTAAAGAAGGCCAAGGCAGGAGGATTGCTTGAGGCCAGGAGTTTCGGATCAGTCTAGACAATAGAGCAAGACCTCCATTGCTGCAAAAAGTAAAAAAAAAAAAAAAAAAAAAATAGGCGAGTGTGGAGGTGTGTGCCTGTAGTTCCATCTACTCTGGGTGCCGAGATGGGAGGATCCCTTGGGCCCAGGAGTTCGAGGCCGCAGTGAGCTGTGACTGTGTCCACTGTACTCCAGGCTTAGGTTACAGAGTGAGACCCTGTTTCAAAAAAAAGAAAGAACCAGACATATTCATAGTCAGGTATCTTAATCCATTTTCCATTGCTTATAAGAGAGTATCTGAAACTGGGTAATTTATAAAGAACCAATTTATTTCTTATAGTTCTGGAGGCTGGGAAGCACAAGGTCAAAGGGGTGCATCTGCCTACTTGCTGGTGGAGACTCTCTGTAGAGTCCTGAGAGGGGTGAGCATGCTAGCTCAGGTCCCTTTTCCTCTTAGAAAGCTTCCAGTCCTGCTCCTGTGATAACCCATTAGTCCATGAATGGATTAATCCACTCGTGGCACAGGGCCATGAACCAATCCCCTCTTAGAGGCCCCCCACCTCTCAATACTGCCACACTGGGGGTTAAGGTTTTTGTTTTTTGTTTTGTTTTGTTTGTTTTGTTTTCTGAGATGGAGTCTTGCTCTGTCACCCAGGCTAAAGTACTGTGGCATGATCTCGACTCACTGCAACCTCTGCTATCTGGGTTCAAGTGATTCTCCTGCCTCAGACGCCCGAGCAGCTGGGATAATAGGTACCTGCCACCACACCCAGCTAGTTTTTGTATTTTTAGTAGAGATGGGGTTTCACCATGTTGGCCAGGCTGGTCTCAAAATCCTGAACTCAAGTGATCCACCTGCCTTGGTTTAACATGAGTTTTAGAGGGAACAAAAATTCAGACCATAGCATCAGGAGTATAAGAAAATCGCACTTCTACCACAGTCTTGCAAATACCAGGTATTAAAAACAAAAACACAAACTTCTCAAGTTGACACATAGTCTATTTGTTTCAGTTTATTCTTTATTATTAATAATGAATTTGGGACACAGTTTCTCCATATTCTCAGTAGTCTATATTTCTTCTATTGTGAATTATCTGTTTAAGATATTTGGCCATTTCCTACTAAGAGTTATATTGGTCAGGGGTTCTAGCTGTCCGTTACTATGTAACAAATTACCCCAAAATGTATTGGCTTAAAATGACACTATTCTTATGCTTCTGTGGATCAGGGAATTTGGGCAGGACATAGATGACCAGTTCTTTGCTTCATGTGGTGTTCATTGGAATTCCTTGGTGATGTTTATTGCTGGCTGGGGTTGGCTGGAGGGTCCAAGATGACCTCAGTCACATGCCTGTGTGGGGCATGCCAGTGCCCTGTGTGGGGGAAGGCCAGGTCCAACCAGGTTGCCTCTCCATCCCTGAGCAGTTTTAGGACCTTTCCTTATGGAGGAGAGCTTTTTCTCTCCACTGGCTAGGTAGCTTACTGTTGTGGGTTTTATGGCCATGAAAGATACGCACTGGGAAGAGTCTGTAAATAAACCTTACTAAAATAATCCTTATCTTCTATTACTTTCCCCCATATATTTACCTTCCCACAACTTACTGCCCCATAGAAGCTCAAAACCCTTTCCCTTTGTCATGTCTTGTTGCCACAATTTATCATTCTTTGATAAAATGGTATATATTCTGGGTCTAATTGCTTCTTTGGGTCTTCACTTTTCTATTTATGTATGTATGTATGTATGTATGAGACAGAGTCTTGCTCTGTTGCCCAGGCTGGAGTGCAGTGGTGCAATCTTGGGTCACTGAAACCTCCACTTCTGCGTTCAAGTGATTCTCGTGCCTCAGTCTCCAAGTACTTGAGATTGCAGGCATGCACCACCAGGCCTGGATAATTTTTGCATTTTTAGTAGAGACAGGGTTATGTTGACCAGGCTGGTCTCAAACTCCTGACCTCAGGGGATCTACCTGCCTTAGCCTCCCAAAGTGCTGGGATTACAGGTGTGAGTCAGGGCGCCCTGCCCTGGATCTTCACTTTTTTATGAAGACCTCTATATGCATATGTAATGATAAACCTTTTCTCCTGTCTTTTGTCACTCTAATTTGCAGGGCCCCAGCTATTGAACCTGAGGGGGTAGAGGAAAGTTTTTTTCCTCTCTCCCCTACAATGACTTGCTTTAATGAGTGACATATTGGTAGATGTGATACCTAGTTTTGAAAAGTGAGTGTGTTGAGGCTTGGGTTTTTTTTTTTTTTTTTTTTTTTTTTTTTTTTTTAGACAGAGTCTTGCTCTGTCATCCAGGCTGGAGTATGCAGTGGTGAAGTCTCAGCTCACTGCAACCTCTGCCTCCCAGGTTCAAGTGATTCTCCTGCCTCAGCCTCCCGAGTAGCTGGGATTACAGATGTACTGCCCATTGGGTTGTTTTCTTTTTTCTTTTCTTTTTTTTTTTTTAGACAGAGTCTTGCTCTGTCATCCAGGCTGGAGTACAGTGGTGAAGTCTCAGCTCACTGCAACTTCTGCCTCCCTGGTTCAAGTGCTTCTCCTGCTTCAGCCTCCTGAATAGCTGGGATTAAGGCACGCGCCACCATGCCTGGCTAATTTTTCTAGTTTTAGTAGGGATGGGGTTTCACTATGTTGGCCAGGCTGGTCTCGAACTCCTGACCTCAAGTGATCTGCCCGCCTCGGCCTCCCGAAGTGCTGAGATTATAGGTGTGAGCCACTACTACCAGCTGAGGCTTGCTATTCTTATACCCCTGCCAGTGCTATGCTGAGAACATACCTGGGCTAGCCTGCTGTCCCTGAAAGAGATTGAGCCATATGGATTAGAGCCATATCCAGCTAAGCTCAACCTAGATGAACTGCTCCACAAGCAACCACACACCTGTGGGTACACCTAGCTTAGATGAGATGGCTGCAGACTCTTGAGAGATCATAAATTGTTGCCATTTTAAGCCACTAATATTTTGGGGGGGGGTGGTTTGTTACTTAATGACAGCTGATGTATAGAGCTTCTTTTACCTTTCTGGCGTTTGTAGGTGCAGGAAGGCATGTAGCAGGTGGGCATGAGTTTTCAGTGCTAATTCATCATTTCTACCACAGTCCCTCTTTGCTTACTGATTTGTCAAAGGTCTTTCTATTATCAAGGATATTAAGTCCTATTCATGAGGCTATAAATGTTCTCTATAGTTGTTTGTTTTTTCTTTTGTTGATGCAGTTTCTTTGGTGTATAGAAGTCATCAATATAAGTTCACCATATCAATTGTTTGCTTGGTAGTTTCTTGCCTACATTTCCCATTTTTGCAGTTCTGCTATGCAGATATCCTCTTGCCATCTGATAATATTCTTCCTAAAAACATGCCTAAACATCTTAAGAATTCATCATATATATATATATATATATACATATATTTTTTTTTTTTTTGAGACGGAGTCTTGCTCTGTCGCCCGGGCTGGAGTGCAGTGGCCGGATCTCAGCTCACTGCAAGCTCTGCCTCCCGGGTTTACGCCATTCTCCTGCCTCAGCCTCCCAAGTAGCTGGGACTACAGGCGCCCACCACCTCGCCCGGCTAGTTTTTTGTATTTTTTAGTAGAGACGGGGTTTCACCGTGTTAGCCAGGACGGTCTCGATCTCCTGACCTCGTGATCCGCCCGTCTCGGCCTCCCAAAGTGCTGGGATTACAGGCTTGAGCCACCGCGCCCGGCCTTTTTTTTTTTAAACCTAGAATCTCAGATTCCTCAAAGTCAGATGGCTTCCCAAAGAGCAAGCTTGGAGTGAACTCTCTTGCAGTCGAGGCTCTCGGCAGTGACCTGGGAGACTGCTTTCCTGAGACTTGCACATCAAATCTTTTGGAACTGGGCAGTAGGGGACAGTTGGACTCTCCTTGCCTTCCTCCCTCATATCTATAGAAAATGAAAGGCCATGTTTTTAGATCTTTACCCTCTTATCATATTTTGACTGAAGTCAAGGACTGGTCTAATTACTGTTGACTCAGCTGTTTCACTGAGATAAGTTTAATAAAAGAAAGTATTCTTGGCAAATTGGCCAACTAGTACAATTTTCTTTGATGAATGGCTCATTGATAGCAATGTTATTATGGAAATCTGAGAATAATCTATTCATTTTGCTTTTATATAAGCAAAATTCTCCATCATCCTGGCTTCAGCAATTAACACACTGATGGTCTTGTTTCATGAATATCTCCCCTCACTCCCACATTCTTCACCCCACAGATTTATTCTAAAATCAGAGACATCTCCCACCCCCTGTGGTAAAAACTACTTTATTGGTGATGGTAAGTATAAGTCAATAAATATTGATACCCACAGAAGAGCTCAGATAATTGGTCCATATAGAGCTCGATGAAATTGAACCAGGTGACTGCTGGGATAACCGAAGTCAGTGTTGCTTCTTGGGAAAGGAAGTCATGGCCAGCAGATTTATGGCGTTTGCCATCCTACCAACTCTAAGAACCATGGTTACTCTGTAGAGGAGGGTATCAGTCACCCCACCCTTTAAATGTACTGGAATTCCATTATCCTCCTGAAACAGCTTTTGCTTTTCTGGAACTTTATGTTCAAAATACCTACAAAAAGCAGTGCTTATGGTCCTCTGGGCAATCTGATAAACAGCCAGTAGATTCCACAGCATCTTGGTTCAGTTACTGCCCACCAACTGTGACAGTGGAACACTGGGAACCCAAAGATATCTTATTTTCTCCACAAATATTCATCATGGGCAAGGTGCAAGTGGCCTACGCCCATAATCCCAGCACTTTGGGAGGCCAAGGTGGGCAGATCGCTTGAGGCCAGGAGTTAGAGACCAGCCTGGCCAACAGGGGAAAACCTGTCTCTACTAAAAATACAAAAATACACAAGCCTGTGATCCCAGCTACTTAGGAGGCTGGGACATGAGAATCACTTGAAACTGGGAGGCAGAGGTTGCAGTGAGCCAAGATTGTGACACTGCATTCCAGCCTGGGTAACAGAGTGAGAGTCTGTCAACAAATAAAAAAGAAAAGTCACTATGTTCCTCTAAGAGATAAGGACTCTAAAAATAAATTACCGGGCTAGGTGTGGTCACTCTGTCACCTGGGCTGGAGTGCAATCGCACAATCACAGCTCGCTGCAGCTTCAACCTCCTGGGCTCAAGTGATCCTCCTGTTTCAGTTCCCCCAGTAGCTGGGACTATAGGCTGACGCAGGATTTTTCTTCTCAATCCCTTTGTAAGCCAGGGATCCCTGGGCGGCAGTATCCCACCCAGGCCTCGCTTGGCCATGCTGGCATGCTGCAGCTCGCCTGTGTCATAGTTTGTACCTGAGTTTGGTGGTCCCTGAGCTCTTGTACCGCATCCAAGAAGAATGAGGATACATAGGACACTGAAGGATGAGGAGGGCAGAGAAAAATTTTATTGAGTGATGAAAACGGTTTTCAGCAGAGGGAGGACTCAGGGTTGGTCCACTTATTCAAAGGTAGGAAAGTTACCCCCAACTCCACAGGATCTGGGGCCTTTTATGGACTCAGAATGGGGAGTGTGTGCTGATTGGTTTGTGGGTATGTGAAAAAGGTTAAAGTGAAGACATCACTCAAAGGTGGGCATGGCAGTGTAGGAAACCAATTAGGAGAGGGTAGATATATGTAAAATAGGTGAAAAGGGTGGGGATTAATCAGAGGAAAGTGCGCCAAAGGGGAAGACAAGCTCTCAATCCAGTCCATGGATTGAACTTGCAGCTTGGCTTTCAGGTTTTAAACTGTCTTCGGCTCGGAGGTGGGGTTTCATGGGAGACCCATCCCTATCTGCTTAGGCATTTGGCCATCCCCTGTTGCTGTCGCCACCGCACCTGACTAACTTTTGTATTTTTGGTACAGACAGGGTTTTGCTATGTTGCCCAGGCTGGTCTCAAACTCCCGGACTCAGGCGATCTACCTGCTTCACCCTCCCAAGGGGTTGGGATTGTAGGTGTCAACCACCACACCCAGCCAAGATCTTCATTTTCATGAATCAAACACTTCTGTAAATGATTTGCTTAAAGTTGTGGGTTCAAATGCAGTTGGCAGAATGTAGAATTGCCTGTGGGTGTTCTGAGCTCAGCGAGAGCCACTGAGGGACCGTGTGTCCCAGATGCAGCTGGTGGTGGAGGAGGCGTCACAGCCACTCTGTGATTGTGCACTTATTCACAGTGTCCCTTTATTTAGCCCCTATTTTTGCCTCCTGTTGTACAATCAGTCCCCCAAAAAGCTGAAGATGTGATAAAATCATGAATAAGAACGCTGACACGGTTTGGCTCTGTGTCGCCACCTAAAGCTCAGCTTAAATTGTAATCCCCATGTGTTGGAGGAGGGACCTGGTGGGAGATGACTGGATCATGGGGGCAGTTTCTCCCATGCTGTTCTCATGATAGTGGGTGGGTTCTCATGAGATCTGATGGTTTAAATGTGTTTGGCAGTTCCCCCCTCTTGTGCTCTCTCTCCTGCCACCACATAAGATGTGCCTTGCTTCCTCTTCGTCTTCCATCATGATTGTAAGTCTCCTGAGGCCTTCCCAGTCATGCAGAACTGTGAGTCAATTACACCTCTTTTGTTATAAGTTACCCAGTCTCAGGGCGTTCTTTACAGCAGTGTGAAAACAGACTAATATAGGAAATTGGTACTGGGATAGTGGGATACTGCTATAAAGATAACCTGATAATGTGGAAGCAACTTTGGAACTGGGTAACAGGCAGAGGTTGGGTTGGAACAGTTTGGAGGGCTCAGAAGAAGACAGGAATATGTGGGAAAGTTTAGAACTTCCTGGAGACTTGTTGAATGGTTTTGACCAAAATGCTGACAGTGATGTGGACAAGGAAATCCATGCTGAGGTGGTCTCAGATGGAGATGAGGAACTTATTGGAAACTAGAGCAAGGGTCACTCTCACTATGCTTTAGCAAAGAGATGGTGGCATTCTGTTTCTGCCTTAGAGATCTGTGGAACTTTGACTTTGAGACAGATGACTTACGGTATCTGTCAGAAGAAATTTCTAAGCAGCAAAGCATTCAATGTGACCTGGCTTTTTCTGAAAGCATACAGTCATATGTGTTCACAAAGAGATGATTTGAAATTGGAACTTATGTTTAAAAAGTTTCGCCGTATTGCCCAGGCTGGACTTGAATTCCTGAGTTCAAGTGATCCACCCACCTCGGCCTTCCAAGGTGGCCTTCCAAGTGCCGGGATTACAAATGTGAGCCACCTCGCCTGGCCTGGTGTTATATTTTAAATGCCTCTCTGGGCCTGCTAATTTAAAAGGGCTCACATTCCCCAGATAGTTTTTTTTTTCCCTATAGCAGGTGGCTGGAGGTGGTCCTTGGGTTGTGGCTGTATCACTGTCGTCTCTGACTCCGACTTCACATCACTTTCCCTGCTAGTCTGTAAAAACTCCCTCTGCTTCCTTTCTCCTTATAAGGATACCTGTGATTGTGGTTAGAGCTGACCCAGATAATCCAGGATTAATCTCTTCCTTCAAAATCCTTAACTCGGCTGGGCATGGTGGCTCACGCCTATAATCCCAGCACTTTGGGAGGCTGAGGTGGGTGAATCACCTGAGGTCGGGAGTTCAAGACCAGCCTGACCAACACGGAGAAATCCCATCTCTACTAAAAATACAAAATTAGCTAGACATGGTGGTGTATGTCTGTAATCCCAGCTGCTCAGGAGGCTGAGGCAGGAGAATTGCTTGAACCCAGGAGGTGGAGGTTGTGGTGAGCTGAGATTGCACCATTGGACTCCAGCCTGGGCAACAGAATGAAAATCCATCTAAAAAAAAAAATCCTTAACTCAATCCCATGTTGCCATGTAAGGTAATATTTAACTCTTTTATCAATACATAATGTTCACAGCTCCCGGGGATAAGAAATAGAAATTTTTGGCAGGGATAGAAGGGCATTTCTTTTAACCTACCACAGAGGTTTGTTAAATTAACTAAATAGACAACTCATATTTACGTACTGCCTCCAGCATTAGAAAGTAAACCCAAGGGCCAGGTGCCCAGCGCTTTAGGAGGCTGAGGTAGGTGAATCACTTGAGGTCAGGAGTTTGAGAATCACTTGAACCCGGGGAGGAGGAGGTTGCAGTGAGCTGAGATCATGCCACTGCAGTCCAGCCTGGGTGACAGAGTGAGAGTCTGTCTCAAAAAAATAAGCAATAAAATAAAATAAAAAATTGAAATAAAATAAAATAAACCCATGGCCAGGCACGGTGGCCCACACCTGTAGTCCCAGCTACTCAAGAAACTAAGGCAGGAGGATTGCTTGAGCCTGGGAGGTTGAGGCTGCAGTCAGATATGATCATGCCACTGCACTCCAGCCTAAGCAACAGAATGACACCTTGTCTCAAAATAAATAAATAAATAGAAAAGAAAAAGAAAAGAATCCAAGAGCTTAGCCTTAAAGGATTTTGGGGTAAGTTTCTTATTTTATCTTCGTAAGTCTAACTGGACCTTCCAAAACCCAGCATCCCTTTATAGCTAACTCTGGCAGGCCCCAGATCCTCCTGAGGGCAGCCGGCAGACGGCCATGAGCTCTCTGAGCAATGTGCAGTCACCCACTAACTCTTCAGCATCCAGGAACAGAGGAGCCATTCTCTGAAGGTTGCAGAGATTGTGAATGAGGGACTGGAAGAGAGGGAAACTTCTAGTCTCTTCTTCTCTTAAGCTTCTCCCTCTTCCACGGCCTGATAAATCCCTTCCTTGGTGGGAAACATGAGCTCTCACTTGCCCTTGCTCCTCTGTGTGAAAGGGCAGGCAGCTGAGGTATGGTGGCAACTGTTGGCTTGCCTGAGTGTCTGGAAGCCTGGTGCTGAATGCCAATGAGGCCTTTCCACGCTGGCTGGCAGTAGGATGGAGGCTTGGGTAGGCTGGTACTTGGCATTGTATAAAAAGAGCAACAGATAACACTGTCTTTGTTTGCCGGCCATGATGTCATCTCAACACAGAAAATGACCCAGTCCAAGGATACACCCTGGGAACAACTCCAGTGTCCCTGTGTGATGTGGGAGAAGACTAGGGGATTCTTGGGGGCGTGGGCTGTACCACTGGGGGCTGGCTGAGGCCAAGCCTACCGTGTGCCTTAGTAACTTAAGAAAGGATGGCCGTGGATCAAATCTGAGGCAGAGAATCTCACTCAAAGAAAGACAAAAACTTTAAAGCTACTACATATAAAAATAAGCTAATGAGCACTACTGAATTATGAGAGAATCCATTGTTAGGCCCATAGCATTTAGAAATGCTAAAGGGAGTTCTTCAATCTGAAAGAAAAAACATTAATGTGAAAAGAGAAAGCAATTAAAGGTATAAAACCCATGAGTACAATTAAGTACATGGACAGACCCAGAATATTTTAATGCTATAAGTATGGTGTGCGGTCCACTCATCACTCTCATATGAAACCCAAAAGACAAATCTATCAAAAAATAATAATAGCAATAGCAACTAGTTAAGAGGTGATATAAAATATATAAATTGAGACAATTAAAAGTCAAAATATGTGGAAGGGGATGGAGTTAAAATGTAAACTTCTTTTGTTTTTTGTTTCTTTGTGATCTAAGTTGTCTTCTCTTTAAAATAACTTGCTTTAGCTCTATGAAATCTCTATTTTTCTTTTTTTTTTTGAGACAGAGTCTTGCTCTGTCACCCAGGTTGGAGTGCAATGGCGCTATCTTGGCTCACTGCATCCTCTGCCTCTCAGGCCCAAGTGATTCTCCTGCCTCAGCCTCCTGAGCAGCTGGGGTTACAGGCACCTGCCACCATGCCTGACTAATTTTCATATTTTTAGTACAGATGGGGTTTCACCATGTAGGCCAGGCTGATCTCGAACTCCTGACCTCGTGATTCACCCACCTCAGCCTCCCAAAGTGCTGGGACTACAGGCATAAGCCACCGCACCTGGCCTCTAAGATGTTTTTTGTAAGCTTCATGCTAACCACAACACAAAAACCTATAATAAATTCACCAGAAATAAACAGCAATGAACAAAAACATATTTCCAGAGGAAATACCTTAACCACAAAGGAAGACAGTGAGAAAAGAAGAGAGGAGTTACAAAACAACCAGAAAACAACCAACATAATGGCAGTAGTATGTTCTTGTCAGTAATGAAACAACATAAATGGACTCAGTTCTCCAATTAAAAGGCATAGAGAGGCTGAAAGGATAAAGAAGTAAGACCCACTTTACCTATAAATCGGGTCTTCTTACCAACAAGAAACCCACTTTACCTATAAAGACACACTTGGACTGAAAGTGTAGGTGTGGAAAAAGATATTCCATGCAATTGGAAACCGAAAAAGAACAGGAGTAGCTCTAGTTATATCAGATAAAATAGACTACAAATCAAAGACTAAAATGAAAGAAGGTCCCTATATAATGATAAAAGGATCAATTCGGCAAGAAGATGTAACAATTACAAACATATATTGCAACCAACACTGCAGCCCTCAAGTATATAAAGCAAACATGAGTAGATTTAAAGGGAAAGACAGACTGAAATACAATAATAGTAGAAGACTTTTAATGTGCAGATTATTCAGATAGAAAATCAAAAAAGAAACAATCAGAGTTAAACTACACACTATATCTAATAGGTCTAACTCACAATAGGGGAACATTTCAGCCAACTGTTGCAGAATACACATTTTCATCAGCACATAGAACATTCTCCAGAATAAACCATATCTTAGGCCACAAAACAAGTCTGAAGACATTCAAAAAAAACCTAAATCATATCAAGTATCTTTTCTGACCACAATGGAATAAAACTAGACCTCCACCTCCCAGGTTCAAACAATTCTCCTACCTCAGCCTCCCAAGTAGCTGGAATTACAGGCGTGAGCCACCGCACCCGGCCTAATTTTTGTATTTTTAGTAGAGACAGGGTTTCACCATGTTGGCCAGGATGGTCTCGAACTCCTGACCTCATATGACTCACCTGCCTTGGCCTCCCAAAGTACTGGGATTACAGGCGTGAGCCACCACACCCACCCCTAGAAGCTGTCTTCTTTTGTGTCTTTCACAATTGTCCAAAGACCAGCCCTGCCAGGGGCCTGTTTGTGTTTCCAGTGGCTGCAGTCCTTTAAGGCCTCTAGCATGAAGTGGAGTCGCAGGAGGGATGGCAGAACTCTAGTGCTCCTGAGCTTGGACATGGGGTTGGGGTGAGGACCAGCACCAGCAGCACTAATGTGAGCAGTGATGACGCTTCTAGGCCCCACACTTGTGACCTTGCTACCTGTGGTGCTTCTCCCTGATGTGTTCTTCCTTGTAACCACCCCCACCAAACCCTCACCCAGCGAGAAAGCAGGTGATATCACATGGCATAGAGAGATGGGAGTAGTGACTTGAAGAGCTACTCTTTGAAGTTATGTGTTTTGCAAATTGTGTGTGTGTGTGTGTGTGTGTTTGTTTTTTGCAACACAGCTTCACTCTGTTGCCCAGGCTAGAGTGCAGTGGTGTGATCTCGGCTCATTGCAACCTCCGCCTCCCAGGTTCAAGCGATTCTTATGCCTCCGCCTCCCAAGTAGCTGGGATTACAGGTGTGCCACCAGGCTCAGCTAAGTTTTTGTATTTTTAGTAGAGGCAAGATTTTGCCATGTTGGCCAGACTGGTTTTGAACTCCTGACTTCAGGTGATCAACCTGCCTCGGCCTCCCAAAGTGCTGGGATTACAGGCATGAGCCACGGTGCCTGGCCCCAGCAAATGTTATACTAACTCACTGTCACATCTCCAACTTAACATGGTTTTGCATGGATGATTTCAACATGGCCAATGGTTTTGACACTTTCTCTAGCACTACCTGGAGAAGCAGCTTACTTCCTTCACTGGTACTGGCTTACTGCAGTTGTGCTTCTGAGTTTTGGGTTGTGTGGCAGGATCTTGTTGGAGATTGAGGAAAGTAAGGCAATATGTAATTTGAACAAACAACTTCCCTATTCTTATGTTATCTATCCCAGAATCATTGACTATAAACAGTATGAAAGAAGGCGAGTTCAAGGGTATAAAAAGCCTTCTTTACTGCTTCCTGAATATTACGCAGTCAGCTTTCAAAAACTCGTATAAGACCACCAGAAAAACCTGATTATTATTAAAAAAAAAAAAAAAGAGTTAACTTCGTTAGAAGCTTACTAGGCAAGGGAGCCACTGGCTGAATAATTCCAGCCGATAGACTCCCCCAGGGTCTTGAGCCACGAGGTTTTATGTTTGGATGGTTAGTCATAGGGTGATCTAGGAGCAGAAGTTCATAATTGAGGTTTAAATTGTGGCTGGCCAGAATTTGTAAACTAGGAGTGGTGCTAAAGTTGTTTGTATTTGAATCGTTTATGAGCTTATCTTTCTAAAACATGACTCCACCAAACAAACTGACACTCAAGGTATTTGAATTTGAACCAGTCTATCTGGATTTTAAGTTTGTGGTCTCTATATAGTTAATCTGCTTGACAAGTTATAATTTCTTCACTTTTCTATTACTGAGACATAATTTTTGAATCATATTTCAACCACATCTATGGAAGAGAAAACATCTTTGACCTACAGCACTGGATGAAGTATTCATGGTTGGAGGTCACTTCAGTTTCAATAGATACTAGGTCTTCTTGTTTTTGTCAATAAGATCATTGATAAAATAGCGACTGTGTGGCAACATTTATGATTCTGTAGAAGTACATGTTTGATCACTGCAACACTGAAGAACTTTGTCATCTACTTCTCAGCCAGGAACCAAATTTGCACAATTTAAGCCAAGAAAGCTGATACTATCTGCTCTGCTTGAAAAGCCCAAAGAACTGGATGTGGGACTATCGACCAGATTATTGAATTTTCTTTTTTCTTTTCTCTCTTTTTTTTTTGTGAGATGGAGTCTCGATCTGTTGCCCAGGCTGGAGTGCAGTGGTGCGATCTAGGCTCACCGCAACCTTCACCTCCCAGGTTCAAGTGATTCTTCCGCCTCAACCTCCCAAGGAGCTGGGGCTACAGTCCTGCACTACTCCATCTATACTTAAAAACAATACACAATTAGCCAGGTGTTATCTCCTAACTTTTGTATTTTTTTAGTAGAGACAGGGTTCCACTATATTGGACAGGCTGGTCTTGAACTCCTAACCTCAGGTGATTGCCCACCAGGGCCTCCCAAAGTGCTGGGATTACAGGCGTGAGCCACCGCACCCAGCCCAGATTGCTGAATTTTCTAATGTCTTTATCTCCCAGATCTCTATAATTTTTTTTTTTTTTTTTT
>NW_012116267.1:446991-466844 GCF_000951035.1 Colobus angolensis palliatus
CAGGATGGTCTCGATCTCCTGACCTCGTGATCCGCCCATCTCGGCCTCCCAAAGTGCTGGGATTACAGGCTTGAGCCACCGCGCCCGGCCCAGATCTCTATAATATTAAAGGTCATAGAAAAGACTGTAGGATGGAAGTTTAACGTTCTCTAAGATGGTGCCTGTTCTGCCTTGAGAAGGCAGTAGTATGTCTAGAATGACTCTTTTTAACCCACTGTCAATCCAGTCCTGTGAATTTCTTAGGCAAGGAGACCTCTGGCTTTAATTACACTCCCTAGTTCTCTGTCGGTCTCTGAACCAAGGCACGTAGGGTTTTTTGAGCCACTTTTTGGGCCTTCTTTAAAGTGTGAAATAGGTATGCCTGAAGATAGAATAAAGCAGCACGGAATTGTTCCTCAAAGGTTAAGATTTAGGGTTTTAAATTGAAGCTCATATTTTCTTTTCTTTTCTCTTTTTGTTGAGACAATGTCTTGCTCTGTTGCCCAGGCTGGAGTGCAGGGGCATGATCATAGCTCACCGCAGCCTTAAACTCCCAGGCTCAAGGGATCCTCCTGTCTCAACCTCCCCAGCAGTTGGGACTACATGTATGTGCCACTATGGTAAGCTAATTTTTTAATTTTTTTGTAGAGATGGGATCTCACTATATTGCCCAGGCTGGTCTTGAACTGCTGGCCTCAAGCAATCCTCCTGTCCTGGCCTCCCAGAGTGCAGGGAATATGGGCATGAGTCACCATGCCTGGCTTCTTTATCTTGAATTAAGAGATTTGAAGACTTTTTTTTTTTTTTTTTTTAATGAAGGGAAATCAATGGGCCAAAGGGACCCAGAGAAATATCAGGAACTTTCCTGATAGTTGGCATCAGCTTATTGGGTTGGCAAGTCTCTGTCTGATTTGTGGGCAGTAGCCAATTAGCTTTTGTAACATAAATCCACTATCAGTCACTGGACGCCACCCAACGTTCCATTGTTGGCCAAAATACCCCATAATGTTGTATAACTGTCCTACAGCTTTGACACAAGTCAACACAAGTCTATTCCAGTACCAGGCAGTGAGATGTAGACATCAGCACATAGTTCCATAGTCAAGGAGACTAAGCATAAGTAGAAACCTTCCTTAAAGCATCTGTGTAAGAGAAGAATCTTCCACTTGTACAGTTAGTCCCACATCAGTTGGTTACTTACTAAACTCTATTAGTAAGTGTGGTTGAAGTGCTAATTTCTATGAAAGGATACCCAAGTTTCATTTTAACCGAGACAGAAAATTCCCATTTTTTTGCATGACCTTATAAAGAGTACTCAGTTTTTGGCCATCTGGCTTGTTATAGTATTTGCCATTTACACAACCGATTCACTACAAGGGATCGGTACTAATGGAAACTGGGAAATGCCCAAAGGGATGTTGTATCAGTCCATTCTCTCACTGCTATAAAGCAATTCCTGAGACTGGGTAACTTCCAAAGAAAAGAAGTTCAATTGGCTCACAGTTCCACAGGCTATACAGGAAGCATGGCTGGGGAGGCCTCAGGACATTTACAATCCTGGCGGAAGGCAGAGGGTAAGCAGGTACAACTTACATGGCTAGAGTAGAAGGAAGAGAGAAAGGGAGGAGGGGCCGCACACTTTTAAACAGCCAGATCTCATGAGAACTCTATCACGAGACAACACTGGGGGGATGGTGCTAACCCATTCATGAGAACCCGCCCCCATGATCCAATCACTCCCACGAGGACCCACCTCCAGCACTGGGAGGATTATGGACATGAGATTTGGGTGGGGACATAGCAAAACATACCAAATGTGGACATACTTCCAATGGTTGGTTAAATTAGGTTTAAGCCATGGAGCCACAAGGAGATAACAAGTAGCTATTTGCAATCCAGAATCTTAAACCAGCAGAGAAAGGGGGGGGGGAACAAAGGTAAATAAGGAATAAAGGTAAATAAAAACAAAAGTATGTAAGGAACAAAAACGTGAAGACACGTACAGCAGTCAGTTGTTCTAGGCATTTGAGATCTCGTTCTAATGTCTTGGGAGGTGAACCAGGTTGACTATTTTCAGTGAGAAGCAAAAATTGTGCAGCTGGAGGGCCCACTATGTTAAAGGAGGCTCCAGGGGTAAGGCGACAGAGGGCTTCAGGCACACAGCTGCTACTGCTACTGCTGCTCTGAGACGAGGTGGATGGGTCTTTGCTGCTGGATCAAGAAAAAGGCTGTCATAGGTTTTTGCTTCTAGGCTCCAGAGAACTGGATAAAACTTGGAAGGCGGTCTGTATGAATGAGCAGAGAGGTTTATGTTAGGTAAGGCCAGAGTGGGAAGTTGTTGGAGGGTTAATTTCAGTCACAGGATATCTGCTTACGTTGGGATTTTGGTTTCTCTTTCCTAGGGCCACCATAACACATCCGGGCAGGCGTGGTGGCTCATGCCTGTCATCCCAGCAGTCTGAGAGGCCAAGGCAGGTGGATCACTTGAGGTCAGGAGTTGGAGACCAGCCTGGCCAACATGGTGAAACCCTGTCTCTACAAAAATACAAAAATTAGCCGGGCGTGGTGGTGCGTGTCCGTAGTCCCAGCTGCTCCTGAACTTGGACCCGGGAGGCAGAGGTTTCAGTGAGCCGAGATCGCATCACTGCACTCCAGCCTGGGCAACAGAGCAAGACTTTGTCTCAAAAAACAAAACAAAATGAAACAGATAACCCCAAACTTGGTGACTTACAACAGAGATTTACTCTCACGGTTCTGGAGGCCAGAAGTGGGCAATCAAGCTGTGAGTATAGGCACGTTCCCTCCAAAGTCTCTAGAGGGAAATCTTTTCTTGACTCTTCCAGCTTTTTGTGGGCTGCAGGCTTTCCTTGGCTTGGGTCTTTGGCCACATCCCTCCAATCAACCTGTCTTCATATGCCTGCCTTGTCTCTCTCTGTTTTGTAAAAAGACACTTGTCATTGATTTAGGGCCTACCCAGATCATCCAGGATAAGCTCAGCTTGAAATCCTGAATTACATTTGCAAAAATCTTTCTTCCAAAGAAAATATTCATAGATTCTGACGCATGGACATATCTTCCTGGCAGCCCGTCTTCAATCTATTACTGTTCCCCAAAATGGGAATTATGGCATAGATGACGTAAAGTTATAGAATTGTGATTACAAGTTAGGGGCTGACTTTCTGCAATAGCTAGTGTGACCCTAAATCTCCTTTGTTGTCTTTTAGTGTCAGGACTGGGCAGTTCTGAATGGCAAATCCTTGTGAGGGATGGACTTCCTGGGATAGTCCATATCCTAAGAAATGTACCTTGTTCTGCCAAAATTATACGTCACAGGGTATAGACACCTTCTCACCTATGTTGGGATTATGGAGATCCGAGTAAGTAGCCCAGCTAATGGAAGGCATGGATTCTGACTCCGTGTCATGAGCAACTCCTCTTTCCCTTATACCTCCGTGTGCTCCACCAGATGCTACTTTGTTTGCAGCCAACATGCCCAGTACTGTTTATCTGAGACTAACACCTTGTACACATTAGAAGTGGTATTGAGACCTGTGTGTACAGAGATGTCAATTCTCTGAATTGTTCCAGCCTGAAGGTGCCTCATGGTTGCAGGCCAGCATAGCTGGTTTGAGGCTGTTTAGCAGAACTAAGTTCTGCGTTCCAGAGCTGCAACTCCGGAGGGGCTGAATGTTCCAGAAAGTTTATAATGCCCTGACTCCCGGGTCTACCCTCTCCACGACCTGTGTATTGTGTCATGCCAAGACACATTCCTCTTTTGATCCTAGCTGAGCCAAGCAATGCTTTGCAGGGCTAAGAAGTCTGCCTCCCTGAAAGCAAAACTGGATGGTGATGGGTCAGTAGGGGGCCTGAGACAGGTGACAGTTGAATTAAAACGATTTTGGGAGAATCCCAAAGGGAGGAAAACATGTGCCAAGTAATTTTCTTGGTTGTGCACCCATCACCCACTGCAAAATGCAGATGTTTGCTTTATCTTAAGATGCAACGAAATTATTTACACACTAACTGCTTTAGTTAGCAGTTAGATCCCCTTTCTTGCTTAATAGAAACTGAAACTTAAGAATCAGAGAAAAAAGATGTCCTGTAATTAGACTTCCAGGCATGGGCAGGCAATCTCTGTGTGGTTCCTAGTACGCCCTCAAATGGGAGAGAATGTTTTTGAAACTCCTACTATGCTGTAAGCCATTTATTAGAATGTTTTCTCTAATTGTTATATAACCCCTGTTTGCTAAAAGTATCTACATTTTTGTTTTATCCAAAGTCACAGTTAATATGTAAAATACATGGCATCTCCCCATGAGACGTGTACCCATAAAACAAAGGAATTGCCAAAGGTGTGTCAATGTATGGACGGTCAGTTGGACTCCTTCATTCATCTTCTTCACTGTAACCCACGCGTTTGATCTGAGTGTGCTTGATTAGTGACTCCGAGATTAGCAGAGAGCTACTGTCTCATCATGACTCCGCTTTACTCAAGCAGATCTGGCCGAACTGCCTGTGCCCTGCCACCCTGAGTCCACTTTCTCTATCAAAGTCAAGTCAATAGCTGGGCACCTGCTGGGTGTGGTTTCCTTTATGCCCCAACCAATATTTCTTTCTTTCCAGAGAGTATTTGATATTTCACTTTACAGACATAGAGCTATTCAGGTTTTCCATTGCTTCTTCAGTGAGTTGAATGTTTTTCTAAATATTAATAAATGTGTACATTTTATGTAAGTTGTTACTTCCAATGATATGAGGTTGTTAGTAATACGCTCTTATCTTTTTTGTTTGTTTTGTTTTTTAGACAGAGTCTTACTCTGTTGACCAGGCTGGAGTGCAGTGGCATGATCTTGGCTCACTGCAACCTCTGCTTTCCGGATTCAAGCGATTCTCCTGCCTCAGCTTCCAGAGTAGCTGGGATTACAGGTGTCCGCCACCATGCCTGGCTAGTTTTTGTATTTTTAGTAGAGACGGGGTTTCACCCTGTTGGCCAGGCTAGACTTGAACTCCTGAGTTCAGGTGATCCACCCACCTCGGCTTCCCAAAGTGCTGGGATTTTAGGTGTGAGTCACTGTGCCCAACCCCTTATTATCTTTTTATTAATCATAATGATGCTATTTCTCATTCCTGACATTGGTAATCTGTGTCTTTCATTTTTTTTTTTTTTTCTTTTTCTGATCTGTCTGGCTAGAGGTTTAGCACTTTTTTTTTTTTTTCCTCAAGGAACTGGCTTTTGGCTTCATTGATTTTTTTTTTTTTTTTACCTTTATTGCTTTCTTCTGATTATATTGATTTTTGTTCTGATCTTTATTTCCTTTCATCTGCTCATTTGGGGTTTCATTTGCTCTTATTCTAGTTTCTTACTAGAAATTAGAGGTCATTGTTTGAGATAGGTCTTTTTTTTTTGAGACGTAGTTTGGCTCTTGTTGGCCAGGCTGGAGTGCAATGGCATGATCTTGGCTCACAGCAACCTCTGCCTCTCGGGTTCAAGGGATTCTCCTGCCTCAGCCTCCCTAGTAGCTGGGGCTACAGGCACGTGCCACCACACCCAGCTAATTTTTGTATTTTTAGTAGAGACGGGGTTTCAGCATGCCACCATGCCCGGCTAATTTTGTATTTTTAGTAGAGATGGGGTTTCTCTGTATTGGTCAGGCTGGTCTCGAACTCCCGACCTCAGGTGATCCGCCCGCCTCGGCCTCCCAAAGTGCTGGAATTACAGGCGTGAGCTACCACGCCCGGCTGAGATAGTTCTTTTCTAGTGTAGGTGTTAAGTAGTATAAATTTCCCTCTAAGTACTGCTTTAGTGCCATCCCACAAACATTGATATGTTGTTTTCAGTTTCATTCAGTTCAAAATAATTTTGAATTTAACTATCAGTATCTGTTTAAAAAATTTTTATTTTTATTTTTCTTAACTTTTGATATCTTTTTGACTAAGGGTGTTTGAAAGTGTATTTTTTTGGTTTCCAACTATTTGGGGATTTTCTGGCTATCTTGCTATTGATTTCTAAATTAATTCCAGTGTGGTCAGAGAAAATACTTTGTGTGACTCAACTCCTTAGTTTTAAAAGCTGGGACAGATATTAAAGCATGTTTTTATGCAATGGTAACCTCAGAGAGGTGAATTTGGTGAAGGAAAGAAAGGGAATAATTACAAGAACAAAATGTTTGGGAGGGCGATAGTGGACGAACCAGGACTCAGGTGGGAGCGCTGCCTGGGAAGCGGTGTGCCTCTTCTTGTAACGGAAAGCGGGGCATGGTGTGCTGTCTGGTTAGAGGTATGTTGAACGACTCTCAGGGGCACCTATTTCTTTTTTAGGGAACAATTTGAGGACATCCTCTCGCATGATTAGTCTGGGAGATATGCGGAAAGAATAATCATTTTACAGCATAGGAGAGTGAATTTATTAGGGGAAAAGACAGTATTGGCTAGAATTGCTGTCCGTTTGGGACTGGGGTAGAAACATAAAAGAGCACAGTCAGCCTCTTGTTTCCTTTCTCCCCAGCGTCATCATCTGTTAAGAGCTGCTAGAGCGGGCTGGCATGGTTATTAATCTTGGGGATGGGTGTTGTGCCAGACTCACGCAAGAGTGAAGGGTGTTTGCAAGGCAAGACTCGTAGCATCGAGCTGTGGCCCTGTTCATTCTTGCAACTCTTTCTAAATTGTAGGTAACAGAGGTGCAAGTGCTGTCCTGTCTAGTGGTGATTGAATTGACCTCCCCCTCCCTGTGAAAACACCAATGTTGCCGTCATTTGCAATTCAGCTCAACATTTGTTGATTCCATATAATCTGTGTGCTTTTAGCTTTTCCTTTGAACCAGTTATAACATTTCCCTGGTTCCCTCGTAAGTAAAATACATTTTTTGAATATTACTTTTATATCTGTATGACAGTCATGATTTTACCTTTTTTCTGAAAATGTTATTTTAGCACCATGTACCTATTACCTGGCATAAGAAATCCTTAGCAATAAAGACGGAACCACGTGTGGTCCTCCTCCCCTCACCCCCAGAGGTAAGCAGGTACTTGAATTTGGAACAATGCTTTCTCTAAATCTCTTAAAGAAGCTAGGTGTTATTTGTAAGGTATTAAGGGAAAAATATCTTTGCAATACAGGTATACATTTCTAAAGTAGCACTTGAGAATACCAGTCTTGCTGTAGTAGATGTGGTTGTTTTCTGGTGTCTGTTTATAAAAACTAGGAAGAAATGAACAGCCTTACTGAAAGGTGAAACTTGTTAAAGTAAACCTCACTTTTAACATAAGGGACTAGGCTGGGGGCGGTGGCTCTTGTCAGTAATCTCAATACTTTGGGAGGCTGAGTCAGGCAGATCACTTGAGGCCAGGAGTTTGAGACCAGCTTGGCCAATATGGTGAAACCCTGTCTCTACTAAAAATACAAAAGTTAGCCAGGGGTGGTGGCGTGCACCTGTAATCCCAGCCAGTCAGGAGGCTGAGGCAGGAGAATCACTTGAACCTGGGAGGCAGAAGTTGCGCTGAGCTGAGATTGAGACCCTGTCTCAAAAAATAATTAATTAATTAATTAATTAATAAAATAAGGTACTCTTCTGAAGCAGTTTGGAGAATAAAAAAAAGAAGACAAAATAAGGGGTCTCTCCTTCTTTTCACGGGTGATCGCTTTTTGTTTCTCTAAGCCTTAATTCTCACTGGTGAAGTGTGAGATCACAACAGTGTGATTCTGTGGAAGAAAGAGAATGGCGTGGGCACTTACTGGGTGTTAGACAGTAAACACACACTTCTCATTACCAGCAGGGACGGTGTCAGGCCCATTTACAGGAACTAATGACAGCAGGGGCTGTTCTCAACACTATTTTTTTTTTTTTTTTTTTGAGATGAAGTCCCGCTCTGTCACCCAGGCTGGAGTGCAGTGGTGCTATCTCGGCCCACTGCAACCTCCGCCCCCTGGGTTCAAGCGATTCTCCTGCCTCAGCCTCCCAAGTAGCTGGGATTATAAGCGCCCACCATCACACCCGGCTAATTTGTTCTCAACACTTTATCTCAATACATATAATCCTATAACTGTCATCCCAATTTGATAGTTGAGGAAACAGAGACAAAGCAAGATACAGTATTCTGCCTGAGGTCAGGAACTCAGAGGGCAGAGCTAGGAGTGTCCACTCCCAACCCCCAGGTTTTGAAAGCTTTCAACAAACAGAAAAGTTGCAAGAATAGAATAACAGATACCCATACGCTCACCAAAGTTCAACAATGTGCACATTTTGTCACATTTGCCTTATCTGGTCATCAGTCTGTATATGCTGTGCTGAAACACATTTATGTTGTACACCTCATGACACTTCATCTCTACATAAATAACATTCCTATGGAGATCTGATAGGTCCCTCATCAGCTCGGTATTTCATGCAAGTGCACACTCACGTTTCACACATTGCAACTAGCTGTTTTTCCCCAACGACTCTGGCTTTTTAAAGAGACCAAGTCAGCTGCCTTTGCCTTTGTGGTACTGTCCATGTTTTCCTAGAGGCTGGGAAGGGCCAGAGCCAGCTATGTTCACAGGCTTACATGCTGTCAGCTTGTGTTACATAACGTGGATATGGGGAGTTCCAATGCATTGTTTGACCTACAACATTGAAAATACTGACTAACTGGCTCTCTATTTACTCTCTGAGTTTGCTCACCGAGTTGTACTGTCCCTTCCCTTGACCTTTTAGGTTGATTGTACTTGAGACAAAGATTATTTAGTATCTAAACAATCTGTACAAATGGACACTTATAAAGAACCATTTATTCATCTGTTGATTTTCATTCATTATTTTCATCAATTACAATTTTTCCTCTCCCTGCATCAGAGGAAATCACAAAAGACCTGACAGATTTAGGTAGTCAACTGAGGGTGTAGGCTGCTCAATTAGTAGTGTATTAGTGAGTACTAATTGATAAGAGATCTTTTTTTTCTTATATAAGGATATTTATGACTTTGTAAGTGCCCTTTAGACTAACTCAGGACAGGGTACAAAATGGGGCCCATGGATGGAGCTGTGAACCCAGCTCACCACTGTTCAACTCTCTTCTCCGTAACAAATTGTCCATGGGGACCCTCAGCATCCGGGGGCAAAAGGGCCAAGTACACAGGGGTCTCTGCTCCTTCTTCTGGGCTCTTGGTGGCACTGGGTCCTGCCATGTCGGTTCTCACCCACCCCGGGCAGCAGGCATTCAGGAGGATCTTGTCCCCTTTCCTCTGCTCACTCAGTTTCCTGGCATGGATCCTGGAGAGAACGGTGACGCCAATCTTCGTCACTCCGTAGGCGCTGCTGGGCCAGCCCTCCTTCTGGTGCACTCCCTTCTTGGTATCCTCCACAAACTTGTTCATGAGCCCCACCAGCTCCTCCTCGGTGATGGTCTCACTGCGGAACTTCTGTTGCAGCTCTGGGCTGCAGTTTTTAAGGGCTCTGAGACTCATCGTGCTAGATATGTTCACCACTCTCCCTAAGATACACCACAAAGCATTATGTAGAAAGGTGTGCAACAATCCTGTAGAAAGGTGAATGCCAAATTTGCAGGGATTTTGAAGCAGAAAATTTTCGTATGAGAGACAGTTACTGGTATGAGTTCTAAGAGGAATATGCATAGCAAGTGTGGTGGTAGTTGCATAAAGAACTTCATTCCTGCCTTCAAATTTTGGCTGAGTAGAGTCAGGTGAGATTTGGAAGAGCTGCCCTTTGAGGTCCTGGTGAACCAGAGCCTTAGAAGTAGCACAACTTCATAGGATGACAGGACAGGGAAACAGGATAAAAGCTGAGAGTAACCCGTACATGCAAGTACCCAACTCGAAGCCACACATTTAAATTTTTCTAAAAGTAGCTGCTTATTGCTGCTTTATTTCATGGGTGGGTTCATCTCCTGTCTCATTACTTAGGGTAACCATCACAGCAGTTTACAACCAAAGAAATGTGATAGTCATATCCAGCACCTTGAGCACATTGAAGGGGAGTTAAAATGGGCCCGAAGTTAAGTAGCGGCAGATTATGGACATCTCTGTGTATCATGCTAAGGGCTTGGACTTTCCTCCTGAAGGATTTTTGGGAGCGACATGACCATGCAGACCGCATGCAGGATGCTGGGAAAGGAAAAGACTCAAGACCAGAGGTGCCTTGTGAGGGTTTGCAGTTGTCCAGAGGGACGGGTGAGGGCCTGCTGTAAAGCCGGAGAGATGGATTCAGGAGGAACTCAGTGGGCACAACTCCTAGGACCTAGTAAGTGATTCTAAGGGGTGGGGCATGGTGACCTGCATGATCCTGGTGGGTAGGTGGTGGGCTCTGTGTCCCAGACAACTTAGGGAAAAGGACAGGGATCCTCTGGAAATATCTTAGATTGCAGTGAAAGGCATCAGGAAGAGATGGAAAGGCGGCAAGACAACTATGTGGTCGGGAGCTTAAGGAGTGTTCCAGACAGGTGACAGGTATTAGAAGGGCCTAATGAACTGGTGGTAGTATAAGGCTCCACCAGCCTGAATAACATCTCTCTGAAAGAGCAGAGAAAGGGTACAGGATGGACTCCCATGTGGAGGGGCATGGGGCAAAGAAAGAGCATCTCTCAGGAGACGTTTGAGCTAAGACCTGAAGGATAAGAGAGTCAACCAGGTGTGCAAAGACCAGTGGGATGGGGAGGACGAATGGCCACGAGAGTGGGAGAAGTGAGGACAAAGTCCTGAGGCAAAATGGCGCCTATCAGCTGGCAGGAGACAAAGCACAGAGGTCAGTGCACATGCAGCATGGAGAGGAAGCAGGAGCCTGTAGGAGAAATCCCAGACAAGCAGGGGCCAGAGTCAAGCCCCAAAGAGAAGGTGCGCTGTTTCCCATCAGACTCACCTTGGGGTTTTATTAGAGGGAGTAATTCTGTGCACACATCTCGGGTACCAAAGAAGTTTGTTTTCATCGTCACTTCCGCTTGAATATGAAAGGGTGTGGGATCAGCAACTTTTAGGAGAAAAAGAGAACATAGTTAACACATTGTACCCACGGGGTAAAATTCTATAGAATGATACTAAAAATAAAAAATTAGTGCCTTCTGTCTAAAGGCTGTGTCTGGTTACAGTATTGTGCCAATCTCTTGGTTTGATAACGTTCTAGTATTTTTGTAAGATGGTACCATTGGGGGAAAGAGGATGAAGGGTGCACACACTGGATCTTGGCATAACCATTTTTTCTTTTTGCAATTTATAGTTTATTTTAAAATCAGTTCAAAATTCATTCAATGGCCTTAAAGCTCAATTCAGAAAAACTGCAGAAAATCTGAAAGAGATCCCCAAAAGTCCGAGCCAGGGAAACACAAAGTTCCCTTTGACTGGAAAACTCCCTTTCTCTAAGGTTTCTGCACTCCCTGCATCTCCCAGCTCCTCCCTCTCCTCCCTAGGGAGCCCTTCTGGACCCCGCAGCCACTAGGAGCCCCAGTGCAGCGCTTCTTCGACAGGAGCAGCCCACGTCGGGGAGGACACGTCCCCTCCCCGTACCCTTGAAGGCGATGCCCGCGTTGTTGACCAGCACGTCCAGGCCCCCGTACTCCTTGAGCAGGAAGTCGCGCAGGGTGCGGATGCTCTGCAGGTCGTCGATGTCCAGCTGGTGGAAACGCGGGCTCAGGCCCTCCGCCTGCAGCTGCTGCACGGCTGCCTGGCCCCGCGCCACGTCCCGCGCCGTGAGCACCACATCCCCCGAGAACAGCCGGCACAAGTCGCGCACGATGGCCAAGCCGATGCCCTTGTTGCCTCCAGTCACCAGCGCTACACGGATGCCGGACTTCATGGCTGAACGGGACGCGCGGGACACCTGCGTGAAGAACAGACCTGGCTCAGACCCTGGAGATGAGCGGCGTGTATCCCAGAGACTGCGCGAATCTGGCGGGCGTGGGGCGCGCACCCGTAGGTTACACGCCCGGCCGCTGATCTCGCAGGCGCAGGCGCAGGCGCTAGAGGCGGAGCGGGGAGGGGCGGGGCGGGGCGGAACCACCCCTCCCCCTCCCCACGAGAACTTCGCGGGGGTGCAGAGCGGGCGGAGAGCCAGCTGGCCTGACTTTGCAGAAACTGCTGGCTGAAGAGCGAGGCCTCGGGCGGAGAGCCAGCTGGCCTGACTTTGCAGAACCTGCTGGCTGAAGAGCGAGGCCTCGGGCGGAGAGCCAGCTGGCCTGACTTTGCAGAACCTGCTGGCTGAAGAGCGAGGCCTCGGGCGGAGAGCCAGCTGGCCTGACTTTGCAGAACCTGCTGGCTGAAGAGCGAGGACAGACTCTAGCTGCTGGCTGCCGGCTGCCCACATGGCAGTGAAGAACCATTCGTAGTGGCCATGTGCCACTGCTTGTCCTTGGTTCTCTGAGGGGTTTCTTCCTATTCCCCCAGCTGTTCAATCATTCCTTGTTGTGTTTGAAGAAATAGTACATTTGCATGTGTGTTTTTATTTTTTTTCCTGGTGTTGTAAAAAATATATATACTGCAGGAACTGCAGTCTTTGGAGCTAGAGTTGCAGAAGAAACTGGAAGGAAATGACAGGGTATCACGTTTTTGTTGATTTCCCCGCTAAGTATATGAAAACAAAGCTACTGACTTAGCCAGATTTTCCAATAATGGTGGGAAACATTCACTAAAGCTTTACAAGGTTACTTCTCTGGGCATTTGCAGGGCCATCAGTTTACCTGTGCATAGGTGTAGGAGGTTTCACAACCATATTTTACACTGAAAATAACACTCCAGGATGTACCTTTTAATCCCCATCTTAAAATGAAGAAACAGGGATCTATCCTGAGAGTTTATAATTTAGTTCAGTGGTGGGAAACAGAGAAATGCCAGGGGTTCAGTCTAGGTCCGGTGGTTCACAGCACAGAAAGCCAGTCACTGAGACCCCATTATTGTCAGGGAAGAAGGCATTATTTGGGTGCTACAGCCTATGGGGGGAGAGCAGTCTCAAATCCATCTTCTCAACTGATTAAAATTAGATATAGCAGGGAAGAAATGTAACTGCGTGTGCAAAAACAGCAGGATTTGGGGAGAGATGAGGAGGAGGAGTGGATCAACAGGCATCAGTTAGGAAATTGTTGCAGGTGAGGGGTCTGGCATCTGATTGTCCAGATGTGGTGATCCGATAAGTTTCAGTTCCTAGGTGCTACCTGGGAGGTCTGATGGCTAGTTTCCTGAGAAAGGAACTCAGATAAGGCAAATGTAAATTTCTCAAGTTTTTAGGCTGGGAGAGTCAATTTGTTTTTAAATGAGACCAGGCCAGGTGCGGTGGCTCACGCCTGTAATCCCAGCACTTTGAGAGGTTGAGGCAGGTGGATCATAAGGTCGGGAGCTCAAGACCAGCCTGGCCAACATGGTGAAACCCCATCTCTACTAAAAAAAAAAAAAATACAAAAATTAGTTGGGTGTGGTGGCAGGTGCCTGTAATCCCAGCTACTTGGGAGGCTGAAGAAGAGACTTGCTTGCTTGAACCCCAGAGGCAGAGGTTGCAGTGAGCCGAGATTACGCCACTGCACTCCAGTCTGGGCAACAGAGTGAGACTCTGTCTCAAAAAAAAAAAAAAAAAAAAGGGACCATAAACATCCGTCCTATGGGACAATTGCATGGTTTCAAAATGAGTGTTCTTCCTTCCTACTTACAAGGGAATCGGGAATAAGGTCAAGTTTAATTTCTGTGCTGTCTCACAAGTGACCATTTAAACATGAATTCAAATTAAGCAATATTTGTAATTGTTTTTTCGTTGCACTAGCCACATCTCCAGTGCTCAATATTTGCATGTGTTAGTGGTCACTGTATTGGGCAGTATAGATTTAGGATATTTCCATCCCTGCAGAAAGGTCTGTTGAACAGCACTGCTTTAAATAGATTGCAATTACATTGCAATTTCAAGGTAGGATTCCAATCAGTTGCTTTAAAGCAAGTTAGTAATCAAGGAAAGACCCTTGCTTTTTTTCAACTGAAATTTTTGTTGAGCTAATTATAGGTTCATATGCAGTTGTAAGAAATAATACAGAGATTCCTTACCCTTTACTCAGTTTCACTCAATAGTAACATATTGCAGTAGTACAGCATCACAGTGAAGATATTGACAACAGAGCAGTCCACCAATCATACTCAGATTTCCCCAGTTTGATGTGTACTTCGTATATGTATTTAGTCCTATATAATTTTATCAAATGTTGGCTTGTGTATCCAACACTACAGTTAAATGAGTATGTTTCCATTAGCACAAAGAACCCTCCTGTTGCACTTTTGTCACCAAACATACCTCTCTGTTACTCCCCAAACCAACTCTATTTCATGGCACCCACTAATCTGTTCACCATTTCTACAAGTTTATTGTTTCAAAAATGTTACATAGATGGAGTCATACAGTTCGTAGTCTTTTGTTTTGTTTTTTCCACTCAGGATAATTCAGAGCTCTGTTTTGGATTGTCTTTCCTATCCCAGGGTGTGCGTATTGGGTCTGTCATTGGCTGGGTTCTTTCCACTTCACTAGTTACTGTCTTCTGTAGCTGGTGTGAGTCAGTGTTAGAGTGGGATGGATTAAATTTATTAAGAGGGCCAGTCAGCAATAGCACATGGTGTACAAGGAACTTTGGACAGGGTGAGGGTCCTGCTGTTTCAAAAGGCATATCCTATGAGGGCCATGAATCATGAGTTTGAGTCTGATTTGTTTATTTTTTAGGACTGGTACCAACATAAGAATTGACAGGTACATTGGGCAGAATGCTCTGGAAAATATATAAAATACGTATTAACAAGAATTTACTGTATGATAAAGGTGGCCTTAACAACTAGTGAGGGAAATAATTATTCCAAAATTGGCACTGGGGAAAGGGCATAATGAGTGGAAAGAAAAAAGATCCCTTACAATATGCACTAAATTTCTGAAGAGAGAGAGAGAAACAGTGATTTATAAATGCATCCATAAAACAACTAAAAGAAAACAAAAGTAAAATTTTTCTTTTCAATAGGGGAAAATGCTTTATTTTATAAGCATAAAAATAGGGGAAGAATCATAAATATCTGATGGGGTTGACTATGGGAAACTTTTTGAAAATTTGTTTTTGAAAAGCACAATTTAAAGCCTGTGAATTAAGCTCTACTTGGATGATTTTGTATTGTTTTCTCTGTTACATCTGGGTCTTGATTCTGGTGCTGTATGTGAGGAGCCTCCAGTATGTAGCACCTTGTCTGGATTCTGAACAATTTAAGAAATAAAACAGAAATTTAAAGATGGAGTTTCCAGATCTCTGCTATTACTGCTATTGGCTAAGTTGGAAGACATGCCTTAGTTGTGAGAATCAAAAGTCTGAGACTATATTGGCTGCTATATAGATCAAGAATTTTATAATACCAATTAACCTGTGGAATGAATTCATATCTTTACTACCCACCTTTTTTTCTTTTTAATAGAACGCTTCATGAATTTGCATGTCATCCTTCTGCAGGCACCATGCTAATCTTGTCTGTATCATTCCAGTTTTAGTATATGTGCTGCCCAAATGAGACTACCCACTAGTTTAAAGCAATTAAAGAACACAGTTCCCAGTCACAAAAAAGAATGGAATCATTTCCTTTGCAGCAACATGGATGTAGCTGGAGGCTATTGTGCTAGGTGAATTGACGCAGACACAGAAAACCAAATAATGCAAGTTCTCACTTATAAGTGGGAGCTAAACCTTTGAGTACACAGGGACACGAAGAACGGAACAATAACCCTGGGGATTCCAAAAGGGGGAGGAAGTGGGTAAGGATTGAAAAACGACCTATTGGGTACTATGTTTTCTACTTGGGATCATTAGATGCCCAAACCTCAGCATCAGGCAATATACTGATGTAACAAACCTGCATGTGTACCCCCTGAATCTAAAAACAAAAACAAAAACAAAATACCCTAAAACACAGTTCCATGGTATATATTAAAAGAAAAGATGTTGGAAAATAATATTCTTAAATTACGAATTGTGAGGTTCTCCGGGTTGTTCCTTTGATTATTTATCCTCACGGAGCTCTGCTTGACACTGACTGTGTTCCTCTTCCATTTTATGTTTGTTTAGGATATTCAATAAGCCTTTCTAAAGGGGTAGACCATAGACTTTGAGACCTGGAATCTGTGGCTTAGGTGCTTAGTAGTCATGTAACTCAAGCAATTTTCTGCATTCTGTGAAAGACAAAGCCAGACACTAAGGTAGTAAGAACAGATGTTAGTCAATAATGAACTGCTGTAATAGAAAGAGGGTCCAGTGTAAATGAACTTTCATTTGTACAGAGGCGACTGTGCCTTTTAAAGGGAGAATGAAGGATCAGGAAGTGGGAGGAATTAGGGAAATGACAAATTACCAAGGATTGCTCAGTGGAAATGTTGGTTAGGCCAGCTGTGTCTGTTAGCTGGCAATTAGCAAAGTTGGGATTCTACTCTCCCACTACAAAGACGGAAAGACAGGGGCCCTATCATTTCTGATGATTACATTTCAGAGGAATGGCTTTCAGGTCTGAGGAAGACATTCTTTTTCCTTTTTGAGACGGAGTTTCTCACTTCTCTCTCAGGCTGGAGTGCAACGGTGCAATCTTGGCTCACTGCAACCTCTGCCTCCCAGGTTCAAGAGATTCTCCTGCCTCAGCCTCTCCAGTAGCTGGGACTACAAGCATGTGCTACCACACCTGGCTAACTTTTTGTATATTTAGTAGAGAAAGGGTTTCACCATGTTGGCCAGGCTGGTCTCGAACTCCTGACTTCAGGTGATCTGCCCGCCTTGGCCTCCCAAAGTGCTGGGATTATTACAGGCGTGAGCCACCTCACCCGGCCAAAAAAACACTCCTGAGTGGGACATACATCTCAAAGGGTCAGAGGAAGAATTCACAGCTGTAAGCCATTTTCAGTAAATGCTTTAAGAAAGGGCAGTCAGGGACCTGTTGTCAGAAGTTGGTTATTACAAATACCATTTTTTTTTGGCAGCTTAAACGTTCTCAGTAAGGGACTAGAGTCACACTAGGTGTTAGGGTCATCCTAGCCATAGTCTTGAACTGTGTGTGTGTATTTTTTTTTTAATTTTTATTTTTTAGAAAGAAAAACAAAAACAACTCACAAGGTATAAAGTTAGAAAAGGAGATGGAGACTTTATTTCTTCTAAAGGGGTACAACCTGCAAGGTAGCCATCCTGGAGGCTGGGGAGCTGACTCTAGCAGCAACTCAGAGACGGGCACTTTGAAGGGGGAGGCTTTGAGGCAGGAGCTTTAGACTGCACAGGTTGGCTAAACTTACACATTCAACAGGTTACATGAGGGGCTATGAATATTCATGAAGGTGGACCTGATACATGCATATTGAAGAAACATGCATATAACATACGACTCATGTATATTCAGTTTGGGATGGTGACTTGACATTTAAGTGTATTACGATTAGGTCCTATCTGTCAAAAGTCTTTCAGGACATCAAGGCACGCAAGTACACAGCCTCTGTAAACCAGAACTAGTCCATTCCATAGTCCACGATCTTCTTTTCGGGAGAAAGTTGTTGAAATCGGTCTCTTGTCTAATCAAAGCTGTAGTTACACAAACTCTTTTGTGTAAGAGTTAGAGAAAGAGGAAAGAAGCAAAAAAACGTTGGCAGTTAGAGACAGGTTTACTTTAGATGGCCTATTTTGGTCAGGAGCCCTTTCTCTTACTGACTAAGAGTATACATTGGTTTTAGGGTGAGGGGGCTTATCACAGCTTGGAATGTTTGTGTGTGTGGAGAAGTTTATGGCGGGGTTGGAATCCCGCCATAAGGGGAGGAGGGGAGGTTATCTTGAGGCAGACATCTTTCTGGCTTGGAGGTGGGTTATCTCGGGGCCAGCATCTTCCCGGCCTGGAGGGGGCTTTATCTAGGGGCTAGCATGTCTCTGGTCAGGAAGGAGTTTGGACCGTTTCTGGTCGGAGATGTTACTTGTGATTTATGGTCATGCTGTCCTTAGCCATTCGGCTGATGCCCTTTGGATTTAGGTGGTTTTTTATTAAGGTGAACTTTAGAATGAGGGGCTTGTCCAAGATGACGATGCTCCTGCTCTGTCAATCCAGACCCTATAGTTATAAAAAGGAGGAGGGACAGCATTTTCTTTCCAGCTACTTCCTGCTGATGAGGGTACAGAGAGTTTTCTGGTCTTGGGTTGACTGTAGGAGCAATGCCGTCTATAGATGTTTTTGGGTAGTTGTTTGTGAAATAGCCATGATCCTGTCAGTTAAAAATCTTTGAAAAAGGTTAATTAGGCAGGGTAAGAACATTAGTCCCAGGCGTATTATTAGAAGAGGGCCCAGGAATGGAATGACCCATGCTACCATTTTGTCCCAAACCAAGCATTTAGTTGGTTGTTTTGGTACTTCCTTTTTAGCCCTTTCCTTAATAATCATCAATCAAAATGCTACAGTAATTGAGATTTTCTGTCCGATATTCCATCCTGAGAGTGCTACAGTATATAGTCCTACTGCAAATAGTAGAGTAAAGCAATTTCCACAAGGGTGGCATAGTAAGTACTTTCCATTAAAAAGTTTTCACACTTGACTTAAAAGGAGAGATAGGAATGACAAAAACTATTTGGTGAGGTAGGGATGAGACTCAGTAAGGTGGGTAGTTCTTGATTACTTACCTTTTTTCATCTTTTTTTTTTTTTTTTTTTTTAGATGGAGCTTTGCTCTTGTCACCCAGACTGCAATGCAATGGTGCAGTCTTGGCTCACTGCAACCTCCACCTCCTGAGTTTAAGTGATTATCCTGCCTCAGCCTCCCAAGTAGCTGGGACTACAGGTGCACACCACCACACCTGGCTAATTTTTGTATTTTTAGTAGAGACGGGATTTCACCATATTGGCCAGGCTGGTCTCGAACTCCTGACCTTGTGATCTGCCTGCTTCGGCCTCCCATAGTGCTGGGATTACAGGCATGAGCCACCACACCCAGCCTAGTTACTTATCTTTTATGATTTTCAGCATAAGATTTCCTATTTATTTACATTAATATTTAAGCTTTTTTTTGGGCTCTCAGGTTGCTTCCTTAGCTTTCCAGGCTTTGACTTGCCTGTGATGTATTTAGGAGTTGATTGCTGTAACAGATACCCTCTTAATTACCCTGGGTTCCATGGACTCACTAGACTTGGTGGGAAGGATTCCAGGAACCCTTAGTTATTAGTTGTCAGCACCAGCAGTGAAGAGATTTTCTCCTGTCATGGTTGGGGGGCTTAGAGGCAGCATATGCTGAAACATCTAGTTTTCAGCTTCTAGGGCTTTAAGAAAGCACAGCTTGTTTTGGAATCTTGTAGCCAGAACAATTAGAATTTAATTTAAATGAAGAAAATAACAAAAATTGAAAAACATTAGGCAATACTAGAATTTAATGACAGGTGTGCTATAGTTTTTGAAACATAATTTTCTTTCTCCAGTTTCCCGTTTTTATTAAAAGACAAATCATGGTAGGCCTGGTTTGCTTTATTATACTTGGCTTAATTATTTGCATACAGTGCAGCAAGAATAATTATTTGTTACACAGGCCTTTTAAATTAGCTTTGATGGAACTTTGTTCTGTAGAGGGAATCTGAGGTGAGACCTTTTTAAAGGCATGCCCAGTCATGGATTTGTACCATCAAATACCTATGAGTTGGCGAATTTCTCTCTTCTTGAGGTCCCAAGATAACTTGGGGTTCCTGGCCTGCTAGAAAGTGACATTCTTTACTTGCCACAGATCAGAAACCCTGTACAGGAACTTTGTACACAGAATATGAGGCCAGTTTCCAAGGGCTTTATTGGCTTCATAAGTTAAGTTTGATTCCTCAAAGGAAAGCACACCATTCCAGTCAAAGCCTAGTTTTTCCAATTGTGTCCTGTTACAAAAGAAAACAGATTCTTTTTTTTTTTTTT
>NW_012116267.1:467404-469772 GCF_000951035.1 Colobus angolensis palliatus
AGCTTGCAGTGAGCGGAGATCCGGCCACTGTACTCCAGCCTGGGCGACGGAGTGAGACTCAGTCTCAAAAAAAAAAAAAAAAAAAAGAATACTCACAGATAGTTTCCAAATTCTGGAGAAAATCAGATAGAGAGAAACAAGTATGCTCCAAATTTTGTTCATGGGCGCATACTAAATTGTTAAAAGCTGTCAGTATCTCCAAAGAAGTTTCTTTAACTTTGAAAAACAAAACAAAAGGTTAGCAATATTTTAAGCGAAACATCAAGATTACTTCAGTCTCCTATTAGTTTACTTCAAGCAGTTAATTCCTGTCCTGCTTGATATTAATGAATATTTTAGCTTTTCAAGACTTCTGAACGTTTTTCTTCCATTCTGATGTTACAATTTCCAAAGTTATCAGAAACCTGCATTCAAGAGCACCTGTTAGACCTTTATAGCTGATCATAAAACCACTTTTTAAGGAGCGCCATCGTATGGATGAGAAAAATGTTAGGGTAGCCGTAGGTAAAGACACAATTGACAAGGCTAGCTGTTACCTCTGTGGCACACAGTAAGTTTAACATAACAATTATAATTATTACTGATAATGTACACTAAGATATATCAGAATTGTCAGTCTCCTATAACCTTGGAAAACATACCAATAACATATTATATAAATATAGATCAAAGAAAACCAAATACCATTTTATATTTAGCAATGCTTCCTTGTATGATTTTATACCAAATAAGCTAAATTTTACCTTTATATTAGTGTGCTATGAATGTTAAACTCAATTTTAATAAAACCTTGTAGACATAGTTACCCGATTTTAATGTTTGACCATGAGGTAAGATTTTTATAGACTCTTTTTAGCCCTTTATAATTTCTGTTAAAGAACAGGTTAGTGCTTTAAGAGAAACCTGTTGTGCTTTTATTTTAATGCCTAATTTACAGAAAAGCTGGATGACACCCCTTCAATCTTTAGCCAACATGTTTACACACAGAATTTCCTTTACAATTAACCTTTCGAAACTTGCTTAAACCTTCAAAAACAATTCTTTAACATTTTAATGTAGGTTAAAAATCCACGTTCTTATTTATGCCCACCAAAATACACTTTTTACCAAGTGTATTTTCCTTATGCACCCCTTGCACATAAACTCTCTCTTTAATAGTTTTAAACACATGTTGCACTGTTAACTTTTAGCAACCTTTACCTTTGTTGAGAACCTTGGTAAGTGGGATTTTAATGATGTGCTAGGTGTAGAGCCTAGGACCTAGACAGAAACGCAGATAAGGTCTGCTTAGCCCAGCATTTAACTCCATGTGTCCTAGGTTTTCCCTAGCTGCAAAGCAGGCAAATTGTACAGCCAAGAGTTCTAGTGACATTTTATAAAGCACTCGGGAGACCTACTCACTTTTAAATTATACATTTCTTGCCTAAATTCCGCGTTACTGGGTTTTCTGACCCCAGACTCGACATAGGGGTTATGGGGGTGTAGGGATGCCGACCTCGTCCGAGACTATTGGGCGCTGGCGGCGAGTCCGCGGACATTGCGCATGCGCGAGCCGGAAGCTGCCGCCCGCGGCGGAAGGGGCCCACCCGGGAGACTGAGGACTTGGATTGCTTAAGGACACCAGGCGGGCGCGACGACCTTCAGCCTCTCTCTCTGCAGCTTTGGCCCGTTCCTTTAACTTTCGTTCACTTGGGGCCGTTTGGCGTTTCCACGTGCCTTGGGCCCGCCCACTGCAGCCGCCATTTTGGAAACGGCCGCTGGCGCCTAGGTGAGCTGGTAGGACTTCCGGGTCGGGCCTCCAGTTGCCCGGGTAACGGGAGCAGAGTCTGGCTGGTGAGTTACTTAGTCTTTCATTCATCAGCGTAAAAATAACTGAGTTCAGGTTGCAGGTCTCCTCCAGGGCGGACATTATCGTGTGCGCTGTAGTAACCTCTCGTCGTGTGGAGTCGTTCACTTAGCGCGTATTGCTCCGGCGCGCTGCGTAACGCTAAGGAGCCTGAGGTCCGGGGTCCGATGCCCGCCTGGCTGTCCTGTGGCGGCGGGAGCGGTGTGTGTCGGCCCGTAGGGCTGCCTCACGGCTAGAGTTTCAGCACTGTGGGGGCGGGGACGGTGCCTCTGTCTGTGGCGGTCGCCGGTGTCCTCGTGGTCCTCAGCAGGGTGCTGGTGGACAGCTCGCGCGAGGGCCTGGGAATCTTGGAAACACTTTCCGGCGCGGTCTGTGGACTGAGCGCTGGGACCCGGACCGAACCAGCCGCGCTTGCCGCTGGAGCTGGACTAGCCTGCTTTCCTTAGGTCAAATAATGAACCTTATACTGCCCAAGTGCGGTATTAATACTGCCTGGACTTCTTGTCTCTTACTCATTTCTGT